>NC_052360.1:33855229-34044332 GCF_009727055.1 Benincasa hispida | reverse complement strand
GAAGCACGGCTATCGTCTTAG
The DNA here is from genome assembly GCF_009727055.1 of Benincasa hispida. Taxonomy (NCBI): domain Eukaryota; kingdom Viridiplantae; phylum Streptophyta; class Magnoliopsida; order Cucurbitales; family Cucurbitaceae; genus Benincasa; species Benincasa hispida. The sequence goes on along the minus strand of NC_052360.1, from coordinate 34,044,311 downwards.
CGCACATGCCCATCGCGTAGCGCCATCGCCCAACGTCATCGTCTAACGCTGATGCCAACCATGTAGTGACAACGCCTCATCGTCTAATGCTATCACCCATCGCATAGCGTTATCGTTTAGCGCGACTCCCCGCATCATCTAGCACCACACATTTACCGCATCGCTTAGCTCCTCGCTTTGCTACATGATCGCCCAGCGCCCGCCTACCCGATCGCCCATCTCATCGTGTAGTGCCGCTCACTTACTAGACGATCGTCTACTTCATCGTGTAGCTCCATTCAGTTGCTATACGATCATCTGCCCAACGTCTTATGCTCAACATCTCGCTTTCTCCACTATCGCTCACACATACCCAATGCATGAGCAACTCTTGGCAACGCCTCTTGCCAATACTTCGACTAATCATGCGTCCAACCTTACAAACGCATGGTTTCCTTCTCATCTTCGTTAATGTCTCCTAACACTTAACACATGGGTCCTTTTTGACCTTACACTTAGCCAAATTTCACCATTTAAGGATTAACTCAAAACTACTAAAAGGAAAATCTATTCAACACTTAGAATTTTCCTTTACTTTAATGTAGGATTTAACTTTCACTTAGTTAATTCTTTTAATCACCTGCTTAAATAGAGAAAATGGAAATCCGAGTTTCACAATGGGAAATGAAATGGGAGCAGGGATGGGGATGGGGAATGGCATCCCAGGTCTTGCCTCATCTCGTGGATATCTCTACTTCCAACTATGGCATGAAATTGGCCATCAAACCGAATTTGGTAAGGTTGGTGTTGGTGATCCTTCTAAAGCTCTTACTTCAGCTCTTTATGGTCTTCAAGAGGTAATTGTCTTCATAATTTTTATTTTTCTCTTGTTTTTGGTCGACCTCCGCCTCTAGCCCCCTTGGTTCTTCTTCTTGTTGTTTCTTCTTTTTTCTTGCTTCTTGCTTTTAATGCTTCTTCTGCTTTTGCTTCTGCTTCAATCCCCGCCCCTATTCCTGGGGAAAATTTTACGGGGAGGAATTGAAATGGGGAGCAGAGATGGGGATGAGGAATGACATCCCAGCCCTGCCTCGTCCTGTGGATATCTCTACTTCTAACTATGGCATGAAATTGGCCATCAAATCGGATTTGGTAAGGTTGGTGTTGGTGATCCTTCTAAAGCTCTTACTTCAAGCTCTTTATGGTCTTCAAGAGGTAATTGTCTTCATAATTTTTATTTTTCTCTTGTTCTGGTTGACGTCCGCCTCTTAGCCCCCTTATTTCTTCTTCTTCTTGTTTCTTCTCTTCCTGCTCTTCCTCTTGAGCTTACCCCATGGGTGCCTCTGAGCTCCCAAGCTCACTTAAACTCTCCATGGATCTTTTGAGCTCTCTCCTAGGCTCCAAGCTCACTGCATGGGTCTCACCGAGTAGGCTGAATTTTATTGATAATGTGTTCAATTCTTATTAATAAAAGATTACACAACATGAAACATATTTTAATTGCATTTTTTTTAAACATCATTTAAAAATAACAATTTTTTTTAACACTATCATTTTTTATTATAGCAACTATAAAATATACATACATTATCACATAAAATTAATAAAATAATTTCAATTTTACACTGATAAATTTAGTTAAATAAAAATCTCAATATTAGTTATTGGAATAGCACGTGCATATTGTTGGGAAAAAGTTTAGATCTCTTCTTTGAGAGAAAAAAGAGGTATCATTTATTTTTAAAGGGGCCTCCGAAAAAAGAAAAAAAGAAAAGAAAAGAAAAGAAAGAGCATTGGCATCATCCATGTGCTTCAAATATTATAATTAAGAACTAAGTCTATAACAAACAAATGGTGAATACATATGAAAAGGAAAAAGAATTTTAAATTATTTTAAAATGAAAGAATCAAAATAGAAAACAAATCTAAACCAAAAATAAATGAAGTGTGGAGGATTTTCTTTTTTCAAATGGAATTTTGCAGTTTCTGTAAACTGCTACTCTCTCAATTCAGAAACTTTTCACTGAGATAAAGGAAGAAATGGGAAACAACATCACAATTTTCCTCCTTGGAAGAAATTCTTCTTCTGGTATATATACACATATATATAAATATACATACAAATACTTCAAAATTAAATTAAAATTCTCGCTATTTTGATTATTCTTTCGGTTATTTAATTTTTTTTTTCTAGATGTAAGGCGAAGAAGAGATGAAAAACCAATCTTTTTCAATGCTGAATGAAGCTGCCATTGTTGGAAGTTCCAAATCTTCAATGCAGGAGGTTTTAAATGGTGCTTTCATTCATGTTCTTCATTTATATATTATTTGATTATATATATACATTAATTTTTTAATTAAATAACATCCATTTTCTGATTAATTTATTTTTGGGTGTTATATTAATTATTTGTAGGAAATTAGCTCGGTATCTCAATGGAGATTTCAAAAGAAATGGGTGAAATCATCATATCTCCCTGTATTTGGTATCAGCTGAAGATGATAATTTATCAACTGGTTTAGAGATCAATGTTTATGCTTACATTTCTTTGTTTATGATAATCTCAAAGACAAGTATTGGACATTTTTTTTTAAAATATTGTGATTAGGAAAACAATTTAGGAAAATATAGTGGTTCTGAAACTATTTACAAATTTATGATTGTTTTGGAGTTTTCGAGGGCGGAATTTTGTGTAAAATATTTTGTCGAGGGTTCTGTCAAAAATTAAAGAAGAGGTCGAGGGTTGACCCTCGACCTCAAGGAAATTGAAGAATTGAAGAAGAGGTCGAGGGTACCCTTGACCTCTCGAAAATTTAAAGAAGAGAATCGAGGGTTTGACCCTCGACCTAAAGCAAATTAAACAAAATTTGTCGACCGAAATAGACGACAAAATTTAAACAAGAGGTCGAGGGTTCAACCGGTCATTCAGAAATATTTTATTTTGTTTCTTCCCCCGTACGCCGCATTAATTGCACACAATCGCTTAGTAAACTATGCGATCATTTAGTAATTATACACGATCACACACAATTGCTTAGTCAATTATCCACGATCGTTTAGTAATTATACACGATTGCACACAATCGTTTAGTAAAATACTATGCGACTGTTTAGTAATTATACACGATTGCACACAATCGTTTAGTAAATTACTATGCGATCATTTAGTAATTCTTTATTAACGTAACAATAGGTGCAAACTTTTCGGAAAGAACAAGTAACGAGAAAAAAAATAAAATAAAATAAAAAAAAAAAAATTGATGAAATTTTTTGAATAACACTATGATATTTGCATTGAAAAAAAAAAAATTGTTTTGAAAAAAAAAAAAAATAAACTATCTCTCTCTTGCTAGACGATGGGCATCAGCGCTACACGATGAGCAAGAGCTGTGCAGTAGACTGGTGCCATGCGGCAACGCTATGCGATGGTGCTATGTGGCAACAGTACTAGACGATGAGCTAGGCGATGAGACAAGCCATAGTGAACGCATGGTGAAACGTCTTGCATTGCTAAGGCTTGCGGTACATAAGGTTGTTATGCATTAGTGATATGCTATGCGCGAGGACATCCGAGGGCATGTGGGCACATAGGACAAGGCTAATAGTATGCGTTGGAAGAGTTTTGGTCACTATCCTAGTTGAGCGCATAGGGAAAAGGTAAGCCATGTGAAAGAGAAGGATATGTGGCCAAAGATGAGCCTTGCGAGCATCTAGCATATGTGACCAAGCTGTGTCAATTGGATGCACAAAGTAAGATTGAATGAACTCATTTTGATGTTGGATGGGCACATGCGCCAACTAATGGTTTCCGGACATAGGTATGTTGCGTCAATTGGATAGACGCAAATGAGGTTGGACGGATGTATTTGTGGTAGATGGACGCATATGAACGCATTTGCGGTAGATGGACACATTGAGGTAGGATGGGCGCATATGAGATTGGATGGACGCATTCAAGGTCGTCATCCGGACATGTGGTGTTCGGGAGAAATCTTAGGCCTTAAGAAAATGGAGGTGGATGCACAAGAAGACATGAAAATTTGAACGTTATGTGTTGGCTAATGGAGAAGGAGACACCTTAGATTGCGATGGCATGAAGGTTGTGTTGATAGTGTGGGGAAAAGACACTTGGACATGTGGCCAAGAAGGAGGTGTCGGCCTTAGAGAGATTTTGGACGCCTATAAATAAGGCCAAGGATCTCTTCAGATGATAACTCTATTTTTCTTCAAATGACACTAGGAAGTGTATGAAGGCCAATTGTGAGGAATCTATGCATTGATGAAGGAATGCATGCGATGGTAACAAGAACATGCATGGGTCAAGAGGTTCCAAGAGAGGAGATGCTGTCGGATAGAAAGGTTTGGAAGTAGCATCAATTTGGGATGAAGAGTTCTCCCAGAATACTCATGCGTTTGGAGTGATTCTAAAGCCACCTGAAAGCTAGGAGAGTCTAGATTTCAGGGCTGCCGAAGAAGAAGCTCCAAGGAATCGGGCTAGATAATGAGAAAAATACAGAAGGGTCGAGCTGTCAGCTAAGCTTGGGTCAGTCTTGATGTTTTGAAGATTCCGTCCAAACCACGAAGAGTTTTGAGCTATGATTTTGAGGTAAGCTTCCTGAGACATTTTAGAGCATATTTGTAGAAGGAAGTATTACGAGATAAGGCTTAGAACTATGAGTAATATGAGCATTAAATTGAATCTGAATCTTAGGGTTCAAAAGAGGAGTCCGAGAAGATCAAGGAACTTCTAAGAGAAAGATTTATATCCTTACCAAGGTGAGTGGTACTTTCCTTTAAGTCTTAAGCAGATATTTTAGATTAAATTTTACATGCTTATGTTTTGAGTGAGTATCTAGCATGAGAATGCGATTATGTGATCGGGATGGTCAGGGGGTCAATATACCTAGTTCCTGAGCCCGAAAGCAAAACCTCACCGGATGGTCAGGAGACCGAGAGGTCTAGTTCTTGAGCCTGTGGGAGGAACCTCATATGGGATGGTCAGAGGACCAATGAGCCTAGCTTCTGAGCCCATGAGCGGGGAGCTATATACACATAGAAGACATTGGGAACAAAAGGGAACGCAATAGAGTAAGCGTTCATGATTAATATTAGTTAACTATCTACCGTGTGTGTATGTAGAGAATAGACTCATTCTAAGTAACTATCAGTTTAGCTATCTACCATGCATGTAGATAGAGTTGAGAACAGACTCATTCGAGGCTGAGGTTTGAACATAACCTCGTATTTATGATATGCTTGTTATTTATGAGTTGAAATAAACTCTAAAAATTGCTTACCACTCACTGAGCTTTGTGAAGTTCCTTCTTTTCTTTCATGTTTCTCTTCCCGGGTAGCGAAAGGTGAGGAGTTCCAAGGTGCTGCTAAGGTCAAGGTTTGCCACAAGCCACAGTTACACTTCTGGGGGGTTTTACAGTTATTGTTGTAAACTTTGTAGTTAAGTCTTGGAGTTGTATAAACGTTTTATTGTTGTAATAAAATGGGCCTACTTAATCAGTTGTTGTTATCTCCTTGACTTAAAGTTTATTGAGTGTAGTAAAGAGGTTCAGATGGGTAGTAGATATACAAAAGGGTGGTATCTGTAGTCCCTCACGCCTCTCCTCGGGCTCAGGAGTGCGGGCTCGAGGCGGGGTGTGACACCCATCGTCGTGAAATTTTCCACAAGGATTGGGACGGGGATTCCCCATAGGGAATTTTTTTCCCATTACCTTTTTTTTTGTAAAAAGCCAGTTAATTTAAATTACTAATAATATGAGAAATTTTTAATTAAATAATTAACTGTATCACTAAATTGTTTATTATAGTTAATTTTATATAAATTTGAATTTAAAGATAAATTAGTCAAATTTTGGCCTAAAAAAGTTAATTAATTTTTTTAGTAGACAGAAATAAATACAAATCAAATTATCCTCATATATAAACTAAATTTAAATATTCAATTTAAACATATTCTAATATTCCCCAATAAATAATCAAATTTGAAACTTAAATGTAATATTTATATAATAATAATAATAATAAATAAATATGTAGTAGCCCATCAGGGCAAGGACGGGGAATTAGGGGGGAATGCATTCCCTGTCCCCATCTCTATTTAGCTCACGAGGAATTTTTTCCCCCACTCCCTTCCTCATTCCCCACCTAATCGGGGAATCTCCGCTCTATTTGGGGCGAGGGGCCCTGCAGGGAAATTGGACGTCTCTATGGAAGCTACGGGACAAGGGATCCACTTGGTTGGACCCCGTAAAATCCTCGCAAAGAACAAACGCGCGAATACAGGAAGAAGAGCTAGAACCTCCAACATCCTGAGAAACAGGGGTAACTTGAAGATGAAAAGATCGGTGCAAGTCTCACTACAAGAATTTGGTCTTATCCCAATGTTGGAGGTCATCGGTAGAAGCTAAGAACACCGTTGGGACAACCTTTTCCAACGGTTTAAATGTCGTCGGCCGAACCGTCGGGGAAGCTTCATCGGGAAAACCTTTTCCGACGGTTTGGAAGCCCTGTCGTAGGGTAAAAGAATTATCTCGACGGATAAGGATGGGGTTTTTCTCCCGACCATGAAGAAAACCGTCGAGAAAAAGGCACAACCCCTGATGGTATACCATCGGGATTTTACTATTAGCCTGACGGTCTTTGAACCATCGGGATGAGGTAATTTATCTCAACGGTGAAGGGGTCGTCGAGTATTTACTTTCACCCGACGGTGACGTGGACCGTCGGGATATATCTATCACCCAACGGTCTCTAGCCACCGTCAGGATATCTTTAAATCTCGACGTGTCTATTCACCATCGGGAGTTCTTTGCCCGACTCCTCTACCATCCGGAGACCGTCGGTATTTCTTTAAAAAATTAATAGATTTAAATACCTATTTATATATGTTTTTTTTTAGATCGATTTTTTTCCAAATGTCATACCTGTTTAAATCTTACATATATCAATCAAACTAAAATAAGATTGCCAAAATGAAGTAAATGTCCATAATAGATTAATAATATATAGAAAACACGTTTGAATCTACAACCTTAATCCAAGAGTTTCTATAACACCTATAATTTTGTATTCAAAAAAAAAAACATTACATGAAAACAAAGTACATATTGGGAGATACACAATTCCTAAATCCAAAATAACATTAACAAAAATCTACAATCTAAATACGCTTGCCGAGAGATGCATCTTCAACAAAAATCTCCAGATATCTACAAAATACAAATTTAAATAAGTTTAATGCTCAATATACTATATACTAATCTCAACTAAACAAACCAACTTACCTCAATCACAAACAAACCAAAAAACCAAGAAACCAACTAAGAACATTAATGAATTGAACTCAATCATAAACAAACCAACTTACCTAAAGCATAAAAAAAAATAAAAATAAATAATAAAAAAAAACAAGAAACCAACTTACCTCAGCCATAAACAAGCTTCTAAAAAACATTAATTTTTCTCTTCTTAATCTTAAGAGGAAAGGGTTTCTTAAATAGAAGAAATACTCAATTCTCAATTACAAATAAGGAAAGAATAAAATACAACAAATATAATACAATAAGTACAATAAAGGAAATAACNCCCTAGATATCATTCATAACCAACTTGTCAATCAACTTATTGAATTGCCACTTTGGAAGACCTTTGGTTAACACATCTGCAATTTGCTCTGCTATCGGGAGAAAGGGAATGCATATTATTCCTGCATCAATCTTTTCCTTTATGAAGTGTTTATCAACTTCAATATGTTTGTTCCTATCATGAAGGACTAGATTGTTGGCTATGGAAATTGCTGACTTGTTATCACAATAGATGCGATGGGCATTGTCTGAGAGAAATTCAATTCTTCCAATAGTCTTCTTGTCCATATGCCTTCACAAATACCATGGGCTAATGCTCTAAATTCTGCTTCAGCACTACTTCTTGTAACCACTTTGTTTTTTACTTCGCCAAGTAACCAGATTTCCTTCAACAAAAGAGCAATACCCCGAAATAGATTTTCTATCATTCGTGCTTCCTGCCCAATAAGCATCAGTGTAAACCTCAATGTTTAGGTGGTCATGCTTCGTGAATAATATACATTTTCCTGGAGTACCTTTCAAATATCTTAAAATTTAATATAAACTGCTTCAAAGTGAACTGACCCGGGAGCATGCATGAACTGACTTACTACACTAACTATGAAAGCAATGTCAGGACGTGTGTGAGAGAGGTATATGAGTCTCCCTACAAGCCTCTGGTACTTTTCCTTCTCTTTTACTTCTTTTTCAGTTGCAGCAACCAATTTTAAATTTTGCTCAATAGGAATTTCTTCTATCTTGCAACCAAGTAAACCTGTCTCATTCAGTAGGTCAAGAATATACTTCCTTTAGTTGACAAGAATGCCATTTTTAGATCTGGCAAATTCCATTTCTAGGAAATACTTTAAGGTTCCCAGGTCCTTGATTTGAAAATCATTAGCAAGGTATTTCTTCAAGATATTCAATCCTGTCTCATCATTACCTGTAAGAATGATATCATCACCATACACTATCAAAACGACCAACTTAACACTTCCAGTATATTTATAGAACATAGTATGATCAGCTTGACTTTGACTGAATCCATAGCTTGTGACTGCCTTTCCAAACCGTGCAAACCATGCTCTGGGAGATTGAGCCCATATAATGATTTCTTTAACTTTCACACTTTGTTAATCTCGAGATCCACCTCTAAACTAGGTGGCAAGTCCATAAAAACCTCTTCCTTAAGATCCCCATTGAGAAAGGCATTATTCACATCAAGTTGATAAAGAGGCCAATCAAAATTAACTGCCACAGACAACAAGATTTTAATAGAATTAATTTTAGCTACTGGAGCAAATGTTTCTTCATAATCAATGCCATAAGTCTGAATGAACCCCTTGGCAACCAATCTGGCCTTGTACCTTTCAATACTACCATCAGCTATACATTTTATAGTAAACACCCATTTGCATCCCATCGTCTTCTTATCTTTTGGTAGTTTGACTATGTCCCATGTGCAATTTTGTTTTAGTGCATTGATCCTTTTCCATCACTACTAATTTCCAATTCAAATCATTTAGGGATTCTTGTATATTCCTTAGAACAAATAAGTTGGTTATTTTGGATGTGAAGGCTTTATGACAGTCGAATAATCTATGATAAGAAAGATAGTTTTCAATGGGATATTTGGTGCACTTATGAGTACCTTTCCTATGGGCAATTGGAATATCAAGATCAGAGACATCAAGTAAAGGATTAAAGGGAGATGAAGAACTAGGAGAAATAGGAATAGAGTGCCTAATACCTGGATCTTCAGGATCATTCATCAGAGTATTTGATTGGTCCTGTGATAAGTCAATTGTCTGATCTCGGACTCTTTGAGTCAAGTTTCTTCTAGTATAAACCTGAAGTTCAGGATTTCGACTTGTAGAGTCATTTTGTAGTGTTTCTTCCCCTAAAGAAGAACTCTCCATACTTGATATCGAAGGGCTAGAGCTCATAATTGCAGGAACACTGATGTTTGGGAGAGATAAAGTATCCCAAAAATTATCTTCAAGGTTAGATATCTCCCCCTAAAGAAAATTTGTGCCAAAGAAAGGTTGATTTTCCAAAAAAGACACATCCATACTCTCAAAATACTTGTGGGTCTAAGTATCAAAACATTTGTAAGCTTTCTTATGAGAAACATAGCCTACAGAAACGCCCATCGTGTAGCGCCATCGTATAGTCCATCGCTTAGCGCCTGCGCATCGCTTAACGCTTAACGTTATCGTCTAGTGCTATCGTCTAGCGTTATCGTCCAGCTTTTACGCTTATCGTCTAGCGCATCACTTCTCATTGTTTAACGTCGTGCATATCTTCACGATCGTCTAGCGCATCGCTTATCTTCGTGCATCTGCTATACGATCGCCTACCTCATCGTTTAGCTCCCCTCATTGCTACACAATCATCCAGCGCCCACCTACATGATCACCTATCCCATTGTGTGCGCCGCTCATTTGCTACACGATCGTCTTCCTCATCGTGTAGCACTGCTCATTTACTACACGATCGGTCAGTGCATGCACCTCTAACGCCCATGTTCGTGCAACTTGAGGCTGTCGCATGCTTTGCTAACCTCTCAAGACATTGACTGTTGTATGCTTGCTAACCTCTCTAGACATTGGTTGTTGCATGCTTGTCCCCGCATAACCTTTCCTCTCGGCCACACTTTAGCCTCTTTCAATGCCCAAATAATCTCTCAAATGTTTATGGCCAACGCATTGTCAAATACTTAGCCATTTTTCTAGCTTCCAACGCATGGGTTGTACTTAACCAAATTTTTACTAGTTAAAGCTTATCTCAAAGCTACTTAACAAATCTATTTAAACACTTAGAATTTTCCTTCTCCTTAACATAGAATTTAACTTACACTTAGTTATTCCTTTTATCACCTGCTTAAGTAGGGAAAATGGAAAATCGGTTTCACATTTACTTCCCCTTAAGAAAATTTCGTCCTCAAAATTTACTTGAACTAACTCTGGTTTAAGATTTCACAACACCCTCTGTTGCAAACTCTTATAACCTTGTCTATTACCATGCTTCCACTGTGCTACTCTGATATCAACTTTCTTAGTTTGTCAACGATACCTCTCCTAGCCATCTCTTAGCTAGTCATTGAACCAAACTTTCTTCAAAATAACTTTTCTATCTCAAATATTAAATGAAAATAACTTAGACTCATACTTACCTTCCTCGATAGATCTTCAGGTAGCGTTGTGAGTTCCAGCTCCGATTTCCTGCTAGGTCCTGCCACTTCCGCGATTCCTCTTAGTCTCACTTTAACTAATTCTTAGGTTTCTCTTTAAACCTTTACTATACCACACTTCCCTCTGGTTTTACTGAACTCAAACCTCAGGTTTTCTAGACTTAACCCTTCGGTTTCCAAGAACTTATGCTTTGACACCAAATTGGTATCAACTAATTCTTCAACTTTCTCAAAAACTTATGCTCTGATACCAAATTTTCATACCCCCCCCCCCCGAGCCCGCACTCTGGCCCAAGGAGAGGTGTGAGGGACCGCAAATACCATCTTTTGTGATACCTACTATACAACTGAACGTCTTTACTATACTCAGTAAACTTTATGTCAAGGAGATAACAACTACTGACTAAGTAGGCCCATTTTATTCCAATATAGTAATGTTTATACAATTCCAAGACTTAAAAAACAAAATTTACAACAACCACTCTCCAAACCCTCCGGAAGTGTAACTATGGCTTGTGGCAGACCTTGACCTTAGCAGCACTCTAGAACTCCTCACCTTTCACTACCTGGGAAGAAAAACATGAAATAATAGAATGAGCTTCACAAAGCTCAGTGAGAGGTAAGCAACTTCTAGAGTCTATTTCAACACATTAAAACAAGCATATCATATATATACGAGGTTAGTACTCAAACCTCAACCTGAATGAGTCTGTTCTCAACTCTATCTACACGCACGGTAGATATCTAAACAGATAACTACTTAGAATGAGTATGTTTTCTATCTACTCACACGGTAGATAGTTAACTGATACTAAACATAAACGCTTACTCTTTTGCGTTCTCTTTGTTCCCTATGTCGCTATGGGCACATAGCTCCCCACTCATAGGCTCAGAAACTAGGCCCGTCAGCCCTCTGACCATCCCATACGAGGATCCTCCCACAGGATCAGGAACTAGACCTCTCGATCCCCTAACCATCCCGTGAGGTTTTGCTTTCAGGCTTAGGAACTAGATCTATTGACCCCCTGACCATCCCGATCACATAATCTCATTTTCATGCTATTTACTAATTCATAACATAAGCATATACAATTTACTCTAAAAAAATATGCTTTAAGACTTAAAGGAAAGTACCACTCACCTTGGTAAGGTAGGAATCTTCCTCTTTAGAAGTTCCTTGATCTTTTTGCGCTCCTCTTTTGAATCCTTAAAATCTTAGCTTAGAACGTCTCATGATTTGGCTGGAATCATCAAAACATCAAGACTGACCCAAGCTTACCCAAGAGCTCGACCCTTCTGTCTTTTCCTCATTCTCTAGCCTGATTCCTTCGAGCTTCTTCTCCAGAAGCCCTACCCTGAAAACTAGACTCTCAGAGCTTTCAGGTGGCTTTTGAATCACTCCAAACGCACGAGTATTCTGAGAGAAATCCTCGTCTCAATTTGATGCTACTTCCAGATGACTATCTGACAGCATCTCCTCCTCTTGGAACTTCATGACCAATGCATAGATATCTCCGAAACTGCTCTTAAACACTCTTCCTACTGTATTTCAAGGGGATTTCGGATTATGTAATCAAAAGAAGGCTTGTGGTGGTATTTATAGGCTTAAAGAAATGATCCTTCTCATCTTTACCAAGCCTTCAATGCAAAACACCTTCTACTTTGGGGTCTTTGCACCGTGTTTTGCCACCACCTACTTCCTTGACATTCACCTACTCTCATGCCATACACCTGCTTGAGTTGTCTCCCTCATGCATAAGACCTTCTTTGCATGAACCTTAATTCGTCCAACTCCAACTAACTCAAATCTACCCATCTCTCGGTACAGCCATTTGTCCAGATGAGTTCATCAACCTTACATAACGCAAGCCTCAGCACCTATCCATCGCTTAGTTCCTGCATCTATCACTTAGCTCCAGCGGCCCATCCTGTAGGTCAATAGTTAAGTAAACGATCTCGCACTCAATGATCTCGCGCATAGCCTATCGTTTAGCTACCGTGCCCATTGTTTACCTCCATCGTTTAGCGTTGATGCCTTATCGTCTAACGCATCCACCTATCGCTTAGTGTCATCGCCCAGTGCCTACGTCTATCACCCAACGCCCATCATTTAGTATTCCACCTATCGTGTAGTGCATCTGCTTATCGCCTAGCATAGCACGGCTATCATCTAGTGCCTACGCCCATCGCGTAGTGCCATCGTGTAGTCCATCGCTTAGCGCCCGCGCATCGCTTAATGCTTAACCCTATCATCTAGTGCTATCGTCCAGCTTCTACACTTAACGTCTAGCGCTTACACTAATCATGTAGTACTTAGCCTATCGTATAGCCCAATCGTCTAGCGCATCACTTCTCATCATTTAATGTCGTGCACATCTTCACAATCGTCTAGTACATCGCTTATCTCCGCGTATCTGCTATTCAATCGCCTACCTCATCGTTTAGCTCCCCGCATTGCTACACGATCGTCCAGCTCCTACCTACACGATCGCCTATCCTATCGTGTGGCGCTGCTCATTTGCTACACAATCATCCTCCTCATCGTGTAGCACTGCTCATTTACTACAGGATCGGTCAGCACGCGCACCTCCAACGCTCAACACCCATGTCTGTGCAACTTGAGGCTGTCGTATCCTTTGTTAACCTCTCAAGACATCTGTCGTATGCTTGCTAACCTCTTTAGACATTGGCTGCCGCATGCTTGTTCCCGCATAGCCTTTCCTCTCAACCACACTTTAGCCTCTTTCAATGCCCAAATAACCTCTCAAATGTTCATGGCCAACAAATTATCAAATACTTAGCCATTTTTCTAGCTTCCAACGCATGGGTTATACTTCACCAAATTTTTACTAGTTAAAACTTATCTCAAAGCTACTTAACAAATCTATTTAAACACTTAGAATTTTCCTTCTCTTTAACATAGGATTTAACTTACACTTAGTTAATTCCTTTTTTCACCTGTTTAAATAAGGAAAATGGAAATTCGGGTTTCACACCCTTTTTGGTGGTGTCATACTCAACTCGACGTCATCGAGGTTCTGTGGAGGTTGTTCGTGTTGTTGGGGTGTTCATGACCGAGGCGATCGCAGAGGACGAGTGCGCAGTGTTCGTGCTGTGTAGTAGTCATGTTGTTCGAGAGTTCGAGGTTGCTGTGTTCGAGCATTCGTGAGCAAGAAGCGTGGAGACGAGTCGACAAACGTTCATAGCTTTTCTCCTTTTTCGATTGTTGTTTCATGCTGTAATTTCTATATTAGTTGCATAACCATTTGTTTCTACATATGACTGTAATTTGTAATGTTCATACTGTTGGGAATGTCCTAGAACTCGCAGTTCGTGTTAAACATTCTATCAATAACAATGACTTGTTGATTTTGCATCTTATTATGAAAATCCAATAAACGCATCCTTGGCTATATTCTGAATGTTGTAACTTCATGTAGTGACATAAATAGGATCAAGTTGACAGTATATAGCCTAAATGGTCTAATAAGTATATGGATGAAATTGGGTATCTCATCCTGGTAACACTATTGGATGCGGCCCACTATGTAGTTGTTTACAAGATGTTCTAAGATGGTACAAACGATGTGATCCACAAATCGTTCATGTTGAGACATGAGAGTAGGGGCATCCTATGCAATGAGTTTGCATATAGACTGGACCACGAAAATAGTCACTTTTCTTTATAACGGTCGTTTACTGTTTAAAACTGACTATTTCATTTATTATATAACCTAGGTTAACTCGATCTTAATCCTGAGCTAGCTATGAACTCCTGTTTTGTTCGGGATTATCCTTTGATCTTCAAACGGTGAGAGTAGTCCAACAGCACTACTCAATAAGCTTATTTTGGAGATAAGACCGGATGAATAGTTGGGGATATAGCCTTGCAAGATGGAATTCACTCCTACCCTATTTAGGGTTAGCAGATAGATTGTTCTCTTAAGTACTGACTCTAGGTCTTGAAAATTTGGGGCCCCGCCTTCTCATGATAGAGAAAGTATATGAATCAAAATTGTTCATTAGACGATCAGTAGGAACTTAAGGAACAAGATGTAGTCACAGGGGTAAAACGGTATTTTTAACCTAGCTATGATTACGAATAACCTGTGAAGGATCGACTTACTAATTATGGTTATTAAATGGACATAATATATCTACAGTGAGGGGATTTCAACTATGGGCTATAGTGGAGTGTCCCATTAGTTAACGAATGGGGGTTAGATCGGACTAATGAGTTTAGCCGATTAATCTCGAATCGTTGGAGTCCATGATCTGTAGGTCCGCAAGGTCTCCCTACTAGCTCATAAATGGATAAGTTTTATGGTAGCTTGAAAAATTAATTTGAAACGTTCAAATTAAACAGAACAAGAGAATAAATATTTAAATATGATTTAAATATATAAAGATGATTATTGTGAAAAAATTAATTTAATATTTGATATTAAATTAATTAATTTTTTAAATTAATTTAAGAAAATCAAAATTTGAATATTAAAATGATTTTAAATCATTTTTTTAAAAAAAAAGAAAATGGAAATCGTTTGCATGGTTCACAAAATGGAAAAAGAGTTTTCTCCATTACCATCATCTTTATACTCACACAAAATGCATTATCTTCTCTACTTTGATTTTCCAAGTATGAGCTGCAAGCCATGCACTCCATCTCTTTGCATGTTCATCTATTATATATAAAGAAGAGTGGAGTTGTTGGAGAGGGGAGGATACAGAATTTCGAGAGAAATTTTTCTAAAGAAGAAGTTGTCTTCTTCAGTCAGGCTGCTGTGAGTTTTTTTTTGTTTCTTCACATCTTCAAGCTGTTCTTGAGTCCCACAACTCTGCCTAAAGCTCCAAGAGCATAGTAGGGAAGGTTTTGAGGTGGTTTACGTTGATAACAAGTGAAGACAACAGCTGAACAAACGTTTTCTTGGGAGTTCATCAAAGGTATGTTCTGAAAACCCACTTTTTGAGAAGAGCATGCTTTAGTTTTTGCTATAATTAGTGAATCCTTGATACTTGATACTTCCGCTACATGTTGTTTAACTCTTTCACATACATGATTGTAATTTGGAATGATCTATTCCATTGCTCATGGAAATCCTCGTGATCGATTTCCTTCAAAACTGTCATCGGCAATGCAAAATTTTTCATTACAGTACACAGGAGAATATTATTCAAATAAACAAGAGGAACTAGTCATATGATCAGAAGCTCTATAGTCTATAATCCATGGAGATGAATTAAGGCAAGAGAGAGCTTGAGGACAAGTACCTGCTTGTGCCAAGGAAACACTAGGTTTACCAGATGATGAATTGGTCTGTAGTAGCTTCAGAATTTTATCAATTTGCTCTTTATTAAACGAGTTAGAGTCAACAACATTAGCATTAGAGGCATGTCGCTTAGAACTTTTCCAATTTACAGGTTTTTCATGAAGTTTCCAACAAGTTTCATGTGTATGTCGAGGTTTATTGCAATGGTCGCACCAGCACGAGGCTTTTCATGTGGCTTATTGGATTGATAAGAAGCCTTCATTGTAGTGTTTTCAGTCACCAACGCAGAGCATTCAACTGAGTCAATAGGTTTTTTGCAAATCAGAACATTCCTGCTGCTTTCTTCCCTACGAACTTCAAAAAAAACATCATTAATAGTTGGAAGAGTAGTTTTTCCAAGTATTCTACCTCTAAATTCCTTGAACTCAACATTGAGGCCGACAAGGAATTTGTAAATACGACCATCTTCAACAATTTTCCTATAGTGTTTTTGGTCCTCTGTAGACTTCCACTCATATGTATCAAAGAGGTCAAGGTCTTGCCAAATCCTTTTTAAGGAGCGAAAGTATTGTGTAACTGTGAACCCCGAATCCCAATTTTACATTAAGTGTGTTTTCTTATTTAAATTGTCTTAATTTTCCACTTAATTGTGTGTCTCTATTAAGTGGGGAAAATTATTAAGTGGGAATAAATATAGAAATTAAGTACATGGAATTAATGTGGAATAATATGAAGATTGAGTTTGAAAAATTCGAGGAAGAATACGGCTAAGTATGAAAAATTAGGTGAAGTACGGAGTAAGGAATTAAGGAAAAATATAGAAAATATTATTTTGAAATTATCCTAGAAGATCCGTGTAAAAATATCATTAAGTGGTGAGTAAACGGGTAAAAAAATATATACGGGAAAAATTTGTCACAGTAGCTAAAGATTGGAGAGAAAACTTGGAGAGAAAGATGGAGAGAGCGAGATCATTGAGATCGAGACCAGCGAGAAAGCTGAAGAAAGCGAGAGTGGAGAGAGCGAGACCAGCGAGACCAGCGAGAAAGCTGGAGAGAGCGAGAGTGGAGAGAAAAGTTAAAGCTGGAGAGAGCGAGAGGGAGAGCGAAATTGGAGAGAGCAAGACTAAAATGTTTGAGAAGAAGGTAGAAGGGTCAGACTGTCGGATCAATATGGGCCAGTCTTGAAGATTTTGAGATTTCAGCCAAACCACGAAAAATTCTGAGCTGAAACTTTAGGGTAAGATTTCTAAGACATTTTAGAATAAGTTTGTAGAAGGAAGTATTTTCAAATAAGATTCGGAACTATGAGTAATCTAAGTTGCAAATTGAATCAGGATTCTAGGGGTGAAAAAGGGACCCGAGGAGCTACTAGAGTGAAAAGTTCCTAAGAGTTCGAGGTGAGTGGCTAAAATGTTTTCGAACTAAAAAGTTTTTAAACTGTTTTGATTTCAAACGTTTTACAGAAAGCATGTTTGCGAAAATAATTCTCATGCCTACTAGTTTTATAAAGTGGTTTCCAAGCAAGTTTGAATTGTGATTTGAACGCATGCATATTGTTGAAAAACTATTTACATATGTATATGTACTGATTTTATCCAACATGTGTTACCATCTTTAAAGCTATCTTGTATATGTGTTATACTGTGCATGCTTTAAAGAGAAAAGTTGTTTATAAATAGTTTTGGTAAAATGAGATGTCGAAGTACAAGGAGAAAGCATCCACCCAACTAGATACTGAAGTACAAGGAGAAGGTATCTATTGGTACTGAAGTACGTTTGAGAAGGTACCAAGTCAATGGGATACTGAAGTATGTTGGAGAAGGTATCCTAATAGCTCGATACTGAAGTACAAGGAGAAGGTATCTGAGCAGTAGTACCTAATGTGTAAAGGTACTTAGTGTGGCCATAGGTGAATAAAGTCAGAGATTGAGCAAAAGGGTTCTCTCTGGACTAGTAGTTGGTGTTGGGATTATTTTACCAGATATACAGTACTTTGATTTGAGAAATGATTTTACTGTTTTATGTTTAAAACAGTTTTATATAATTTACGCTTGGAAAATATTTATGCTGCAAAAGTTTATATTTCAGATAAAACTATTTTCTGAAATTATGCATGAGAATTTACTATGTTTTCTCGGTCACTCACTGGGCATAAGCTCACCCCGTTTTCAAATGTTTTTGTTCCCCCCTCCCCCAGGTAGCGGTCAAATTCTCTGAAGACAGCTCAGTATCTGCTCTGCCACTAAAGGACCAAAAGACTTGTAACCGTTTGCTAGGTGGTTACTGTTAATATTGTACACATGTTACTATTGTTCATATAGGGACTAGGGTTTGTGGGTTTTGGGACTTGTAAATCTAATGTTGTAAATACTCTAAACATATTAAGTTTCTAAGTTAATAAATTGTGGGCCTATAACCGTCCCGTTGCATATAATTTGTATTTGGTATCAGAGTTATTCCGCAAGAGTTTTTAGGCAGTAAGTGTCAGCCTAAGGGTTGATAACTGCTGCAGTCACGCCCTTCTCTAGGCTAAGAGGGTGATCTGGGGTGGGGTGTGATAGTAACGGAGTTAGTTTCTTATCGTATATCACCCAATTTCAAGTTCAACTCAAATACTTGTGACTAGTTGCCCAAATTAGAATACATCCGAGCTACACTATCCCATAATTCCTTGGCAGTAGAGTAGCACATGTAGTTACAACCAATGTCTTCAACCATGGAATTGACAAGCCAAGTCATAACCATGGAGTTTTCTGTGGAATGGTTTTTTCTCCTGTGATGTAACCAATCTTTCCTTGTCCATGAATATACATCTGAACACTTTGGGACCAACGAAGAAAATTTTTCCATTTGAGTCGAATGATAGTTATTTGGACAGTGGGACCGGTTGAATGGCCACGATTGTCGCAAACTCAAGTGATGAATTCCTCAGTGTCCGACATATCGTTGAAAAAATGGAAACCCAAAATACAAAATCAGTAGATCTAAAAAAACAACACAGAGGCTTAAACGATCCAACAACTAGGAAAATTATAGCTGACGGATAGCGGCAACCGGTCAGCAACGAAAACGACGGTTAGTGGCGCAGACATGTTCGTCGGATGGAAAACTGCAAAATGGCGACCAAAAAATGCGACTCAAACAGCGTTCGAAGATACAGAACGTTCGGAAACTCGCGACTTTCAGGCGGACGTCCGGCGGTGGAGATCGTGAAACAAATTATCTATTATTGCAAGTTCCAATGTTCCTATTGATCCTATTATTTTTTGGATTCATTTGATTGGTAAATACAATGTTTTTATGTTAAAATTAAAAAAATAAAAATAAAATAATAAAAAAATTGTTGCATTTCTGTATTCCTCTAAAACTACTATTTCATATAACCAACTCAATCAATTACCAGAATGAGATCACAACTATAGCTGTTTGATATAAAATCATGTATATATATAGCAATTAATTAAAATGGAATATTATTAGTTATCAATATAAAGCTTCAATCATCTTCTAGACACCACAGTTAACATATATAAAGTTCCATCTTAGACCAAACATAAACCTTTTTTTCTAATTATGATCTGCCACCACCATTTCCCTTCCTATAAAAACTTTTCAAGATAGAGATAACATTAATTTTCACTTCAACCATCAAAGTATCGTCGCAGAGAAATCCCTTCATTGGTTCCTTGACATTACTCAATGACATGAAATTTCCAAAACCCCAGCTCTTTGTTTCACCATCAAACCAATGTTTAACTGCAACAGGAAAAAAAAAAGTTTATAATAAAAAAAATTAAGGATGGGTCCCTATGGGGAATCCATATCCCCGTCCCCGCCAATTGAAGGCAGAGACGGAGGCGAGGATGGGGGAAATACCCCGCGGAGATGGAATCGGGAGTCCCCCGCCCCGACCCCCTTGTCAACCCTAGATCCGATCCAGTTGTTCGGATTATAATTTTTTTCAATTCAAATAATCCTTATTAAAATTTAAAATTTTGTTCTAAAAAAATGTAAAAAGTAAATATGTAAAAATTTAATTTAATTATTTTCATATATTGAATTAAGATTAACAACTCAATCTCAATTTATATAATCAAACCTTCTTTTCAAAATGCTAAGAAATTATTTTTAAGAATTATTGAGAATAAATTATTTAAAAAATAATGAAATTGATTAAAACTAAAATCAATATATGTATAAATAATTGTATTATAAGTAACAAAAGAAATATAAATTTTAAAGTTAATAATAAGTTCGGATTAGTTCGAGTTGGTTTGGGTTATATTAAGTCAATTCATGAACCAACTCAAATCATAAAATTTTCCTTTATTTGAACTTAACTCAACCCAAATCGCACCTATTGGATTGAGTTGATTGATTTTTTTTAGGTCATCAACGGATTTTTTGAGTACTCCTAGCTCCCGCTAATTACTTTTTTACGGCCCTTGATAACAATTTCATTTTTATTAATTATTTTATAATTTTGAAATTTAAGCTTGTTTTTATGATTTAAGGAATGCTTTTAATTTGCAAATTATGGTTAGAAAAAAGAGATAAATACCTGGATAATTTGTGTACGCACCTCCAAGTTGACTCAGTACAGCTATATCATATTCAACGTAAACTCTAGAACCTTGTGGAAGCTTCTCGAAACTATCAAACCTCAAGAACATGGACATATAGCCAGTCATGGCCAAAGAGTCTCCTCTAGGATATAGTTCTATTTTCCTAAAACATTGATATATATATATATATATATGTAAATATACTATACTTCAAATAACTCATGTTCCTAAATAAAAGCAAGTATCTATAATTTAAAAAGAAAAGAAAATTAATTGTACATACCAAGTGTAGTTATCCACTGTAAAAGGATCAGATTCATAAACATTCTTACTTAGTTGTGAAAAATTGTTGATTTTCCATGTATATTTGTAATTTTTTAGTTGCTTAATCAAGGAAAGGATCTCGTTGTTCCCATCATACGATTTCATGACAATAACATCAACTCCAAATGCACAACAATCATCCACCAACAATCCATTCGAAGTGTCATTAAAAGTGTCAAGTGACACCAATTTTTCAAACCCCCACTCCTTTTTAATTGCATGAAAACATCTAACTTTTCCATCTGCTATCATATAATAATTGTTAGGCAAAATTAATACCATTTTTGTTTTTGAAACTTTGATTTAATTTCTATTCCGTCCTTAGGTTTTAAAAGGTTAGTTGTGAATTAAATTGGTGCTCTAAAACTTCAATATTTACATGTTTAATCTTGACAATTCATTAAATACTCACTCTCAATCTTAGTATATTTTACAACAATTGCAAGTGAGAATTGAACCTTCAACCTCTATGAACGGATGTCATGCCAATACCATTAAGTGAAGCTCACTTTCGTTATTTGGTAACCATTTGACATTTGATTTTTGTTTCTTAAAATTAAGTCTAAAGACACTACTTCCACCTCCAAATTTCTTTTTTTGTTATCTATTTTTTATCAATGGTTTAAAAAACTAAACCAAAATTTGATAACTAAGAACGTAGCTTTTACAAACTTGTTTTTTAAAAAAAAAATTAACTAAGAATTCAATCATTGTACTTAAAAAAATATGCAATATTGTAAGAAATAGAAAGAATATAGGCTTAATTATCAAAACCAAAAACGAAATGGTTGCCAAACAGGATTTAAATGATAAAAAAAAGTAATATTTTGAAACTTAAAACCAAATAAGAACCATGTAAATTTATAATATTTTGAAACCTAAAAACAAACCAAACAAAGACTCAAAGAGCTAGGGACGAAAAGGGTAAGTTTCTCTAATTATTTTATCAATGTTTAAATTGAATATCTTTTGATATAGCTTCTGCATTATGGTCGTCATCCGTTCTTAATTATCTTAAAAAGGTAACAATCTTAGTATTTGTTTGCAAAATTCTTATACAAGATGAGAATAAAAAAAAGGAAGAACCTAAAAAAAAGAAAAATTATCAAAAGCACCCCAATTTACAGACTAAAATGAACAAAATTGAACTCATAATTTAATATGGCCAATTATTTAAATATTCGATCTCAACAAAATAGAGTGCATATCAGTTAAACTTAACGTTAACATCAAAATTAAAACTATGATTTAAACCTATATTGATGACTATATGTCAAACAAAAGCTAATTTCAGAATTGGATTAATTACCTTGTATGGTCCAATACCTGTCTTTGAGATTATCATAAACAAGAAATTTAATCATAACTTTGATCTCTAAACCACTTGATGAAATCTCATCTTCAGCTGATACCAAATACAAAGAGATATGATTTGCTACATTTCTTTTGAAATCTCCATTGGGATACAAAGCTAATTTCCTGCAAATTAATTAAAATTAATATAACAAATTAACCATTTAAATTAATATCCCAAGACATAATTATAATTTATGATGAACCCACCATTTATAACCTCCTGCCTTGAAGATCTGGGATTCATATCTATTACGAATGGAACTAGCAGCAACTGCAGCCTTCAGCAGTGAAAAAGATTGGATTTTTAATGTATAATGGAGTGGTTTTTCATCTCTGCTGGTCCTTATAACTGCAAAATTATATTAAATTAAATAACCATACAATTATAAAATAATCCTTAATAATATGAATAAGAACTTTACCAAAATAGGGAAAAAAAGATTGAAATATATATTTGTTTATACCCAAAGAAGAATTTTCATTATTGAAGATGGAGTTCTTGTTTCCCATATTTGCCTTTAATTTCCTCAGAAATCTGCAACAATATAAAACCTCATTTAAATCCCAATTTTTGTTCTTGGATTTTGTTTAGATATTTCTGATCTTTTTTTAATTTTTTAAATTTAGAAATAAGAAAAATAGAAGAGAAATTTATAAATAAGAACCTGAAAATAGTTTCACGATCAGATCAAGAAATAAAGAGAATATGAAGCTAGAAGAAAATAGAAGAGTTTTTCTTTCTATTGTATTTCAATTTATATTATTTTAAAGTTAGAAACCTTTAATATATATATATATATATATATATATATATATATTATTACTATACATTATATATATATCTATATAAACAATCTTTAAACCCAAAGAGGAAGTAATATTATTTAAAATCTATATTTATTGCAATAAGCGAGAGTTATTTTCCTTGCAATCAATATGGTTGGACTGATTGATAGATATTGCCATAATTTTTGCTAATATTTTGAATTTTGATCTTCTCTTACACAACCAAATTTGTAAATATTTCTTTCCAAATTTATAAACGAATTTAAAAATATGAAGTTTAGAAAAAGTTCACAAAAATTTAAATAAATATTGGAGAGAGAAAAAAGCTTTAATCTTTTTTAATTGAGTAATACGTAGCTATCGTGCGCCTAACTTTTTGCAGCTCATCTCAACCAACTTAGTCGAAAAAATTAAAAATATATTGAAAGAGAAAAATATTTGATGAATAATATTAGATAAATGATTTTTAAAAAAAAAAAAAATAATGTTATTTTAATATTTATTGACAAAAATAGGGTTGGTTTGAAAGTATTGACAAATATAGAGTTGTGAAATCGTGGACAGGGTCCATAGATAATCAGCAGATAAATCATGTACCCGAGATTTAAGGTTTAATCGTGGATAGGGTCCACGATTTCCTAGCCACATGTCATCGATATGTTGAAAAGTAACTTCACGAGTTTGTCTCGTGAAGTTACTTCACAGGACAATCTATTCATCAACACGATACGTATTTATTTTTTCATAATGTCGTAAGTTTGTCTCATGACACTAGAAGAATTTTGGGCTTTAATGTCGGTTTTAAACTGACATTAAAGATAGTGTTATTAAAGTCTTTTAATGTCAGTTGCATTTAATGTGGGTTTTGCTTTAATAACATAGTCTTCAATGTCGGTTGCAACCGACATTAAAAACCTTTAATGAAATTTCCAACCGACATTAAAGGGCTTTAATGTCGGTTGATTAAAGGGCTTCAATGTCGGTTGCAACTAAAGACCAAGAATTAAATGAAACCCTCTAAACTGACATTGAAGCCTAGAATCTGTCCGTTTTATCAATTGTTGTCTATTTTTTTTAAATTCTGTTGCCAAATCAATTTTTTCGATCAAGAAGTTAAAAACAACATTATATGTCTCGTATTGGGTCAGAAAATGTCCGTCATTGTTTTTATTAAAAAGTATAAAAAAATTACATGACAAGCCATCAATATTTTTCTTCCACCTATGAATTTATCCACAAACAAGAATCAATATTTTCAATCCATTATATATACTCATCAAAATATGAAATAAACACACTAATCACCAACATTTCCATAACAATAATAGACTTTCATAGAATACTTACACCAAGCCATCATTTCTCTCATTCACAAATATCAATTAGTACTAATTCTATGAATACTTAACACCAAATATCTTATGAACACAAAAATATTATACATAAATCTTCCAATAAATAGATCATGGTTAGAAAAATTTGCATTCATTCTAAGCTAGCATTTACATTCTATTGAGACAAAAAACAAGAATTACATCCTTACACAAATTGGCCAATAAAACTTGTCCATTGGGTTCGAATTATGTCAATCTCTCCTTGGGTATATGCATTTTTTGTATTGAACTACAAAGAGGAAAAAAAAAAGATAAATTCAACATAAGTTTACGTCCATTTATTAAATTAAAGCTAGTATATAAAAAATAAATAATTTACGTACGAGACTAGTAATGGGAGTAGTAGGATTATGCACTATTTCGTGTATATACTTTTGCACATAGTACCCGCATCCTACAGAATCTAATTGACGGGGGCACTATATATAAAGAAGTTGAAAACAATTATTCTTATGTTCGAATGAACATAAATTGTTAAAAAAAAAAAATGAATGCAAATTTATCTTTACAGGTTTCCATTTTGGAGAAGACTGATGGTGTTGGAGATCATGCTTAGCTTGCCATATTTTCAATCCACTAAATAGTTTGAAAACATTAGTTAAACATTACTTCAATTAAGAGCTAAGAAAGTTCAATTACACTTACATATTTATAACTCCATGAAAATCCTCTTGAACCTTACTTCGAAGAGAGTCCAAAACATAAACACAATTTTCTTGTAGATTGATTACAATCAATATCCCATGATAACTATAATAAGCAACAATTTTGAAATATTAGTACGTGTATAATGCAAATTAAAAATAACTTAAAACTTGTATTTACATCCTGTGTTATATGGAATAAGGACTAATTGGTCTAAATTAGCCAATTCTAGTTGATTGGTTAAATTTCTGAATCGAATATCTTGAGACTTCACGTGTGGCGATATTCTTGCTTAATCAATTATAAAAAAACTTCTTCGTAATATCATGACCACATTCATCCCATAGATACCTAAACAAAGTAAAAATTATTATTTAAACATGAAACAAAGTATACATGAGTGAATCTAGATGAGTAATACTTACGCAACGTATATCAAAATACACATGTAGCCTATTTCAACCATATTGCAATATTAGATCAGATCATCGCGGCCTAAATAAATAAATTTGTCTCTTCCAAATATATGCTCGTCCAAAGTGATACGGATCATGTCTACATCGTTCATGTTATGCATGGCATGTCTGTTCAAGAGTTTGATAATACCATTGGCGTCAGTATATGTGGAGGACTGGCTGAAGCTCTTAATGGACAGCTCACGACATTCGGTATATTTGAATGTTGTAGACTATTTTTAATAAACATCTCAACCCCTAAACCATACTCAGCTGACATTCTATTCATTTTCATCTATGATTTATCCATAATTGTAAAATATGCAACTTAATCTACAAAAAAGAAAAACAATAACAAGGGAAAACTGAAAAGCATAAAATTATGATTGTAAAATATGCAACATCAACAAATTTAAAGAAGCTTAATCATTGGAACAAAACATAAAATTAATTTAGCCCATTAAGTAGTGTCATTTTTGTTTTTATCTTATATTTATTCATGTACTTTATGTTTCTTTATTCTTCAAATATCATTTACAAGCTCTCCACTACACAACACCATTGTACTCGATTTTCTTCACCACCTTTTCTCTCAAACATAACAAAAAATATTTCAAATAACTCCTAAGTAACACTTGAACCACACCAATCAATAATCAACAAATTTCAAGACTACCAATCAAGTATATATTCTTCAACTAATTTAATTCCAGCATTTCTAAATATTAATAAGCTTAATCATTAAAATAAAAATAAAATGAATAAATAAATTTAAATTACTAAATTGAAAATTCATATGAAAATAAAACTATACCTTTCCAAGCAAACAACTTAAACAACTCACAAACTTGAAAAGATCTGAACCGGAGTTCGAAGATTGGAACGCCGATGAGCACCGGACCTTTACAGAGTTGAGATGGTAGATCTGACAAACGGCGAGCTGACCACAACGTCGGTGACCCACCTCTACACCGGAACCACCGAAAGCCCACACGCCGACATCAAACCACACGAAAGCAACCAGACAACCGGATAACCCACACGAAACCAACCGGACAACCAGACAAACCATACGAAACCAACCGAAAGCCCACCAATTGAAACCCCACGAAAGCAATTGACAAACCCCACGAAACCCACCAGACAACCTACGAAAGCAATCGGACACACTCGAACGACCGAACAACCATGCGAACAAACCCCACGAAACCCCACGCGACCAACCGGACAACCCACATGCCGGCAAAGAACACTCCGAGAAAGCCCACGCGCCAATGAAAACCAACTGAAAATGACCAAAGAACACCCACGACAATGACCCCACCACCAGAAGAAGCCCACAACGATAGAGATCTAAGGAAAACCGGTGACGACAACCCGAACTGAACCCACGAAAACCAACCGAAAACCCATGAATACCAGTGACGACAACCTACGAACTGATGTGCACGGCCAAGCTGAGAGCACCGATGATGACAACCCGAACTGAAGGCAACGCCGAGTCACGGCCAAGCTGAGAGCACCGATGATGACAACCCGAACTGAAGGCAACGTCGAGTAGCTGAGAGAGGAGAGAGTTATGTTTGGGTAAAGTGCTGGTCGAGGGTTTGTAATTTTGGTAAATTTTTAGACGGTGTGAGCTAAGAGAAGACGAGGGAAATGAATTTTTTATAAAAATAAAAATAATGGAAGGCCTTTAATGTGGTTTTAAACCGACATTTTAGGCCATCTTAAATGTCAGTTTAAAACCCACATTAAAGATCTGTTTTTTTAACCGACATTATGCATCCGAGACTACTATTTTCAACTGATATTGAAGCCCAAAATTGTTGTAGTGTGAAGTTACTTCACAGGACGTCTTGTGAAGTTACTTCATGGGACAATCTATTCGTCTTCACGAGACGTATTTATTTTTTCATAAATGTTGTAAGTTTGTCTCATGAAGTTACTTCATTGGACAATCTATTCATCTTTATGAGACGTATTTATTTTTTCATAATGTTGTAAATTTGTCTTGTGAAGTAACTTCATCGGACAAAAAATAGAAATGAGGGAAATTTGCAAAAACCACCCCTGAACTATGGAATCGTTACAATTACCCTCTTGTAATCAACTGGTCAATAGTCAAAGTTGAAAGTCCTTCCAATGATGACTTCATCATCAGCATCGAGACGCCACCAGGTCGAGCTCAAGACAAGGGATGAGGCAAAAATTTCAAACAACTCACTTGAGTTCTATTTGTTTATTAAGGTTTTCCTTTGGCTATCGATGCTTCTGTTAGGGTTTGAGGTGGCAGGCATATTACAAAGGTTGGCATTTTAAGGAGAAAGTGAAAGAGAGTGGACGAAGGGGAGAGAGAAAGAAGAGAGGGGTTTGCCACATCAGCCATCTAGTCAATTCTTTTGTTCAAATTTAATGGTTTTTTTAAATAAAAATATGAAAATCGTGGATCTCATCCACAAATTGACCAAGTCATACACTAACATGAAGGCCGCGACTTGGTTTAATAATAATCATCTACCGGGTACACGATTTTGTTATCATATTTTTGTCAATATTTTTCTCTTCCACCTTACTTTTGTAATTTCTTTCCTATGCACCCTATTTTTGTCACTACTTTAAAAAAAATACATTATTTTTTAACTTAACCCTAGATAAGTTGATCCAAAAATTATAAATAAAATGAAAGACAATGAATAAATAAAAAAAAGAAAAACAAACAAAGATGAAAAAGAAAAGCTAAAGTTGGAAAAAAAAAATAAAGTTGATTATATAACAATGGGAGGAGAAAAAAATTGAATATTTTTAAAAATTGGAAAATTTTCACCGATAGAAAAAATATCAAATTATTTACAGAATTAACAAAAAAACACTGATAGACTTTTATATCTATCAGTGTCTATCAGTGATAAACTTCTGTCGGTTTCTATTACTGATAGATTTCTATCAATTTCTATCAAAAAATATTAATATTTTAATATTTTATATAAATAGTTTTCATTATTTTTCTATTTTTGAAATTCTACTTTAAGAATCTATTATTAGTTATAGTTTAAAAAAATCCCAAACACAATACGTGAGGTGTATGTGGTGGATCAAAAAAATTAACAGACGGCAAAAAGAGATTTTTTTTTTTTTTTTATGTTTGTTTATTTTTAGAAGATGGAAAACATTCTAAACACATCTTCTTCTTCTTTTTTTTTTTTTTTCCTTTTTTCATTTCTTTTATCTTTGGTGACTATTCAGCAACACTGGAAAAGAAATCCCAAAACCAGTAGCAAAAAATAACAAATAAATAAATCAAATGTTCTGAAATCTCAATGTAACTTTCCTATACTAAAATAGCATAAAAGGAGATATATAAAATTGTACACATCTTCAAATGGCACGAACCTAATTATATATCAAAATTTATACTATATTAAAAGGACAATAAGAAGATAATTTTCATCGTCATTAAATATTTTTAAAATTTCTATATTGTCTTCCTTCAATATTTTCTATTTTGCCACCACACTTATCCGTACAATATCACATCTTTTGAATTCTCTTGATACATCATTTCATATAGACAACCCCTTTACAAAATTACATCACTTCATACAAACGCATTCTTTTACATTATAACTACCAATTTTTCAAATAATAAATACAAACTTTTCTACTCTTCTTTGGCCCCATCTCTTCAATTATAGAATGTGACGGAAAGAATTTTAGAATGTAGTTTTAGTTCTCCATTTCAAGATGGTCTCGATTCTCCTTCATATATATGGTTTTTTCAACAAGTTTCTATTGTCAACAACCCTCAAAGCTCGCAAAATGAAGTATTTTATGGATCAATTATGGTAGATTTGCCTTGAGATTTCCTTTGCCACTTTGATATGATGTTTATATATATATATATTTTTTGTCACAATAAATATATTTTACTAAATATATGGGTTGCATATCTACGAAATATACCGTATTTGGTTAGGAAGTTTTCCAAATCTTTCCTAATTTTTCTCTTTATTTCTTTTTCCTCAAAACTTTTGTTTCTTCTCTTTGTTTTCTGGAGCATCCCCACCAGGCGCAGTATAGGTCTTTTAACGCCATCGCACCAGTCTCCTCTCTTTCGTTGTCGTGTTGTCGTCGATCTAATCCAATTGCCACAGTCGTATAGAATTAATTAATGTGAAGGGGAGGGAGATACAATTTCAAATTTTAGGTAAATATTATATATAAATGTATTTAACAATTTTCTTTTTTAGTTTAATTTTACATTATTTTATGGGGAAAATGTTAATGAATACAATTTTTTTCCTAATAGCCCTCCATTTTGAAACTTGTGGAAAAACTACATTCGATAAAAACATACATTTCCGGCAAATTCAATATATCTTCTGCAAATAAGAAAATAGAGAGAGTTCATGTTAGTTCTTTTTCAAAATCCTAGTGGTGATTCAATTACTATATTCAATTAATAAAGATACATTCGTGAACTCTGATTATATTTTTAAAAATTAATGAAATAGAATATTCATAAAATTTATTTCTTGGTGTTATCTGTGTATTGTTTTAAAAAAAATTATCATGTAAGTTATGAGTTTTATTTTGAGTTAACTATGATAAATTGTTAAAATAGGTTGTTTGTCCAAATTTGTTAAGTCATAATTGTAAAGGGTAGAGTCTTCTTTAAGATAAATGGTTAAAATGGGTTGTTTGTCAAATTTGTTCATTCATTTAGTTAATTATTGTGCATGTCTTTTTTTAAAAAGGTTTTCAACCAAAATTTTTCAGAAGTATTAAGTATAGTGAAAACATAATTTTATGAAATAAAAAATGTATCATTAAAAAAAATTAAGACAAGCTTCGGTGTAATTATGGAAGGATTTTAATCACGTTATAATATGAAAATTACATTTAAAAGTCTTAAATTAAACATTAAATTAATTTGAGTTTAAAGTTCAAGACAAATGTATTATTATCATATATATCCCTAATGTTTTATTTTGATCTATTCTCAAATTTACTCTAATAATAAGAGTTGTGCTATTTTTGTACGAGAAAAATAAATCCTACTAACAAAACCGATAATCATCAAAATTTAGGTTTCAAGTATTCCAAATTTCCTAAAAAAACGTGCAAATCATTTTATATTGTTGTAAATTAACCTAAAATAAGATATATGTAGTTTGGACCATTAATTATTTTATTATTTCTAATTCATTATTTAAACTTAATCTATATTCATTTATTATTAAAAATTCACCAAAAGAGGTGATGTTCTAAAGATTGTTAGCCATGTTTCATGGTTAGTATATATTAGGAGCATGTTCGATAGTGATTTTGAAATTGTTAAACTTACTTTTGTCAAGTTCAAAATTACTTTGAAACGCATTTTTAACAATTCAAAATTCATTTATATTTAATATTACACTATTAAATGTAATTTTCATATCATAAAAATTAGTTTTGAACAAGTAAAAGTAAATTTAGGATTTATTTTGAAATTCTCTTACAAAAAGAGTTATTTTGAAATTTTCAAATGTGATTCTAGCCATTTCAGAATCATTGAAATTTTCAAAATCATGTATTGAATCAAGACGAATATTATGATCTCAAACTACATAATTTCCCTTTGTATATATTTTTTAAGGTAGAGACAGTTTTAGAGCATGTTTGGATTTATCAAAAAAAATAATTTTTATTTAAATTCTTTGGATAAATGTGGTCTATAATAAACTTTAAAAGTGTTCTAAAAGTTATTTTGAGTAGTTGTCAAACACTTCAACTTTTTTCAAAATGAAACACTTCAATTTTTTTCAAAATCACTTGTTTTCTAAATTAAATACTTGAAAAGTTAAATCAAACACACTTTTAATCTTTAGTTCAACCACTAAAGTATCATTACAAATTAACCTCCATGCTCTTTCTTTAAGATCTCTTATACCATTCCTACATGAAACCACAAAAAATTGTCTGAAAAGAAAAGTTTGAGATAGAAAAAATAGGTAATAAATGCTTTTTTTTTTCCATGACTACCTATTCAAATTATTTTTATCATATTTAAAATCGTATGAAAGATTTATATCTATTATATATATTCTATATATACTAACTAATAGGGGTCATAGAGGAAATTTTAAATTTTCCCTTTCGCCCTTTTAATAGATAACTATAAGGATATCTTAGGTAATTTTATATTTAAAATCATTAAATAAACTTTTTTTCCCTCTATTTTTGAGCCTCACATATAAATGGGAAAAAATAAAAACCTATGAAACACAGACACAGATACGGCTACACGATACGGATACGATTGGATACAGCGATTCATCAATTTCTAAAAAATAAAGATACAGATACGTTTAAGGTTGCGTCATTTTTTTATATATTTTTTTAAATATATATATTTCTAAAAAATAAGGATACTGAAACCGTTGAAGATACATTTTTTTTTCTTTTAAAAAATATAGGATATAGATAAATTTAGCATACAAGTTAATAAAATAGCACAAAATGAATACAAACACTGAAATACAATACAAAAAAAGCAACATCCAAGATGTTGAAGTACAATAGTTAATAAAATACAATAGAAAAGTGACTTATATTGCAAAGAAGAAGAAGAAGATTAGAGGGAAAAGTATGAAGATAAATGAAGAACTTTATTGTTGAAAATATCCAAATGGTTTATATTTTGGTGGACTTCATAGGGACTCAAATGTGAAGATGAAGATTAGATGATTATAGTCTAGGGTTTGGTCCGTTATTTTTATTTTTATTTTTTTAGTTTTGGACTCGAGTAGCGAGCTTGTCAAATAGGTTGCCTAATTTTAGATTGGAAAAGATTAGATGAGTTACTTGTCTTTTTTCTTTAAAAAAAAGTATACATAGAAATAAATACGTCAAATCGCGTGTGTCAGATACGTATCTAGAAAGTATCCGAAAGTACAGATACGTCAAATCACGTGTCAATACGTATCTGGGAAGTATAGTATCGGTATCTGATATTGATTCTTTACCTCACATGAAAATATATTGTGCTTCATAGATAAAAACAATCATTCTTCCCCATATATTTGAAGTGTTACACATAAAAAGAAAATAATATATATATATATATATTAAAAAAAAAAAAAAAAAAAACCTCACAATTTGCCCTATTTTTGGCATTCATACATTAAAAGAAAAAAATATAATTCAAATGTTAAGAAATCAAATTTTATTTCTAACTAAAAGAAAACTCATTTTATCTCTAATTAATCTCGACCTTACCGTGGATTTTCAAAACGGAAGGGAGAAAAAAGAAATAAATACATGTATAATTTTATCTAATCATTTCGATTTCAAAATTTTTGTTTTATCTAATTTACATTAAATTTTTAAATAATCTCATTATATTATATTCAAGTCAAATGAGAAATGTTTTTTTTAAAAGAAAAAACATCATTCACATTCAAATGAAATATATCTAAATTATTTGTGTAAATTCGAATTAGAATGTTAAATCTAAATTTTCTCTATAAATAATTGAGTTAAACATTTAGTCTCCATCAAATATCTCTCTTTTTCTTTTTCATTTTGATTTTAATTTTGTTAATCAGCTCTTCTTTTTTTTTCTTTTTTCTTTTTTTTTTTTTTTGAGCATTCAAATATTTTAAAAAAAGAATATAGCATTGTGCTTTTTTCCTTATTATTTAACATTCTAACTGCTTATCAACCCTAGGCATCACCTACAATTTTTCTACTTCAACTATCTCTTCTTTTTTCAACATTTTTTCATGAACTAAGTATCACACCTCCAATTTTTATTTGTTTAAGTTATGTTATCTTTTTCAATTTCTTTTTCTTATCATTTAACGTGAATTGTGATTTTTTTAAAACTTTGAATAGTCTCTTTTTTTAATTAAGAGATATTTCTCTTTTCTAAAGAAAGTTAAACAAAAACTATAACTATATTAAAAAAAAGGTTTTCATTTCTAATAAAAGTGATTAGGTTTTATTTTAAAGTTTTCTTATTATAAATCAAAGTATTAATAGTTGGTTTGTTCTCTTTGCTGAATGAGAAATTTTGGACTAATCACAAATTGTCACGTCGTTTACCAAATTAATTACAAAATTATAAATCATCAAATTTGAGACTATTAAAGGTTGACTTGACATGTGTCCTAAATTGAGGTCAAGACATAAGTTGGCAAATCCTGATGACGCCACATGTTTTCATCATGACTGTTGGATTGAATAAAGTAATTTGGTTAAATTTGATATCATTATTTGGGCCCAATTGAGTAAAAAAAAAAAAATAAGCTTAATTTGACCCAAATGTCAAATAAGACCCAAGTCCAATTAGTTGGGCCCAAGGGCCAGGTCCATGGACCATCCAAGCCTAAGCCCATAAAGCCCACCTGAGAACTCTATAAATAAAGGAGTTCTCTTCATTTGTGGGGAGTCAGTAATTCTCCACTCTAGAGAGCCTAAAGAAAATTCTCTACAATCAGAAGACTCTTTGACTCCTGAAGACTGAATACAAAGATTCTTCCAGGACTTCAAACTTCAAGAACACTACACGCTCCGCTTCCTCAAGTTAAGCATATGCATTCAACTAAAAGAGATTCAGAGGATCAAGTACTAGAGATTGAACCACATCGCATTAAATCAACACAAAAATAAATTCAACTCCACGAAATAAATTTCTCAAGATATCTCGTGTGAATAAATTGGCACGTCCGGCGAGACCTCTCTACCTCTTATCTCTCTCTCAATGTTCAAACAAATCAATGATACCAAAGAAAGTTGCATCCAAGATAATTGATACAAGCAACTCCTACACGGGACCTATCACCCACATTCGTTCAAAGGAGGTTATGCAGAAGCAGGAGCAAGAGAAAGGTTTCGTCGTCGCATATAACATCTTGAAACAGATGACAGAATCCCCTAACGGCGAGATTGTCTCAAGGAAAATCCTTTGTTTGACAACTCTACTTCTGTCTCAAGCAAGACAAAGAGGGAATCACACCCAGATGTAATGTCTGTCATGATGGCAGATGTAACAGTCGAGGCAGCCATGGCAGGGATGGAAAGAAAGATAAATTTCCTGATGAAAGATGTAGAGAAGCGAGATCACAAAATCATTGCCTTAAAAGAATAGATGCAAGTTCGTGAAACCGTCGAGTCAAGCCAAACTCCTGTTGTCAAAGCCAATGACAAAGGAAAGACCGTGTTGTAGGAAAATATGTCGCAGTAATCAACTTCTATTACCTCATTATCGGTCCACAACTATAGGATATGATCACAAACTCCATCACAGCTCAGTATGGAGGCCCTTCTTAGACTTCTTTTATGTGCTCCAAGTCGTACACTAAGAGAATTGACAACTTGAGGATGTCTGGTGGGTACCAACCCCCAAACTTCAAATAATTCGATGGAAAGGACAACCTGAACAAACACATTGCCCACTTTATTAAAATATGTGAGAACTCGGGAACTAGAAGAGATCTTCTAGTCAAATAGTTTGTCCGAACTCTAAAGGAATTCGCTTTTAACTAGTACACTAATCTAGAGCTCAAAGTGATCGACAGTTAGGAGCATCTTAAAAGAGAGTTCCTGAATTGCTTTTACAGCATTAGGCGTACTGTTAGCATGATGAAGTTGACGAACACCAAGAAGTGAAAGGGAGAGCTAGTCATCGACTATATCAACTAATAAAAAGCACTAAGTCTTTACTGCAAAGACAGACTCACTGAATTGTCCGTTGTGGAGATATGCACCTAAGACATACACTTGAGACTCCTCTACATTCTACAGGGGATAAAACCCAGAACATTTGAAGAGTTGGCGACTCGCACTCACGATATGGAGTTGAGCATCACCAGGACAATAACTAAGGATTTCCTAGTTCCTAAAGTGAAGAAAGATAAGAAGGAAGTAAAAGGCACCGAAAAGTTTGTGAAGAGTGTCACAAAGGAATCAATGGTCGTTAATACGACCTTTTTGAAATTTTCCTCCAAAGGAAAGGAGAACAAATTTGAGAAGAGGGATGACAGAGGTGAAAGGCGTCGCTTAACTTTGAAAGAAAGGAAGGAGAAGTTTTATCTATTTCCTAATTTTGATGTTGCAGATATGCTTGAGCAGCTGTTGGAAAGGAAACTTATTTAGCTGGCGGAATGCAAACGACCGGAATAAGCAGGAAAAGTTGACTGGAATCCAGTCAAAAGTTGCTTTATATTAAAGGGGTTGATTCTAAGGTTAGCTCGTGAGAAGAAGATTGAGCTAGATCTGGATGAAGTAACCTAAGCAAATCAAGCTAAGGTCATAGTGACTCCAAGTATTCCAACATCAAGTACGCTTTATGATGAAAGAGAAAGCTTGGTTCAGTTTGGGACCCTCGAACCTATAGTTATTCGATTTCAGCAAGCAATCCCAATGATAGATTCTAACAACAAAGATGATAATGTTGATGATGATGACAACGAGAGATGGATCCTTATAACTCGCCGAAAGAAAAGGAAGTCGAGTTCTACCTAGAAAGAGTCGTGCCCCTATCGAAGGTATAGAAAAGAGAAAAAAAACTCAGAGAAAGAAGAGGGAAACGAAGGCTTAGAAGCCTAAGCTTGTTGAGGAGAAAGATGAGGACTTTTCTCGACCTAGACGACAAGTGATAGCAGATTTCTTTCCAGAGAACTTCTATAACGACTATTCAAAGAAAGCACTAGAAGTCGTAGTGTGTCATGTTGTCAGTACGGTAGAAATTAAGAATACTCCTCTGAGTTCTTGGAGATGGTAGAAGAACTAAAAGATTTACCATCTTTCAATGTAAATGACTTGTTGTCACTTCCTCCAGTAACTAAGATGGTTCTCATCGACGCATTGATAGGTTAAAATGCATCTAGTGCCCTGACCTCTATGATGCGCACATGCGCCTCTTACTGTAAGTCTTTAAGCTTCTCAGAAGAAGATCTGCTATTAGGATCAAAACTTCATAATAGGCATTTATGTCTTAGGATATGTTCGAGAACAAAGGGTTGGTCGAATTCTCATCAATAATGGATCAACCATCAATATAATGTCTAAGTCAACTATGATGCAATTAGGCATCTTGATGGAAGAATTATCAAACAACAAGCTAGTAATTTAATGCTTCAATCAAGGCAACTAAAGGGCAGTAGGCATGATATGCTTAAAACTTATCATTAGAAACGTAAAGGCTCATACATTATGCCATGTCATAGATTCGAAGACCACATATAAGTTATTGTTGGGTCGTTCCTGGATTCACAGAAATGGAGTGATATCTTCAACACTGCACCAACGTTTCAACTTTTACCAAGATGTCATTAAGAAAGTTGAAGTAGACTCCAATCCATTCTCAGAAGTTGAATCTCATTTTGCAGACGCGAAGTTTTACTTCAAGAATGATGGCATCAACAAAGCAATGCCTATGGAGACCCCTTTGATAGCAGATGGAGATGAACCCAAGCTAGGATCACAAGCAAATGAAAGGAAACAAACAAGCAACAGGGAAACTATCTCTAACTCTATAGAGTGTGGCATCCACTAGCACAAAAAATATTACAATATTAAAATATGAAGATGAAAAATTTTCGAGCCCTAAAATCTCGCGTTATGTTCATTTTCGAGCCCTAAAATCTCGCGTTATGTTCCTTTGTCGAGACGTCGATAAAGGGAGTCGTCGTTTGTGGAAGGCTCGAAGAGGCTGAGGTCGGTAATATCGAAATCTTAAAAGAAAATTTTGTTGCACCACTCACAAAGATAATGCAACAAAAGATCCACAAACCAAAGGTAGATTTGACAAAAGTAAACCTATCTGAAAAATGGAGGAAAGATGGGTTCGAATCTAAGGCTTACAAGCTGCTAGTAAAAGCAGGTTATGATTTTGCAACTCATACTAAGCTCAAGAGCTTGAAGATCTATGAGCAGCCTGAGCTTTCTCCGGCCCAGAAGAGGCCTTTCCAGGAAGGGCATACTATACCTGAAGGAACTCGTTTACAAGGAGATCCACAAGCAGAAGCGGATCGTCCAAATTCCATTTAGATTCAAAACAAACATTTACAGTAAACATAGAGATTATGCATCTTAATAAAGATTACAGCATGCTTTTGAACAAGAAAAAGGGTTCAAGTGATTATACCTTTGAAGAACACTCCTTGTACAATCTCTCAAATTATCACGAACTCCTCGAACAATCACGAACCCTTCGAACAGCAACAAAACTCAAACCAAAAGGGGAAGACACTACCACTCGGTATCCTCGGTATTCTCAGGGTGAGAACTCAGAAGTGGTGGGCTCTTACTATTTTGGTTAGGAGGGAGTTTTTGAGTTTGGAGGAGGAATACGATTGAGGAAGCTCTCTATTGTATAGCTAGATCTTCAATCGTGTAGTGTAAAGAGTCCTATCATATAGGTTCTGCAAATCGTATAATGTTGTTATGGAAAAAAAATAATATCTTATTTATTCCATTTGCCATAAAAAACCAACTAACCTCCCACTAAGGTGGTTAGAGAGAAAAAGGGATTAATTATCCAAATAATTAATAATATAAATGAAGGATTGAAATATCATGCAACGGAAGACTACATAATCAATAAGCACTTAAACTACATTTAATTTGAGTTTTAAGCATGTTGTTCATATGATATTCATAAGAGGGTTTGTAACATATATTACCTTTGAAGATTTTTCCACGAATTTAGCTGAAAAATATCAAGATAAAGCTTGAATCACCGAGAGGACTACCACTGAGATCTTCTTTATTATGCTCAAGCCAGAATGTGTGGCGGAATCACTTGAACAAGTTGAATTGATGAAGAACAAGAGTAGGGTTTTCAGGTTAGCAATTCATAAAATTTATTTCAGCAATCTAGCTGATCTTCATGCATGGAGCTTCAATATATAGGTAAAAATCATGCAAATGTATAGGGTTGCATGTTGGGCAGCTCCAGCTTGAAGACTAGAAATATATGTTTGGTAATTCTCCATCAAACATGTTAGTGGGTTTTTCCTAAAATTGGAAAAACCCATTAACCTAAAAGAATGTAAAAAAAATCATTGTATTTAAGTTAATTCAAAATAATTAATTTATATAAAACTAATTTTTAAATTAATTTTTAATTAAACTTTTTAATGAAAATAATATTAATTTAATATCTAAATATTAAATTAGTAAAATATCAATATCACCAATAAATAAATTTTATATTTAAATATTAATTAATTTTCTAATTTTATTTAATTTCAACTAAATTAAACATTTTTAATTGTATTACATACAATCAATCGAAAACCCTAAAACTAAATTTGGACATTTCAAATTCTTAACCCGAATTTCATACATCAATACTCAATTTTTTATTCCAATTTAATGAGCTAGAAGAGGGACCTAATGGACCTATAGATCATGAGCTCCAACGATCTGTAATTAATTCGTTAATACTCTTTAATCGAATTAATTACTATTCGTTAACCATCAAGATACACTACTATAGCTCGATAGTTGCACTCTTCTCACTGTAGATATATTTATGTCCATATAAACCATAATCAATAAATCGATCCTTCACAGGTTGTTCGTAATTACAGCTAGGTCAAAATTATCGTTTTACCCCTGTAAATACATCTTGTTCCTTAAGTTCCCACTAACCCTCTAATGAATAATTCGATTCATAATACTACTTGTGAATCATGTCCTTTCTCTATCATGAGAAGATGGGACCCTGATTGTCCAAGACCTAGAATCAGTACTTAAGTGAACAACCTTTCTACTAACCCTAAAATGGGTAGGAGTGAATTTCATCTTACAAGACTATGTCTTCAGCTATTCATCCGGTCTTATCCCTAAAATTGAAGGCTTATTGAGTAGTGTTGTTGAACTACTCTCACCCATGCAGATCAAAGGATAATCATGAATAAAGAGGAGTTCATAGCTAACTCAGGATTAAGATCGAGTTATCCTAGGTTACTTAAGTATGAAATAGTCAGTTTTAACAATAAACGGTCGTTATAAAGAAAAATGACTATTTCGTGGTCCAACCTATTGCAAACTCATTGCATAGGATGCCTCCACTCACATGTCTCTACATGAATGATCTGTGGATCACATCATTTGTATTACCTATACAAAATGGACCGCATCCAATAGTATTACCAGGATGAGATACCCAATTTCATCCATATACTTATAGACCATTTAAGCTATATACTATTAACTTGATCCTGTTTATATCACCACATAAAGTTAAAGTATTCATACTATATGTGTATTAGATTTTCATAATAGGATGCAAAATCAACAATTTTATTGATAAATAGAAGGTTAACACGAACTGCGAGTTCTAGGACATTCCCAACAATAAATAAATATGATAACCAACTTATCATATTATATTTATAATCTATAGTTTTAATATTGCATCATATACAATATAAACTATAATTCTTTTTCTCTATTTTATGGCACTTAATATAAATCATATTGTAACAACCCAAATTTGTACGCATACACTACAGGAAGTTAAATGTCAAATGTTAAGCAGGACGAAATTTTATTTAAGGGGTGGTAAATGTAATACCCTAACCCTAATTTAGAAAGCAGGAAAACAAATAAAATATATAATTAAGAATGAAAAATATATAAATTTAATAGGAAAATCGAGTGGAAATTTAGAATTGGAAAAAATAAGAAATTTATTAATTATCCAAAAATAATGAATAAGGGGGCAGAATCAGGGAGGATTAATTAGAAGTTGGATGCTAGCTAATTCAGGAGACAAAGGGCAGTAGATAACTTTTTGTTTGGGCACTACTCATTGGAAGAATTGGAGGTGAATTAATTTCCCATATACTCTTAAAATTTGATAGAGTTAAAAAGGAGAAGTGGAATCCACAAGCAGTGAAGGCAACCCACGCGTGAAAACTAGCGAGATTGGAGAGAAAATTCGAGAGAGAGAGAGTGAAGAGAGCGAGAGTGGAGACAACGAGCTTGGAGAGAAAATTGGAGAGAGCGAGAGTGGAGAGAACGAGAGCCACGAGAGCAAACCAGCGAGAGCGAGAGTCACGAGAGCTAAACCAGCAAGAAAGCTGGAGAGAGCGAGATTCTGAGAACAGAAAGAGCGAGATTTGGACAGAAGCGTGGATTATGCGTTGAATTTGTCCACGATCTTATAGATTATATATGGAGAACCCTAAAAATGGAATACAACAAAGGTTGATGACGTAAGGGCAAACGTTAGAACAAAATTAGGTGTCCTTATTAAGGAGAAATTCTTAAAACTAAGTAATTTTAAAGAAGCATTTGTAGGATAGAGTTGTCCACACACAAAGAAGAGCTGGAAACGACTATAAATAGGAGGCTTTAGGCTGGAAGTTAAATGGATTCTCAAACAAAACTCAGTAGTAAAATCGTGTGAGAAGGGTGAAAGTAATTCTGTTAGTTAGA
Organism: Benincasa hispida; assembly: GCF_009727055.1. NCBI lineage: Eukaryota > Viridiplantae > Streptophyta > Magnoliopsida > Cucurbitales > Cucurbitaceae > Benincasa > Benincasa hispida. Next base: position 34,003,329 of record NC_052360.1, on the reverse strand, counting down.
AGGAGAAAACGCGATGGAAGTGCTGCCCAAATTTCCTTCTGATTTAAGAGGGAAAGCCTCTACAGATTAAACCATAAGGAATGATAGGAATAACTAGGATCGCAGTCAAGGTAAGTAGTTTATCTTACCCCTCTCTTAAGTGTTTCATGGTAGTGTACCTTTAATTTCTGTTGCATAATTATGTTATTGTTATGTTGCATTACATGTTTAAAATACCTTTATCGACAAGGGACTCCATGCATTATGTTTGTTCATAAGATTAAATTTTAATTAGATAAAGGTTATGCTTCTAGGGCTAGTAGGGCATGTATGGTTGCACCCCTCTAGTCCAATCTTACGTTTATGTTAATGGTTAATGTTGGAAGCGACTCTGGCCCTACTAACTGCATCTCCCGCTAATCATCAGATGGGTTAGTTTCCGCCTAAGTCCTCATCTTCCTATCAGGGCAGAGAAATTTACGTTAGAGACATAACCGACCACCACATGTTATTATATGTTTAAGGTCCCAATCATATGTTTTCAGGACATGTTGCACGTGATTGTGCATTTGGTCGCTACCCTATGTGAGAACTACTTACTGGGTATACTATATATTCATCCTATTTTTACAGACTTTGTAGGTAAGGACACAGCGTAGGTGGCAGAACTAGACGTCGCTCAAATGGCCAACCATCAAACTCACTATTATAGGCATATGTATTTTTGTATCACTATGCTAATGTTTTATGGATCCTGGTGTTTTGTAAAATAAACTTTTTATATAGTTTTCTACCTAATTAATAAAATCTTAGATATGTTCTTTTGAGATTTTTGCCAAAACTCATCTCATGATAGAAAAGTCTAAGTATGCATGTCGTAGCGGTCGGACCATAATATGTAAGGATCCGGGCGTTACACATATTTATATTAAATTTAACAACTTTGAATCTCATTCATAGAAATTATATTTGAATCATATTTAAATATTTATTCCTCCAATTATCAACAATGTATCAAATATATTATGTCAATTATATCATACATAATTGAATCAATTTAATTATATCATATATAATTAAATTCTCTCTTATTAATTTGAACAATTCAAATTACCCAAAAATTGATTCCCAACTAAATCCTTTTGAGCTACCAAAGGGACCTTATGGACTTGTAGCTTGAAGCTCCAATGGTACGTGAATAATTAATTAGACTCTTTAATTACATTATCCACCATCTGTTAACTGTCAAGCACTCAACTAAATACCGACAGCTGCACTCTTCGCACTACAAATATATTTCTGTGTCCATTGGATATAACAAATCAACAGTACGATGACCCTTCACAAATCGCTCATAAGTATAGTTGGGCCAAATTACCGTTTTGCCTCTATAGTTACATCTAACTCCTTAAGTACAACTAATCCCTCTAATGAACAATAGATCATAGTCCCACTATAACTAAACCTCTCCCAGGCTAGGAGAGGGTGCAACGCCACATTGTTCAAAACCCGAAATCAACTCTTAAGGAAGCAATTCATCTAATTACCCCTGCATCGAGGAAGAAGTGAATTCCATCTTGTGTAGTTGAGTTCCCAGCTCCCCAATCAGACGAATCTCCAAAATGGTAGGCTTATTGAGTCGGCGATCTGGCCACTCTCACCCATACAAATCAAATGATCGCCCTCATAGGCATAAGTTCACAACTCACTCAGGATTAAGGTCATGTTACCTATGGTCATCCTACTGAAATGAAAGTCTCTATTATGAACAGCGTTATATAATGAAACTAAGCATTTCGTTGTCTGGTCTTATAATAACTCCTTTGCATAATATCCCCGCTCGCATGTTTAATACATGAATGATCAGGATCAGATCATTTGTAGCACTTTACAACATTTTTAACATCTACAAAGTGGGTCATACTCATAGTGTCACAAGACTAAGGTACCCAGCCTTATCCATATACTATAGACCATTTAGGTTATCACTTAAACATGATCCGCCTGTATGTCTCCACATACATGTTTAAGTTACAACGATAACCTTGGATGTTAGTTTATTGGTTTGTGGTTAATGCAACTAAAATATCACATATTTCATTGACAAAGTGAATAAAATATCAAATATTATTAGTCACTTACAAGTTTTTTGATACAAGGTTTATAAACTATAGAACCCTATGAGATTTAGGGCATCAACCACAACAATACCTACATCAAAAAAAGGACTTGGATATAAGTCATCATAGCCAATTCGTATAACCAGAAGGTTAAGGGGAAAGGCAGTCGAAAGCAATCATATAACTGCAAAGAAGCTCGATGATGTAAAAGAAAAGGAAAATGATAATCTAAGAACCTCAGCCTTCGATCGCATTAGACCACCTATCGCACGTGCTTTGGTCTTTGAAAGATTAAGTATGATGGCAGAAAAGAAAGGAAGTCAGCGTCTGATGCCTAGCCTTAATCGACGTTCGGCCTTTCAAAGGTTGACCATCCCTTCAGAAATAGAAGAGGTCAGTCTTCAAACGCCATGGGGAATACAGCCATCATCCTTCGAAAGATTAAGCACGGCTACAAAGAAAAATGGGAGGATGCCTCGGGTGTCAATTTTCAATTGTCTCAAACATGAAGTTACTCTGGCAAGAAATGGTCTAAAGGGACAAAAGGAAAAGGAGAAATTCACAGCAATGTTCCTAATGTAACTATAAAGAAGAAGGAACTGATATCTCGCGCATTAATTTGGTGCCTCCTTAAGCATAAAGACAACGAAAGTCAATCAAATGAGAAGTCATCTACTGAAACAAAGGGCGACAGGGAAATTCATAGTGTTGTGCCTTCGACAATGAAAAGAAAGACCTTCCTTCCTCTCAACAAGAGCGAAGGTTCATTAAAGGTAAAAAGTTGTGACGTCATCTTCACTAATTCTAAAAATGAAACCCTAGAATATGAGGAAGGTGAAACTTCATGTCACTACATTTTGGCCATCGAAGACTCGGAAAATGAAATGTCTGAAGGAGATGTGGAGGATGCCCCACAGACACTTGAGGATGGTGGTCAATCCACTATGGATGAACTTAAAGAAGTGAACCTTAATACAGTATAGGAAGAGCGCCCAATTTTCGTTAATGCATATCTCTCTAAGAAGGAGAAGGGTGAATACATGAGTTTACTCACTGAGTACAGGACATATTTGTTTGGTTATACAAAGAGATCTTGGGGCTTGATCCAAAAGTAGCAGTCCATCATCTCGCGATCAAACAAGGGTATCGACTAGTTAAACGAGCTCAACGATGCTTTTGACCTGAGCTTATTCCCCAAATTGAAGTCAAAGTCAATAAGTTGATTGAAGCAAGATTTATCCGCGAGGTCAAATACCCAACATGTATAGCCAACATTGTCCCTGTTAGAAAGAAGAATGGACAACTTCACGACTGCATAGACTTTCATGATCTAAATAACACATGCCCAGAAGATGATTTTCCATTGCCCATCACATAAATCATTGTTGATGTGACTATAGGGCATAAGTCCTTATCCCTTATGGATGGATCGTCTGGATATAACCAAATATGAATGGCTCTCACAGATGAGGAAATGATGGCTTTCCAGACTCTGAAAGGAATATATTGTTACAAGGTGATGCCCTTTGGGTTAAAGAATGTTTGTGCTACATACTAACGTGTCATGCAAAAAATGTTTGATGATATGCTGCACAAACATGTCGAATGCTATGTTGACGATCTCTTGGTCAAGTCCAAGAAAAGACAAGATCACCTAAGGGATTTAAGAGTTTTGTTTGATTGCCTGCAAAAATATCAGCTAAAGATGAACCCTCTCAAGTGCACATTAGGCGTGACCTCAGGAAGGTTTCTCGGTTTTGTTGTGAAACATTGAGGGATCGAGATAGACCAATCCAATATCGATGCTATTCAGAAGAGGCCAAGGCCAAAGAATTTACATGAGTTAAGAAGTCTTCAGGGTTGTCTAGCTTATATTCGAAGGCTTATTTCCAACTTGGCTGATCGATGTCAACCTTTTCAAAGTCAAAGACTAATGAGAAAAGGAGAAAAATTACAGTGGGACAAGGCCTGTCATAATGCTTTTGACAGTATAAAGAAATATCTACTTAATCTATCTTAGGCGCTTCTATAGCAAGCAAGCCATTGGTTTTGTACATCGTTGCACGAGAAAGATCATTGGGGCCATTATTGGCACAGGAAAGGGAGAAAGGAAAGAAACATGCTCTCTATTATCTAAGTATGACGTTTGTCACACCCCGCCCCGAACCCGAACTCCTGAGCCCGAGGAGAGGCATGAGGGACCGCAGATATCACCCTTTTGTGATACCTACTGCCCATCTGAACCTTTTTAATATACTGAGTAAACTTTAAGTCAAGAAGATAACAACAATTGATTTAGTAGGCCAACTTTAAGTCAAGAAGATAACAACAATTGATTTAGTAGGCCCATTTTATTACAACCATGTAATGTTTATACAACTCCAAGACTTAACTACAAAGTTTACAACCACTACTCTTAAAACCCTTCGGAAGTGTAACTGTGGCTTGTGGAAAACATTGAACTTAGTAGCACCCTGGAACTCCTCATCTTTTGCTACCTTGGTAAGGTAGGAATCTTCTTCTTTAGAAGTTTCTTGATCTTCTCGGACTCCTCTTTTGAACCCTAAATTCCAGATTCAACTTAAAACTCAGATTACTCATAGTTCGAATCTTTATCTCGAGATACTTCCTTCTACAAACATGCTCTAAAATGTCTCAGAAAACTTACCTCAAAATATTAACTGAGAACTCTTCGTGGTTTGGCTGGAATCTTCAAAACATCAAGACTGGCCCAGCTTACCCGACAGCTCAACCCTTCTGGGGTTTTCTCATTCTTCAGCCCGATTCCTTTGAGCTTCTTCTCCTGTAGCCCTACCATCAAAACTAGACTCTCATAGCCAGGTGACTTTTGAATCACCTCAATCGCACGAGTATTCTAGGAGATATCCTCGTCCCAAGTTGATGCTATTTCCAGACTTCACTGTCCAACTACGTCTCCTCTTGAAGCTTTATGACCGACGCATGGTTTTGCTACCAACACATGCATTATTTCATCAACGCATAGTTTCCTCACAATCAGCCTTCATACACTCTTCTTATTATCCTTTGAGTTATGATTTGAAGAGAAGTCCTTGGCCCTATTTATAGGCGTCCAAAATCTCTCTAAGGCTGCATCTTCTACTTGGCTGCATGTCCAAGTGTCTTTTCCCCACACTATCAACGCAACTTTCATGCCATCGCAATCTAAGGTGTCTTCCTCTTCCTTAGCCAACACATAATGCTTAAGTTAGCTTGTTTTCTTGTGCATCCACCTCATTTGCTTAAGGCTTAAGATTTCTTCCCAACAAGCCACATGTCCGGATGACGACCTTGAATGCGTCCATCCAATCTCATATGCACCCATCCTACCTCAATGCGTCCATCCAATCTTACCTTGTGCATCCAATTGACGCAACTTGGTCACATATGCTAGATGCTCGTAAGGCTCATCTTTGGCCGCATATCCTTCTCTTTCACATGGCTTACCTTTGCCCTATGCGTTCAACAAGGATAATGACCAACAATCTTCCAATGCATACTATTAGCCTTGTCCTATGTGCCCACATGCCCTTGGATGTCCAACGCATATAGCACATCACCAATGCATAACAACCTTATGTATCGCAAGCCTTAGCAATGCAAGACGTTTCACCATGTGTCCACGATGGCTTGTCTCATCGCCTAGCTCCTCGTCTAGTACTGCTGCCACATAGCTCCATCGCATAGCGTTGCTGCGTAGCACCATCGCATAGTGTTGCCGCATAGCACTAGTCTACTGCACAGCTCTTGCTCATCGTGTAGCGCTAATGCCCATCGTCTAGCGAAGCACAGCTATCGTCTAGCGCACACGCCCATCGGATAGCATTATCGTTTAGTATGACTCTCCGCATCGTCTAGTGTCGCACGATCACATACCGCATCGCTTAGCTCCCCGCATTGCTACACGATCGTCCAGCGCCCGCTAACACGATCGCCTACCTCATCGTGTAGCGCTGCTTACTTACTATACGATCGTCTACCTCATCGTGTAGTGCCATTCCTTTGCTACACGATCGTTCAGCGCCCATGCCCGTGCAAACTTGAGACTGCCGCATGCTTTCTCAAGATATTGGCTACCGCATTCATTTCTCTTGGCCACACTTTGGCTTCCTTCAATGTCTAAAATGAGCAAGGCCAACGCATGGAACAACACTTAGCCAATTTTCTAGCTTCCAACGCATGGCTTATACTTAGCCAATTTTTCCAATTAAGACTTAACTCAAAACTACTCAAGGAAAATCTATTCAACACTTAGAATTTCCTTCTCTCCAACATAGGATTTAACTCATACTTAGTTAACTCCTTTTATCACCTGCTTAAGTAAGAAAAATGGAAATTCGGGTTTCACAACGTTAATTGGAGCTGAAATCAATTACTCTTCTATCAAGAAAACGTGTCTCGCACTCTTCTTCGTTGTCAATAAGCTGAGACACATGCAAGCCTTCACAATTCGCCTAATTGCAAAAGTCAACCCTATCAAGTACATTCTATCTAGGTCGATCATCTCTGAACGCTAGCTAAATGCGCGATCATGCTCCAACAATATGACATTATGTATGTATCACAGAAGGTGGTCAAAGGACAATCATTGGCAAACTTCTTAGTAGATCACCCAGTTCCATTAGATTGGAAGTGATGCGAGGACTTACTTGATGATGAAGTTTTCTTCGTGGAGATCACAGAGCCCTAGACCATGTACTTTGATGGTGCAACACAAAGGAGCGATACGGGGGCAGACATTGTCCTCGTCTCACTTGAGAAACATATGCTACCCTATAGTTTTAGGTAGGGTGAATTATGCTCGAACAATGTCGTTGAATATTAGGCCTTGATAATTGGCCTTCAAATGGCATTAGAAATTCGAGTATCATACATAGAGATTTATGGCGGTTCAAAGTTAGTAATCAACCAGTTCTTAGTCCAGTATAACGTGAAGCATAAAGATTTGAAGCCTTACTTCACTTATGCTAGATAGTTGATGGTTCGACACTATGATGATGGAACTTTAGGGATCAAAGCCCTAGTGCAGCGGAAAATATCAAGACATTTTCTCGAAAATTAATTTAGAAAACTTGAAATACCAGAACACTGGGAAAAGCCAGAAAAACACGAAGATTTAACAAAATTAAACCTATTGTAAAATTCTAAGTTAAGCATGCATTTAAAAATAGGAAATCAATCCTACAGAGAAAATGAAACAAACTTACTTTTGTAGATCACTCAAATGAAAATCGCCAATTCTCCTTGGGATTTCTTGAACACCACCAATATAGAAACTCTTATATTCTCTGAGAATTGAATGGGAAAGGATGGAAGAATTTTGAGAGAGTTTCTTTTATGTATAGAACAATTCTGTGAAGATTCACGCTTTCTTGCAGGTTTTGTACAGAACAATTCTGTATAAGACCAACATATGTTTTGCAGGTTTTGTCAACCAAATTAGGGAAAGAGTGTGGGAAAGTGAGAGAGCCTAGTTTCGGATAACTCTCCTACGTGGGACTTATTTGATTTAATTAATTAAATTAAATTAAATTAATCTAATTTAATTAATGATTTCATTTAAATCATATTTAAATGAAACATCTCTCACATAACCTATAGTTTTCATTCAATTAAATTAAATTAAACTAAATTTATTTAATTCTCCAATTAAATAATTTCGAAATTAAATATCAAATATTTAATTTGGCCTACAATTGAATCATATTCAATTGTATTTCTCTCATAACCTATAGTTTTAATGTGCATCTAATACGCATTAATTTTAACCTATAGTTTTAATATGGATAAAATCAATATTCAATTAATATTTGAACTCCTTCAAATATTTAATTCTCCCATAAATTAATTTTGAATCATATCCAAAATTATATTTATAATATAAAATTTAATTAAAATATAATCTTTATATTATAATGTATCATTATACATTATACTATTTTCCTAAGTGAATCTGAACATTTCTAACTCAATTCAAGACATAATTACCTCAATTCCCTTTACGAGCTAGGAAGGGAACAACACGGACCTACAGATTAAAAGCTCCAATGATATGAGATTAATTGGCTAAACTCATTAACCACATTAATAAAATATTTGTTAACTATGGATACACTTCACTAAAGTTCCACAGCTGCACTCTTCTCACTGCAGATATATTTTTTTGTCTATGGATATAGATCAATAACAGTAAGTTAGTCCTTCATGAGTGTTCGTAACACCAACTAGGTCAGATTACCATTTCACCCCTAGGTTACCTTTGTATCCTTAAGTATCAATGTTCTTTTAGTGAACAACCTATTTATGTCCAACCATTAAATAGAAACCCCTTTCGGGCCAGTGAAAAGGTAGAACCCTTTATTCAAGTCTCAGAGACACCACTTAAGGGAATAATCATCTACTTACCCTAAAGTTGGGAACACTGCAAGAAAATTCATTTTCAGCAACACCTTTTTTTAGTGACAGCAAGAGATGTGCTATTGACAAGAGAATTCTTATAGAATTAAGCATAGCAACAGGAGAAAAAGTTTCCTCATAGTCAACCCCTACTCTCTGGGTATAACCCTTTGCTACGAGCCTAGCTTTGAAGATTTGTACCTTTCTAGCTATATCTCTCTTTCTTTTATAGATCCATTTACACCCTATGGGTTTAACCCCTTCAGGTAGATCTGCAAGTTCTCATATCGAATTGAATTACGTAGACTTTATTTCAAGATCCATGACTTTGACCCATTATGTAATAATCCACCTTGTTTTCCTTGAATAAAACAAAGTAAATAAATTAAGGTAAATTGAAAGAAAAAGAATTAAAGAGGGGAAAATTGAATTAAGGGAAAAGTGAACTTTTTTTAAGGGTAAAATCATCATTTCTGTTACTGGGGTATAGTGTATGCCTTAGTTTATTGTGATTTTGTACTTTATTTGTATTGTACATTAGGCCCCCTAAGCTTTAGGACAAGTGGGAGATTGTTGGGATTGGTGTCTTAAATCTATTATAATCTCGTAGTTTGTAAACTTTGTATAAACATATTGTTGTTAATAAAATAAGTGTTATTTTATAAGCATATATTCAATCCAATAAACTAAGATCCTAGATTATTTTATGTAATTTAAACAAGTAAGTAGAGACATACAAGTGGATCTTGTTTAAATAATAACCTAAACGGTCTATAATAGATGGATAAGGCTGGGTACCTTATTTTGGTGACACTACGGATACGACCCAGTTTGTAGGTGTTACAAGTGTTATATAGTGCTACAAATGATCTGATCCTGATCATTCATGTGGAGACATGTGAGTGGAGGTATCCTATACAAAGAGTTTGTATAAGACCGGACCATGAAATCTTATTATATAATGTCGTTAATAATAGAGACTTACATTTCACTAGGATGACCATAGGTGATATGACCAGAATTCTGAGTGAGTTGTGAACTCTTGCTCATGAAGGCAGTCCTTTTTATATGGGTGAGAGTGGCCAGATTGCCAACTCAATAAAGCCTACCGTTTTGAGATTCGTCTGACTGAGGAGCTAGGAACGCAGCTACACAAGATGAAATTCACTCCTTCCCCGATATTAGGGCAAGTAGATAAATTGCTCCCTTAAGGGCTGATTCTGAGGCATGAAAATAGTGGCCACACCCTCTCCTAACCCGAGAGGGACTTAGTCATAGTTGGACTATGACTTATTGTTCATTAGAAGAATCAGTGGTACTTAAAGAGTTATATGTAACTACATGGGCAAAATGGTAATTTTGGCCCAGCTGTACTTACGAGCAATTTGTGAAAGGTCAACGCACTATTGACTGGTTATATCCAGTGGACACATAAATTTATCTGTAGCGCGAAGAATGCAACTATTAGTCTTTAATGGAATGGTCAGCAGTTAATGGATATTGTGTAATTTAATTAAAGAGTTTAGTTAATTATCCAAATACCCTTGGAACTTCAATCTATAGGTCCATTAGGTCTCCTCTGTAGCTCAACATGGATTTAATTGAGAATTAATTTTGGATTAATCTGAAGTGTTCAAATTAATTAAGGGAATTAATTATATATGATATAATTAATTAAATTATTTATATATGTGATATAATTAATATAAAGTATTTCATACATTATAATATAAGGTAATATGAGAGAAATTTGAATATGCTTCAAATCGAATTATATGAATGAGATTCATGTAATTAAATTTAATATAAGTATGATTTATATTAAATACCATAAATAAATTTAGAGGAATTAAATATTTGATATGATTCAAATATCAATTATATGAATCAATTATATGAATGAGATTCATATAAGTGAATTTAATATAAATGTGATTTATATTGAATATCATGTATTATTGAGAGAAAATAAAACTATAGATTATGTTGTATTTGATACAATATAAAACTATAGACTATATGTTATATTTGATATAACATCAAAATATATTTTATGAATAAATAATATTTTATTAAACAATACATTTTTAATAAATAATTAAAGTCATTTAATGACAATTAATAAGTATCATGAATTTGTGACATGGAAAATTTGTCACAAAAAATTTGCTATTCGGAAAATAGCGTTTTTTTCCCATATAAATGTTATTTTTTTTTATTTTTATAACAGTTTTTTCTCTCTCTTACCTTGATTTTTCATACATATGGAAATCCAAAATTGTTGGAGTGAAAAATGTTCTTTATTGTATAAATGATTGGTAAAAAAGTCAATGTTTCATCATGGTATAAATGGTGAAATTTACCAGTCGTATGGTTGCCACTAGCACGACAACAATGGTTGCATTTTGTGAGACTTCTCCCATCGCCAATTAATAATATCATAAAAGCTTCTCTTCAGTTTCCTTTTTTATTCATCTATCATGCTTTACCTAATACAAAAACTTGATTTTATTACAACGTAAGCTTGATTGTAGATTTCTATGAGTAATAGACTTGTTGTCAAGTACAAGTTCGCAGGACTTGTGGTTGACAGAAGAGTGAAATGAAAAAAAAATTAAAAAAAGTTAAAAGTATGGGAAAATTTTCACACTATCAGCATCTATCAGTGATAGATTTCAATCAATGTCCATCTTTGATAGACTTCTATCAACATCAAAAAGATTAAAATTTTGTTATTTTATGTAAAGATTTTACTATATTTTTCTATTTTTGAAAATCGCCCTTTAGTTTTTGGTTTTTTGTTTATGAAAATTAAACCTTCCTTTGTTATCCACTTTTTACCAATAGTTTAAGAAAACAAGCGAGATTTTGAAAACTAAAAAAATGTAGCTTTTAAAAATTTATTTTTGTTTTTAAAATTTGGCTAAGAATTCAACTATTTACTAAAAAAAAGATGTACATCATTGTAAGAAATAGATAATAAGTAAACTTAATTTTCAAAAACTAAAAATAAAAAATGAAATAGTTACCAAACGGGATCTAAATTAATATGTTGTATGATTGCTTGTCTGATATGTTTTTATGCTTGGTCCAAGAGAGTCTTTGGGCCTGTTATTATTCTTCTTGTACAGTTTATGGGCCGCTTCAATTGGGCTTCGATGTTGCTTGAGTCCATGGAAGGATTTTGGATCACCTCCTTCCTGAAGCCCATATAATCCAGGTCTGCTGAGCTGGAACAATATTGAACAAATTGCATGCATAGCAACATAATAAAATTAAAAAGGTTTTAATTAACTTAGGGTGTATTTTGTTTAATTTTGAAAATAAATTATTTAAGAAAATGAACTATATGGCAATCTCTCAAAATAACTTTTGAAACATTTTAAAGTACATTTAAACAAATTTTATCAAAAGAATTTAAATAAATATGATTTTTTTAAAAAAACACTTTGTTTCTCAATCATTCCAAACAAATCCTTAGGAAGACGTTTGGGGTAAAGAATTGATTATTATAGTCATAGATTATTATAGATGGGTTATAATAGTTTGTGTTTGGGATGTATAGTTTAGGTTACAATAGTATGTGTTTAAAGTGCAAACTATTTTAGGTTAAGAATGAAATAGTAAACACTATAGCAAATAATAAAAAAAATGATTAATATAAAATAATAAAAACTGTAGCAAATGAGAGTTTTGAAATAATGTTCAGTGTAGCTAATTGGGGACTACAAAATAGTATTTACTATAGTAGGATGTGGTTATTATAATCTTATAATAGTCTTTGCCCTAAACGTCTCCTTAGTTACAATCTTAAAAGAAAATTTAAGTTTTCTTCTTTATCATGTAATAGTGTATCTCACAATATTACTTCCCAATTATTTGTATAAATACCATGAGAACATATTGGTTTATAACCTGAACTCATAATTCAGTTTCACCTCAGTCCCCTTCATTTTATTGATAGTCTTTTTTATTATTATTGTTATGGGTGATTTTGAACTGAATGGTCTAATTTATATTTAGAAACGACAAAGTCAAGAAGAAGTGTGAAAAGGGTCGAAAATGGCAACTAAAGCCTAAAATGGGCCTAGGAAAAGAGGGTTGGCCCAAGCCAACAGCCTCAGCCTCGATCAAGGTTGAGGTCGACACTTGCCAAATACCTAACGGGACAAGTTTTATGCATACTCTGGTCCAAAGTAACATTTTAAGTCCAAGATGTACCCTAAGGAAGACGCTCGGCCTCGGCCTAGCCAAACACAAAATTGAACACACCTCTTTGGCTCGAATGGTTATTTAATTATCCTAAGGCGATTCGAAAACCCTAGAAAATACCTCTAGGTAAACTTTCTCTATAAATACATCATTATAACTTCATATGAGGGAAGCTGAGCCCTATTCTCAAACTCTCAAGCTTCCACACTCTTTCACTATCTGACTTAAGCATCGGAGTGTGTGTGGCAAGCACCACACCAGTGTGTAGGTTTTTCTTTTGCAAGCCACGTTATTCTCTCTTTCTGAAAAATTCACTATTGGTGTCACGTGAAGCTCAAATGCGTTTTTTTCTCTCCAAAATTTAGCATCAACAGTTGCCGTCATTTTTAGGGAAGAAAGTGTTCTACTAATAATCTGCATACCTTAACAAAGCATGAGTAAAAGGGACGAGAACAAAACTTGACCCAAGATAACTCAGACCGAGGTCGAGGCGACCAATGCCAAGGTCGAGGAGACCAAATAGAAGCAAATAGCAAAAGTCGAGGCAACCAATGTTGACACCAAGGGGACCGAGTAGAAACGAAGAGCTAAAGCTAGGGCGACCAATGTTGAGGCCAAAAAGACCAAGTTGGAGCGAATAGTAGAAGTAGAGGCTATCGAGTTAAAGGCTTAGGCTCAAAATTGTTAATGGAACGTAAATTTGCGATCAAAATTTCATAGAGGTTAGCCTAGACCGCGCATCAAGATAAAATATTTTTACCATCCATATGAATCCAAACACACCATGCACACCGTGGAAAGTAGACAAGGCCAAGTCTGAGGCTCAGTCTTATTGATGGAAAGCTAAGTTGCTCATTCAAATGCAAACACAAGTTTTAACTACATATTCACATCAAAGTGCTCATGAAGCTAAAAGAAAATGAAGCTCAATCATTTAAAAGTGATTCAAAGTTAAGATAGTCCAAGGTTGAGGTTGAGGTCGAGTCCGATGAGTACCACCAGAGACCAAAAATCAATTAGAACCTCAAAAAATGAGGAGACAACTGAAGACAAACATGTGAAGCTTGATCGAAGGAAAGCCACCAGCTAAGATTGACTAACTCGGTCGAGGTCAAGGCTGACCTTCCAAGGTCGAGGTCGAGTCAACCAACCCTTCCTATAGTACTTTTCTTTTTGTTTTTTTTTTTTTTGTAGAATGATTGTTCTTAATTTAGAACATATTGTTTCCATTTAGGAGCAAATTCGTTTTCTTCACAATATCGAACTTCATACCCAATTAAACAGTTTCTTTAAGTAAAATGTTCCTTGAGTAGGAGAATACATAGGGGATATGCTTCTCTATTAAACAAAAAGTAAATTTACTGGGGATATGCTTCCCTATGAAACAAAAAACAGGTGTTACAAGAGATATGTTAGCCTATCAAATAAAAACCAATAGTTACAGGGAATGTACTTCCTTATTGAACAAGATCTTTAAGGAAAGCATCAAATTATTTTCATCAGACACTTCAAATCTGACAAAAAGTTTGAGGCTTCCAAGGCAAATAAGTTAAAATTAACATTACCAAAGAATGATAAATAGAAGTTGAAAGAGTAGGTAAATACTAGCAGCGGAAATGTCGATTTCTCAATTTTGGTTTTACAAAACATCTAACTAAACAATGGACGAAAACTAGGATTCACAAATCTAAATAAACATGCAATTCTTAGAAATTTATAGAGGAAGAAGGGATTATGAGTACTTACCCTTGAAGATCAAAATTTATGTTCCTCTCCACGTCACGAACAAATTGAACTCTTCGAATTTCCCTTCGAACTGATGAACACAACAACACAAAAACTAAAATTCGGACACTACCACGGGGAGTCCTCGATACTCTCAAGGTTGAGAATCGATTGAGAGTTTTGTGGACTTCAGTAATTAATTTTTGGAATGGAGAAGGATAGTTATTCTTGAGAATAATAATTTTTGGACTGAGAATTCTCTGTGTTTTTTTTCAGAGAAATTGCAGGAAGAATAAGATAAATAATCCTCTGCCTCAACCCACGCTAAACGAGAGAGGGGGGGAGTTATCCCATATCTCCCTCCTGATAATTGTATTAATTAAATTAAAAAATAATTTTANCGACCCCGCGGGAAATTTTACAAACCCTATATCTATATACACTAATTTATTATATATATCATATATTATACCATATATTATATCTAATATAACACATGACCTATAGTTTATATTATATCACATATAATATAACCTATAGTATTTAATATGACTTACATTCATATTAATTTTAAACTATAATTTTAAATATGAATCACATTCATACAATCGACATTTGAATCATATTCAAATATTTATTTCTTTCAAATAAAACTTTATATTAAAATGCATCACATACATTATATTAATTATATAACATATAATTAAGTTTGTATTATAATGTATCATATACATTATATTAATTATATCTTATTTAATTAATTCCCTTAACAATTCAAATTAATCCAAAATTAGTCAAATTCTCATAAACCCCAAATGAGCTAATAAGAAGACTTTATGGACCTATAGATTAAAGCTCCAATGGTACTTGATTAATCAATTAAACTTTTTAATTAAAATAATCAACTTCCATTAACTGTCGGTCACTCTACTAAAGACCGATAGCTACACTCTTTGCACTACAGATATATTTCTGTGTCCATTGGATATAACTAACAATAGTGCTTGACCCTTCACAAATTGCTCATAAGTACAGTTGGATCAAAATTACCATTTTACCCCTGTAGTTATATCTAACTCCTTAAGTACCACTGATCCCTCTAATGAACAATTAGTTATAGTCCAATTTTTTGGAGTTGATGTCTTAAATCTCGTATAGTCCTATAGTTTGTAAACATATGTATGAACAAATACTTGGTACTTTATAATATGAGATATTTTATTCACTTCAGTCTATGAAATATGAGATATTTTAGTTGCATTAACCACAAACCAATAAACTAAGATCCATGGTTATCGTTGTAACTTAAGCATGTATGTGGAGACATACAAGTAGATCATGCTTTAAATGATACCCTAAATGGTATGTAGTATATAGATAAATGAGGGATACCTTATCCTAGTGACACTACGAGTGTGGCCCACTTTATAGGTATTACAAATGTTGTAAAGTGCTATAAATGATCTAATCCCGATCATTCGTGTATTAAACATGCGAGCAGAGATACTCTATACAAAGGAGTTTGTATAAGACTGAACCATGAAATGTTTAGTCTCGTTATATAACGTTGTTCATAATTGAGACTTTCATTTCACTATGATGACCATAGGTAACATGACCTTAATCCTGAGTGAGTTGTGAACTCCTACCTATAAGGGTGGTCCTTTGATTTTCATGGGTGAAAGTGGCTAGATCGCCGACTGAAACCTACTACTTCGAGGATTCGTCTGATTGGGGAGTTAAGAACTCAGCTACACAAGATGGTATTCACTTCTTTCCCGAGGTAGGGGTTGTTGGGGTTGATGCCCTAAAGCCTCGTGTCCTGTAGTTTGTAAACAGTATATACAAACACCTCTGATTGTTAATTATATGATATTTACTTCACATCTTGTTGTTTTGCTCGGTTATTTACCATAAACCAATAAACATAAAATCCCTGGTTATCTGTATGTGACTCAAGCATGTATGTGGTGACATACAAGTGGATCATGTCTTGAGTGATAACCAAAATGGTCTGTAGTATATGGATATAGGAGGGAAACCTCCTGGTAATGCTATGGACATGGCTCGCTTTATGGAATGGTCACAAGTGTTGTGACTTGCCACAGATGGTCTGATCCTGATCATTCGTATTGGAGACATGCAAGTGGGGGCGTCCTATACAAAGAGTTTGTATAATACCTGACCACGAAGTGTTAACGTCTCGTTATATAACATCGTTCATGATAGAGACTTCACTTCACTAGGATGACCATAGGTAACATGATCCTTAATCCTAGTGAGTTGGGAACTCCTGCCATTGAAGGTGGTCCTCTGATTTTGTATGGGTGCGAGTGGCCAGGTCGCCGATTCAAACCTACCATTTTTGGATTCGTCTGATTTGAGAGCTGAGAACTCAGCTACACAAGATGGAATTCACTCATTCCTCGAGGTAGGGGTAAGTAGATAGATGGTTCCCTTAGGGCTGATTCTAAGGCTTGAACAAGTGTCACCACACACCTTCTCTTGGCCCGAGAGGTTGTTAACACATAGTTGGACTATGTTATATTGTTCATTAGAGGAATCAGTGGTATTTAAGGAGTGAGATGTAACTACAGGAGCAAAACGGTAAATTGGCCCAACTGTACTTACGAGCATCTGTAAAGGCCCATCGTACACATGATGGGTTATATCGGATAGACACAAAAATATATTTTGTGGTAAGAAGAATTCAGTTGTTGGTCTTTAGTGGAATCACTGACAGTTAACGGATGGTGGATCTCGTGGCTAAAGAGTTTAGTCAACTATTCACATACGTTGAAGCTTCGAGCCACAAGTCTATTAGGTCACTTGGGTAGCTTGGATAAAGTCGAGAACTAGTGGTTTGGGTTAATTGTAAATGTTTAATATGACAAGAGGAAGTTCAATTTTATATGATATAATTGGACTGGTTAATTATATATTATATAATTGGCTAAATGTATGAGATACATTATTTGGAGGAAATTAGATATAAAATATGATTTATATCAAAGTAGAGGAGAAAATAATATAATAAGACTATATGAGATCAAACTATAGGATATAAATATAATATGATTATATTTATTAATTAAATTAATTGATTAATTATTTGATAATTAACAGATTTATCCACATTCGGACATGGGAAGTGGGGCTGCGATAGTTATGGTAACCAGCGGATTAAAATAATGAAAATCGTTTTCATTTTGATCATTCGTGCATTCGTATTATCGCCCCCCCAAAAGAATCCATGAAAGTGATCGTGAGAGCCTATACGATAGAAACTCGTCCGCTAAACGATCGTCTGCCTCACGTTTTCTCTAAACGATCGTATACGTTTTTCCTAAACGATCGTTCAGTCTTTCATACACGACCGTGTAGCTTTACTATATGATAAGCATGTTCGCTATACGATAGCAGAGTTTCATCTCCCACTTGTTTATCGTCTACACGACACATTCTCCTCTGTCCTCTACCAAACTCACCAAAGCCCACTCTTTGGGTTTTTTACGCCGAGGATACCAAGGTTTCTCTTGTAGTGGTGTCATCCCCACTACAGTGTTTGTGTGCATTCTGATCGTGCTGTTGCAGTTGACATACTCGTCGAGTGCTGGTAGATCCGTTGGAGGTTTCCACTGCTTAGGGTTCAGACGTTCGAAGAGTGTCTTCATCTGATATGAACCTTTTCTATGATTTTTATTGTATTCTGAGCATGTCGATAATTAGATTATATGCATAACTGTATGTGTTGAATGTATGTCGTTTGTGTTTCGGTCACTGTGAAATCGGAGCGATCTAAACCTACTCATGGAACTCTCGATATGAGATTTTTTTAGGAGTAAGTTGATAAATTGCTCCCTTAAGGGTTGATTCCAGGGCTTGGACAATGTGCTGCCACACCTTCTCTTGGCCCGAAAAGGGTTTAGTCATAGTGGGACTATGATCTATTGTTTATTAGATGAATCAATAGTACTTAAGAAGTTAGATGTAACTACAGGGACAAAACGGCTAATTAGCTCATATGTACTTACGAGCGATTTGTGAAGGGTATTTAGAGTCAAACTAAAACCATATTGTTAGTATAAATTTGATTTTTTTTTTTTTTTTTTTTTGGATTCCTTTCTATTTCACTTGTAATTTAAATATATTTATTTCTTCAGTATAAATATTGCATTTTGATTTTTTTTTTTTTTTTAACTTTGGTTTTGATTCTTTTGTATTTTCTTATAATTATTGTTGTTTTTTTTAGTAATGTGAGTTTCTAATTAACAAACTACCCATTTAAATATTTTCACTTTCCAATTTAAATATTTTATAATTATAAAATGCAAAAATAAATAAAACAAAATAAGCATAATTAATACTTTTTCATTTTGAATAACCATAATTAATACATAATTAAATTAAATTTCTATATAAAAATAACTAGCGATATAATATTTTCTATTACCATAGTACCTTTATGCATCCTCGTCTTTTTTAGAAGACAGTGATGCTCCAATTTTTTTTTAACAGATATAATCATCTTTAGGAGTATCTGTGGGTTGGGTTGGGTTCAGTTGAGTATTTTTAGACCCAACTCAATTATTAGGTTGTAAATTTCTTCAATCCAAACAATCCTTATTAAAAAATGAACTCGACCATGAAATATTTTGGTTGTATTGGTTCGGGTTAGTCGTATCATTTGTTTAAAATTTTGTTCTAAAAATAAGTAATATGTAAATATGTAAAAATCTAATTTAATTTTTTTCATATATTGAATTAAGATTAACAACTCAATTTTAATTTATATAATGAAAATTTTCTTTTCAAAGTACTAAGAAACTATTTTTAAGAGTTATTAGAGAATAAATTATTCAAAAAATAATGGAATTAAATAAAACTAAAATCAATATATGTATAAATAATTGTATTATAAGTAACAAAAAAATATATATTTTAGAGATAATAATAAATTCTGGTTGGTTTGGGTTAGTTTAGATTATGTTAGATGAATCCATGAACCAACTCAATCCATACAATTTTCATTTATTTGAACCTAAATCCAACTCAAATAAGTTGATAAGTCAACCAAAACCACACAGGTTGGGTTGGGTTGATTGATTTTTTCATAATTTTTTAAATACTCCTAATCATCTTCGTGTTTAAATTGCTCCGGGTCTTTTTAAAAATGATGGTTAAAACTAAAATATTTCTTATAATAAGTTTCTAAAGAAAACTAGAGAAAAATACATTTTTTGTCCCTGGACTTTAGGCATAGTTTCTATTTGGTCTCTAAGTTTTCAAATTTTACACATTTGGTCCTTAATTTTTTAGTTTTGTTTCAAGTTAGACCCTAAGTTTTAAAATGTTATAGTTTTATCCTTGAGATTTGAGTTTTGTTTCAATTTGGTCATACTTCTTTCAATCATTGGCGTCAATTTATATAATTAATTAAAAATAATTATGAAGTGAAATTATAATTTAACTTTAAAAGTGATAAAACATAATGAAACTTAATTAATTATAATTCATTTAATGATTTTTAATTTATTAACATAAATGAATACTAAAGATGTAAAATGAGTATCTAAGGAATAACTAAGGTTAAAAATGTGAATCCTGTAACATAGGGACCAAATTGAAGCAAGAGTCAAATTTCAAAGGGAAAATTGTAACATTTTGAAACTTAAAAACTAAATATGTAATATTTTAAACCTATGGACTAAATAGAATCTAGACCCAAAACCTAGGGATTGAAAATGTATTTTTCCCAAAAAAAAAACTATATAGTTTTAATACGTTTAGAAAAAAATATTAACAAAATAATTCCAATATTTGCATCTATATTTAGATAATTTGTATATTTATTTTTTATTTTTTATATTTATATAACATTTTAGTGTGTAATATGTTTGTTGAATGAGAAACTTCGACTAATCTCAAGTTGCCACATCATCAAATGAAAGCTCATGTCCATTGTGAAAATTATAAATTGGATCGGGTCGAGTAATAAAAATTGCTCGGGCCCAACCCAATTCAAGCCCATGTTAAAATTTTGGGCCAGATTAAAGACTATACTCAAGTCCAATATTTGGGCCCAACAAACAACTGGACCCAAGCCCATATAAAGTCAATAGGAAACTTCTATGGGGTCGTTTGGATCGTAGATATTATTTCATGGCTGTGGATATCAAATGTTTAAGTTTTAAATGTCTGGAATAGTTAATGTATGTGTTTAGATATGCAGGATAATTAATGTCGGAAAGTTAAATGAATGTGTTTGATTTACCAATTTTGTATATAGAAACCAAAATTAAATAATTATTTGATCAAATGTAAAAAAAAGAATAATAGAGTCATAATTAAATTTAACTATTTGATATATCGTTATATTGATTAATTATTTAATCAATTAAAATATCTTGAAAGGAATATTTTAAAACAATATATAAATTATTTATATATAAAATTTTATAAATAATTAAAAAAATATAAAATATCAATGGTAAATGTATTAGTTGAAATTTATTAAGTTTAAATAACATATTTATATTTTTATAATTAATTAAAATTAATAGTAATAGTTAATTGATATTAATTTATTAATTAATCATGTTATATCCATCTCTTAGATATAAAAATCCGAAAAGTATGGAGGGTATTAAAATATTCATGTCAGATGGGTTTTAAAGTTTCCGGATAATAATATCCTAGATTTTAAAAAGTAAAATCTTGTGAAACAAACACAAATATTAAATGTCAGTCTGAAATCTCATAACAATATTTATGAAACAAACATACTCTATAAGTAGAAGTCTTCCCCCTAATTTTGATAGAGGTTGCAAGAACTGAAGACCAAAACTCTCTGAAGTTCCGAAGATTGAAGCCCTGAATATCTGAAGAATATAGTTTCTCTCAAGCTCTGAAGACTAAAGCACTAAAGCTTTCAAATTCTAAAGATTAAAGCTCTAAAATTTAGAAGATCTTAAGAATATAACTCCTTGCAAACTTTAAAAGATCTAAAGAATACAACTCTTCTCAAACTTTTAAGATCTAAAGGATACAACTCCTGCAAGCTCTGAAGACCTGAAGAATACAATTCCTCTCAGACTTTAAAGATATAAAGAATACAACTTTCCTAAAGCTCCAAAGGTCGATCTAAGCAGATCAACAAGCCAGACACCTGCCCAAACTGATCAACAAGTCCAAAGATCGATCCTCCAAGAAGATCAACAACCCCAAAGGCCGATCATCTAAGAAGATCATCCAGCCCAAAGGCCGACTCTCTAAGAAGATCATCAAGTCCAAAGATCAATCAGGTTAACAAGTTCAAAGATCGATCCTCCAAGAAGATCAAGTCTAAAGGCCAATCATCCAAGAAGATCAACAAGCTAAAAGATTAAAGTTTATTTTTTCGAGAGAAAGAAACAAATAATTATGTATTAGAGATTATACTCACTATACTATACATAAAGTAATACAAATACAAAATTAATATTCTACGAATTAAATTTCTTCGTAAATCTCGTCGGACAATGTTAATAATTTAGTTTTGTCAATTTTGTTTATAATAATTTTAAATATTATTTTGTAAAAGAATTTATTTTATATTGCTTTGATATTTTTATAAATTATTTGGTATTGAATGTATTGGTTTCATTTTTAACTTGAAATATTTGGATTTATTTTAGAAAAGTTATTTTAAAAGATAAACTACTAAAAATATTTACAAGAATAATAAAATATCACAATTTATATGCGATAGACTACGATAAACTACTATCTGTGTATATCATGATACAACTAGACATAGATAGTAGTCTATCGCAATCTATCGCAGATAAATAGTTGAAAATTGCTATATTTGTAAATATTTTTTTGTTCATTTTTCTATATTTGAAAACAAACATTTATTTTAAAATAATAAATATTTTAGTGGACGGCATTTTTTAGTGGATAATATCTTTATAGATCATCAAAAATGGTATTTTAAAAAATTCAATAAAAATGGATTTTTTTTTTTTTTTTTAGAGAATGTCAAATGACCCAACAACCCGAACAATCCAGACTACCCAAACCAAATTGTAAGGAGTAATTGGGTTAATTTTAATTTTGTGTTGTGTTGGGCTGAATTTTTTATGTTTTTTCGGGTTGGGTTGGGTTCTGCACTTTTTAAAATTTGGGTTGACCAACCCAACCCGAATTTCCAATATTATTAAAAATATATATTGTTGGGTTGTATGTCCTGTTAAACATGTTCTATTATCAATAAAGATGTTATTGACGTTTATTCAATAAAACTGTTATTGAATATGTGAATTACACTTGTAAAATCTAAACCCAATAAACTAAAGATCCATGACTATTATTTGAATACATGAACTTCATGTGCAAACATAAGAGTGGATCAAGTTCAGTAAATAGCCAAAACGGTCTATAGTATATGAATAAGGTTGGGTATCTTATTCTGGTAACACTATCGGATGTGACCCACTCTGTAATTGTTACAATTTGTTGTAAAGTGCTACAAACGAAGTGATCTTGATTCGTTCATGTATTGACATGAGGAGCGGGTACGTCCTATGCAATGAGTTTGCATAAGATCGGTCTAAGAATTAAGTCACTCTTACTTTATAATGTTGTTTACTGTTTGAAACTGACTATTTCAAAGCGATGGCTTAGGTAACTTGACTTTAATCCTGAGCTAACTATGAACTCCTATTTATTTGGGATTATCATTAGATTTGCATGGGTGAGGGTTGGCTCAAAGATGCCGGCTCAATAAACCTGTCATTTCAAGGGTAAGACCGGGTAGATAGTTGGAGACATAGAGTGCAAGAGGGAATTCACTCCTACCCACTTTTAGGGATAATAAAGAGGTTGTTCTCTTAAGTGCTAACTCTGAATCTTGAACAAGGGGCCTCACTCTCTCATTAGCCCTAGAGGGACTCGATTTAGTGATTGGATCACAACCCAATTGTTCATTATAGGATCAATGGGACATAAGGAGCTAGATGTAATCTTGGGGGTAAAACAGCCTTTGACCCAGCGGTTATTACGAACAATCTATGAAGAGTTGACTTACTAATCATTGTTATATCGAGTGGACATAATATATTTACAGTGAAAGGAGTGCAACTATTGGGTTTTAGTGGAGTGGCCTGATAGTTAACAAATGATGGTTAATTAGGTTAAAGAGTTTAGCCGGTTAATCACACATCGTTAGAGCTCATGATCTGTATGTCCATGAGGTCCCCCTAATGGCTTGTATCGGACTAAACATTAGAACAGTGTGAAGAATGAATTTGAAGTGTTCAAATTCGATTTTTGGAGCAAAGGGTTATATTTAACCTAATGTTTAGTTGTGAATTAAATCTAAAGAGAGAGAAAATAGGAGATATTTGAATAAGATTTAAATATCAAGATTATGAATAGTGATTCATATTGATTGGGATTAGTGTTGGATTTAATATTAAATTAAATTAATTACATTGTTTAATTAATTATTTAATACTAATTTAATTTTAAAAATTGATTATTAGAATTAATTTTGAAATTAAATCGAATTGGTTAAAATTGCATTAAAAGTCAAATTGTTGACTAGGTAAAAAATGCAATGAAAGTCAAATTGATGATTTTTGACTTTGAAGTAAAAAAGTCAAATTTGTTGACTTTAGACTTTGAGTCAAACTTTGACCAAGGATGGAAAAATCCAACATTTGTGAGTGAAAAATGCCAACTTTTGTATGGCTAAGTGTTGTCTTCGTTTGAAGACACTTGTCCCACTAAATCCCACTTTGAGTTAGTTGGTTTTTTAGTGTCAAATTATCATCAAACTCAAAGTTTCGTATTTTGCATGTAATGAACTTTCAAAGAAAGAGTTTCTTGAATTTTAAACCTCTTGGCCATAGTGGATTTTGATGAGATTATGTTATCATCTTCTTTCAAAGACTTAACCTTTTCCTCGTCAAATTAGTCACTCACCTGATTCCACCATCCCGTTCTAAGATTGGAGAATAGTCGGAAAGACTCTCGTGATGGTCTACGAACTGTTCATGAGGAGATTGGAGCTAATTTGAAGACAAAAGTTGTATTCTTTTTCCCCTTTTATTTGTTTCGATTGAATACTTATCCTTTGTGATTAACCTAATTAGAGTACTTTATATTTGTTTTTCTTCTGCTGCGTATGTGTTCACTCCATCATATATATTATAACTTATAAATATTATAACTCATATATATTTTTATGATGTTTGTGTGAAGTTTTTAATAGATATCTTGAATTTTGATATTTAACATTTGAGTTTTATGGAATTTTAATTATTAGTATGTATTGTACATAAATTTAAGTATTTTAAATTAATAAAAAAGATGTAATAACGAAGAAAAGAAAAAGAATAAATAACCCAACAACCCAAACCAACTCAACCTGAATTTCAAGGATTGGGTTGGAGACGTTATTCGGGTCATTTAGGTTGCTAACCCGACCAATATGAATTTTTGAGTTGGTCTAAAAAATTCTCCCAACCCAATCCATATACACCTCTAAGAATGATATTGATTTGTTAAAAATGGTCCATATATATACACAAATTTATTTGTATATATACGTATATGTATATATATATATATTTTAAAGTCTAGGTAAAGGGAATTATATATATATTGAAGCCTAGATAACGAGAATCTTCAATTCTCTGGAATTATAGATACCAAGTAATTGCTTTAAAGAGTTAGTGTTAGTGTGTTTGAAAATGTCCACTCATATAAATAGGTCAATTGTTCAAGACAACACATTAGTGCTATTGTAGATACCATTATATTGCATATATCTTTATAATGAGAATGTTTTATTATTTATACATACCTTAATGTGTACGCACACACATATATACATATATGTACAATGACAATCCCAAAAGTTTGTGAGATAGGGTAAAAGTTGTTTGTTCACGAATACCCTACCTCACAACTTTTTTAACTCAATTTTTAGGCTGGCCATTTGTACTTGCCCTACTCATTGGCAGATTGTATGTGTAAATATATAGAAGCTTCAAAATCTATTTTCAACATCTAACTAAGACTATGTTTGTGCACCCGTAATGAAAATTTGGTTCAATCGTAATGAAAATCAACCGTAATTGAATCAATTTGAAGGGAACGAAATTCCTGTAATCGTGTTTACTACAAACAGATTGTAATTATAATAAGAATTTCATTGGTATATTGTTTACTTTCAATTGGGAACGTAATAAAATACTGATGATTACTATACTGCCCTCTTGTATTTCTAATTGATTAAAATGTGGTAACTAAAGGAAAGTTTGGATTAACTTTCCAAGTGTTTATTAAAAAAAAAAAACATTTACAAACACTTATTTAAACACTTAGAAAGTCAATCAAACACACCCTAAGTTAATATGTTATAAGAATTGAAATACTCATATTATCATTTTTATTTACATATTCAAATTTTATAATTTTGAAACTAATACTTAAATTAATTAAAAGTATACAATTTTAAAAATTAAAATAGTAATTATCTTTTAGGGGTGTTTAAAGCATTGATTTTGGTTGAATTTAGTTGTGTTTTAAAAAAAACTCAATATTTAATCCATCAACTTCACAAGTCAGTGTTAAATATCTCTCCTCCACCAACTTAATCAATGTTTACTACTGAAGTTTGCACATTTATCAGGGAACTCAATTTCACCCTATTTCGCTCTCCCTCCCTCCAGTGTTTCCACAATGACTCCACTTGCCAACCATTTCTGATGATCAAATCTGGTGACAAATCATTTATCGACAACCTACCGTCAGCGACTTCCATTATCTCACTCCGAGAACATTCTTTGACGATCATCTTTGATGGCCAAACTTCAACGGCAATTACCCTCTTCAACTACCTCTGACAATGAACTTCATCGACCACCTCTGACGTCTAACTCCACATAACTACCACTTCTGATGGCCAACTTTGACGATCAAATCAACTACATGATGTATAAATTTGAACATAATTTAATTCATTAAGATACATGTCATTGGTTAAAATATTAGAAGTTCAAATATCACAAATAAAGTGATAGAATTTTTTACGACAAAAAGCACAAAGGTACCCTAAGAATTATAAGCAATAAATATATAATACAATAATTGTTTTTTGTATTTGATCTAATTCAACTTATACGGCTCTGTATTTAAAATTTAAAGTCACAAATCATTAAGGTCGCCCATATTTGCAAAAAGATTGATTTATGCCTTTATAACACTATTTGTTTTATCCTTGTCCTTGTCCATAGTTGACCTTTACATAGATTAACTTATATATATATATATATATATATATAAAGAGCCCTCATTGATTAGTTTTTTAAATATATTTTCTTTTAGATTGGACCAAAGCAATGTATATATGACTCATGATAATCTATTTAGAGAATATAAATATACAAATAATCTAAAACTAAGAAAGATATATATTATTTAGGGAGTAATAGATTAAAAAAAGATTACAATATTATGGAATAGTAAAAAAAGGAAAGAGCAAAATATCTTTTTCTACTCCAGCAACAATTGAACAAAAGAAAAAAAAATAATAAATTACATGAACTTAATTAGATTAATCAAATATTGATATTTCTATGCAAGGATTCAGATTAATGAATTTGTTCATTTAGATTGATTATCTCCACGTGGAATAATTCTAAAAAACATAGTTTTGGATATATATATATATTAGATTTTTTTCTCCTTTCTAATTTGCAAATAATACATAACAATATTTTATCTATTAATTCAGACATTTTGAAGAAGATGATTGTAACCTGATTTGTCAGGGTAGAATGGGTCATAAAATAACAACTTCTTAAATATATATACCTCTCTTTTTCATTCACGTGACTTTAAAGTTTAAACCCACTTATCATATTTTAAGGAAAAATAATCACTCTTCATGTATATATAATATATATATATATATATTATATATATATAATATATATGACAATAGATTAATCGAATCCAAAAGGGTAAAGATTTTCTTCAAAATGTATATAAATAAAAGAACATAAGAATATTCAACGTTTTTTTAAACAAATCAAGATCCATGTGGGAACATGAATAATGGTGTGGAAGGAGGCAATTGACAAGCACTTCAATGCTATGTCTTCTTTTTATGAAGATTTGATATGATATTTATGATACTTTGATTGGGCCCTTTAAACACCACAATCATGTGGGGGTGGGATAGAGATTTTCATGTTAGGAAGACATGGTTGCAAACTCAACTGTGCTTTGTTGGAATTTAAAAATATATATTAAATAATTAGATTCTTCAAACTAGCCCTTAAAGTCCCTCAAGGTCCTATTACTATGATTATTTCTCTTTTTTTTAAAAAAAAATATTATAATTGATATATATTATACTACTTAAGAAGATTTTGACTAGTAAAATATGTTATCATCTACATCATCACTTCTTTGCACTCAAAAAAATCAAATCAAATAGAATAATTATGTTCTATGTGTTTTCAAATATTTGATAAGGTTTGAACATAGAGAATGGAAAAGTCCTTAATGATTGAGGAATTTGAGTGTCATTTGTTAGTAATTATCTGAAGTCTAAATATATTTTGGTTAAAATTTATTGAATTTTGTATCAAAGCTTGTTCTACATCTTTATATTTTTTAATTAGCCACATAATATTAAAAAATAAATAGATAGATTTATTATTGTTAACTTTTCCAAAAAAAAAAAAAAAAAAAAAAAAAAAAAAAAAAAAAAAAACTATGATCTCTCTTATACAAAAATGAAAATAAATCACGATATA
Source organism: Benincasa hispida (assembly GCF_009727055.1). Taxonomy (NCBI): domain Eukaryota; kingdom Viridiplantae; phylum Streptophyta; class Magnoliopsida; order Cucurbitales; family Cucurbitaceae; genus Benincasa; species Benincasa hispida. The sequence goes on along the minus strand of NC_052360.1, from coordinate 33,975,062 downwards.
ATTTTTATTATTTAACCTATCAAATTAACTTCAAATGTCTATTTTAAAAATTTAAATTATAAATATTAAATTTGAGTATGAAAATATCATGACTAAAACATATAAAACTCAGTATATAAACTAAACATGATTTTTTACCTACTTTTTTTTACATATAAGTATAATTAATTTAAAGAAGAGAAAAACTCAATTTTTACTCATCAACTTGGTAAACAAAGTGAGTAATTTTAATTTTAAACTTTTAGATTTTTCTTATGATGGTAGCAATTTTTTGTTATAATTATTGAGTTCAAGGATGACTGAAAATATATGCCTACGTTTCTATGGATAGTAACAAGGTAAAATATATTAGGAATACATGTTTATCTATACATTAGTATGTATGCAATATATATATTTATAAGTATATTGGTAGATATATACTAATATATTCATAGTATATATTAATTATTGTGTATGATTTAAATTTTTTTTTTAAGCACATAGAATTAGGGAGATTCGAACTACAAAATTTTGATCAATACACTCTCGTATGTCAGTTGAATTATGCTCGCTTTGACGTTATGGTTTAGTTTTAAATATAATTGAACAACTTATAATCAAGAATGAACTATATATATATATATATAATATATATATTATATATATATATATATATATATAATATATATATATATATTAATATATTATATATATTTAAAGGCATAAAAATATTGATACAAAAAATATAAATAATATGAAACATTATGTAAAATGGCGGGAGATGGAATATTTGATTGGAGAAAAAAAAATGGAGAAAGTGGTGAAGAAGTTGGGATGGAAAAGATGTTGCTAAAATCATGGATGGGCTAATATTTAAAATTTAAAATAATAGTCTCGATGATAATAAATTTCTAAAATCATGAAGGGAATAAAATTAGAAATGAAATGGAAATAAAATTTTAAATTGCTGCTTTGATCCTGAATATTTATTTTAGTTACCATATAAGAATAACGTTTCATTTGGAAAATAAAAATAAAATGCATCTGTAATCAATTGAAGAGAGATAAACAACACATATAGGTAAAATAGTAAGAAACTACACAAAATAAATGCAACAAATCTACTTTTCAAAAAAAAAACACAATTTATTCGAAAGTGAAAATATTTTTTATCATATCAAAGTTGATGGTACAAAATTATGACAATTTGTTTAAGTACAATAATTGTAAGTAGGGGAGATCAAACCTTCTACGAAGAGAAAAAAAAGTCATGTCAATTACCACTAAGCTCAACTCATTTTGACACAAATTTATGATCATTGAACTATTATCATGTTGAAAATTTGTGAGTTGTGGGGGTTTTATTCCCTTAGTCGGACTTGTAAATTAATTTATTGGACTTCATTTGTGAAAAACCTTAGATTTAATACCCATGCAAATTAAGATTTGTGGTTTTAATACATACTCATTTGAGCATATCATTATACATTATTTAAGACATTTTATCCCATATTAAACAATTGATGAGGATACAACAATGAGAGTTACACTGAAGAGTTCAATAACTAAAATAAATAATTTTTAACTACAATATTAATCTATGAAGTTGATGGATTACATTACGAGTTTGATCTTAAACTTAGTTATATTTAATAAGACGTTGAACTTTAAAACATGTACATGTTGTATCTAAATGATTTTTCAAATTTTTTATGTCCATAAACTTTTAATTTTTGGATCTAATAGATGTGTTATTAATCCGAGTTTTTTTAAAATAATTATACTTTAGTTCAACATAAAATTTAAAAAAATTCAAGAACTATCAAACGTTATTGACTAATAGATGTGTATATATATAGTAAATGAGATGTAGTAAGAGTTTAATGGCAAGATACAAATTGAAAGCTACGACAAATTGTAGTTCAATCATAAATGTTTAAAAAGTAAGTAAGATTGGAGACATCCAAACCTCTAATCTCTCTATGGAAAGTATATATTTTGTTATAGATGAATTTAGACTAAACGAAATAAGTCAAAATTTAAGAAAAGATCATAAAGGAAGATAACTACGAAAAAGTGGACTTGATTTCAAATAAGTCCGTGTGCTAACTAATCATTGATCAAATCAAATTTAATCCTAACTTATTTAGAATTAGGAAAAATTATATCTTAATCCCGAAAGGATTAAGATGAACCATAGGTCAATTCTCTTATAAATACACATATATGAAGTAATTTAATTTTTTTATTTCTTCTTCATTCTATAGTTCTCTATCTATAACTTTGATATTTGAACTTTTTTTAATTTATTTTTCGGGTCCTTTCTCTCAAAATATAGATTCATCGTCGTTGTCATATGAGGTCAGACACGTTTTTTTTTGTCCAAATTTTGACATCTTCGTAGAGACGAAAGTGTTTATCGACTTTTGCAATATAAGGATTTTGCAAAATTCAGAAAATCAAGACTACAATGACATGGTTTATCCCATTAAGGAAGATTTCTGATGACGAAAAAGAAAATATGACATTTTTCTCTCTTTCTCTCTCTTCTTTCACAATGAAGATAGCATACCTCACTGTCTCTCGAACTAGACCCCATGTCACTCACGATTATTCCCTCTCTTTCATGCGATCTCTCTTTCTGTCAGTTGACTGCAATCGCGCTGCCAAACGTTGTTTCCATCCATCGCTTGCCACATACCATCGTGTGTTGCAGCAGTCCAACGAAGATATCAGATCGGACTCTCTCTCTCTCATCATTCTCAACTTTAGCACTTATCTGACGCCTCCAGCAACAGTCCAACAAAGATTCGGTGACCTCTAGAGCAAACAAAGCATCCCATCTCGAAACCTCTCTAATAAATGCACGAAACCCATGTCAAATACCACCGACAAAAGAGTCACCCCTGCGCGAAGATTCCGATGACGATTCCGCTCCAGAAAGTACAATGTGCAGTCATCTTCTCCGACGTCTGTGGCATAAAGAATCCACATAAACCTTCCTCTGACAGGGTGATCGTGACCCACCAATAGCAGTGTTCAACAATTTTGCAATGGTGAGCATAGTATTTTCTTCTCCAACGAAACTTGGTGCAAACATTAGCATGACCCCCTGTCATTCTACAACATCGTATGACGCACAACACCGATGATTGCTCACCCATGAGTTCCACGACAAGGGCAATAAGAAGATGAAACCAATAAGGTAAGGTTCGACGACCGAGTACTTTGATCCCAGTTTCGCATCAATAGAAGCTTGACAACTGAGATCATGTTGATGACATTTGTTCAACCATTGTCACCATGATTCTCTTTATTGTGGATGTGATACCCAACACACTAGCGATGTGACGGCTATGCAACAATTGTCCAACCCAACGTCGAAAACACAAGATTGAAAAAGTCTTCACCAGTGTTACTCAAGCTGTAGTGGGCTGAAAGAATCATCACCGACGAACAATTCAAAAATCCATCATCCTCGAAGTTTAATTTTATTCACGGAATTAACTTATGCTTCCATTACAATTTGAATTGATTGTGCAAGAAACTTAGATGAAGCAATGAAGCAAGATAATTTGAACTTGGGTTATAGCTCAGATGGAGCACCAACCAACTATGATGTAAAGATAAAAAATTTGTCGTCAAGTGAAAGATTTTAAGAGAAAACAAACTATGATCTTGAAAGTTGTAACATGAAAAATCAAAGATTTGAACAATCAAATTGGGAGACCTCACTTATAAACAAGACAATGATCAAAACGTTGTTTGAAGACGATGAAGATTTAAAAAAAATAAAATAAAATAAGCTATAAACTGTCAAATAAACACAATTGGAGAAAATTTTGAAGCCTCAACTTCAAAGATCTCTACCAAAATCGCAAAAGGCAAGATTAGTTTCTCTCACGCCACTATAATTATTATATATATATATATATATATATATTCTTAAGTTAATGATTAACTTAAGTGTCGTGAATATTTGCAGAAAAATTGGTTATACCTTGGACAATATGAAACTATTTATATAGTAAATTACTTAGATGTAAGAGATTATATAAAATCTTTTTCAACTCTGGAGATTTAATTATTCACAATAGAAGAAAATTGTTATGAAAATCCCAATTAGGACTCAAAACAATTTTTGAATGAAAATATTTGGTAAAAATTTGTAGGCTAGTGACCCTACAACCAACTAACCAAATTCAAATACCAAAATATGGAGACCACCTCGAGTTGAATTAATGACACATGTCCCAATCCGTTGCAAAATATTGGCAAGTTAACCCCGTTTAAGTGTAAGGGAAGAAAACTAATGAACTAACTAAATACAATGACAATTTGGTCAATATTCCTCATTTGAGCTCTTGGTAAGGGGTTAAACCCAAACCATAAAAAAGCTAAGTTCGTATGTTTATAACGTCACAAAAAAAACAAAAAAAAATGTAGACATAAATTATGTTTGGCTAGAACCTACTTGAACTTGATAGAGGGTTTGGTTAAACACTCCCAACACAATGTATGATTAGATGACCACCTTAAATCAATATAAGGGCTAAGTTCAATTGCTTATACTCGTAGTTAAGGGTGAGTACGACGTAAACCAAACACGTACAAAAGTACAACAGATGCTGTAACACGAATATAGTACTCCCAAATTGGACTCCAACATCCGGTTTAATAACAAACCAAAAGTTAACCATGAACAACTTTGGAGTAGGGATTAATGTGTAAGGGTGAATTTGGATTCGATGAATAAGTAGGTAGAATATATATATAGTGTGTTATATAATATATAATATATATGTGTGTGTATATATATATATATATATATGTGTGTGTGTATATATATATATATATATATATGTATATATATATATATAAAAGGGAAAATAATTACAAAATAAAGTCAACCTGGTTTCAAATAAGTCCAAGTGTCAACACATTGATCAAATTAAGTTTAATCTTAACTTGTCTGGGAATAGGAAAAACTATATCCTAATCCCGAAAGGATTAAAATTCCCTTATAAATACATACATCATTATAACTCCATATGAAGTAACTTAAACTTCTAACTTCTTCTCCATTCTATTATTCTCCATTTTCTTTATTTTGCATGTCCCCTCTTCCCCGAATTATAAATTTATTGGTTGTTGTGAATGTTGGGTTGATGCCCTAAATCTCGTAGGGTCTTGCAGTTTGTAATTGTATTGTACAAATATTTTATTTATTTAATAAAAATATGAGATGTTTTATTTGACATTTAGTAGCATTAAACCCACAAACCAATAAGCAAACATCCGAGGTTATCATCTGTAGCTTAAACATGTATGTAGAGACATACAGATGAATCATGTTTAAGTGATAACCTAAATGGTATGTAATAGATGGATAAAGTTGCATACTTTATCCTTGTGACACTACGAATATGGTCCATTTTATAAATGTTACAATTGTTGTAAAGTGCTACACATGATCTGATCCCGTCATTTATGTGGAAACATATGAGTGGGGATATTCTATACAAAGGAGTTTGTTTAAGACCAGACCATGAAATGACTAGTCTCATTATATAACATCGTTTATAATAGAGACTTACATTTCACCAGGATGACCACATGTGACATGACCCAAATCCTAAGTGAGTTGTGAACTCCTGCCTATGAATGCGGTTCTTTGATTTGTATGGGTGAAAATGCCAAATTGTGACTCGATAAGTTTACCATTTTGGGGATTCGTCTTATAGGGAGCTGGGAACACAGCTACGCAAGACGGAATTCACTCATTCCCCGACGTCAAGGTAAGTAGTTAAACTGCTCCCTTAAGGGATGATTTTAGGGCTTGAACAATGTGGCATCACACCCTTCCTGGGCCGAGAGGGGTTTGGTCATGATTAGACTATGATTTATTGTTCATTAGAGGGATCGGTTGCACTAGATGTAACTATATGGGCAAAACAATAGTTTTGGCCTAGCTGTACTTACGAGTAATTTGTGAAAAATCATCCCACTGTTGACTGGTTATATCTAATGGATATAGAAATATATCTATAGTGCAAAGAGTGCAGTTGTCAGTCTTTAGTGGAGTGTCCGACAGTTAATGGATATGGAATAATTTAATTAAATAAGTTTAATTAATTATTCAAATACCATTCGAGCTTTGAGCTATAGGTTCATAAGGTCTCCTCCGTAGCTGGGATTAAATGAGAATCAAAATTGGATTAATTTGAATTGTTGTAATTAATCAAGAGAATTAATTATATGTGATATGATTAATATAATTTAATTATATATGATATAATTAATATAATGTATTTGATACATTATAATGTAAAGTTTATTTGAGAGGAAATAAATATTTGAATATGATTCAAATATTAATTATATTAATTGGATTTATATGATTAGATTTAGTATAAATGAAATTTATATTAAATATCATGCATTAATGAGAGAATTAAAACTATAAAGTATATTGTATTTGTACCGTATAAAAACTATAAGTTAAATTAAATTTATTTTTTATTTTATTTTGTTTTAAATTCAATTAGAGAAATAACTTCCCTCCCTTTAATTCTCTTTAAGAGAACCTGAAGAGTGGGCTTGCAGTTTGTTCACGTTTTTTCTTCAACACAAAATGTCTGTGTATGTGTGGTTGGTTGAAAAAAAAAATCTCCCAAAATTTTTTCTTTGCTCTCATTCTCTTCCTCTCAATCCTTTCCCTCTACCAAAATTCACAAAGTCCATCACTCTTGTCATCCTCATTCCTAAAGAGAATACAGTAGGTTATATGTGATGACCATCGAAGATTGTTCGTGATTTATTCGTGGCCATTTTGCATAGGAGGAATTACATGAGGAAATTGGTTCTTCAAAGGTAAGAGTTTCTAAACTCTAATTTCCTTTTCTATCTTTCTTATTAATGCATGCTATAAATTTTGTATTATGCATAAGTATTCTATAAAATTTGTGTGATTATGTGAAAATAAAATTGGGAGGATCTCCACGTTTTCGCTCAGGATCTTCGTAGGTTCCTTTAGTGACATGAGGTCAGGTGCATTTTTTTCCGTTCAAATTTTGGCATCAACATATCTAAATTAGTTGAACTACATCCTCTTGCTAAAAGTAAACAAAAATATTTTTAAAAAGATAAATACATTCATTGCGCTTAGGTTTTGAGCCTATTTTTCATTTAGTTTCTAGGTTTTAAAATGTCACAGTTTTAGTTCTTAAGTTTTGAATTTAATTTCAATTTAGTCTTTAAATTTTAAAATGTTATAATTTTACCTCCTGAAGTTTGAGTTTTGTTTCAATTTAATTCCTAAGTTCCAAAATATACACTTCTAACCTCAATTTTTAATTAAATACCCATTTTTAGTTTTTAGTGTTTATGTCTATTAATTAATTTAAAAGAATGTAAGAAATATAATTAATTTAATTCCTAAGCTCCAAAATATACACTTCTAACCTCAATTTTTAATTAAATACCCATTTTTAGTTTTTAGTGTTTATGTCTATTAATTAATTTAAAAGAATGTAAGAAATATAATTAATTAAGTTTCATATCCTTTTTCCATCACTTTTAAATTTTCACTTCACAATTATTTTGAATTAAGGTTTAAATACTATTTTGGTCCATGTGGTTTTTGCTTTGATTCATTTTGGTTTTTATATTTTCATATGTTCATTTTGGTTTTTTAAAAAGTGGCATTTTCAAAAGTTCAAGAACCAAAATGAATCAAAGTTGAAAATACATGAACCAAAATGGACATTTTAAAAGTATAAGTATTAAAATGAATAAAAAGCAAAATTATAGAGACCAAATTAATATTTAAACCTTAAATTAATTAACAAACATTAACGTCAAATATTGAAATGAGTATTTATTGAAAATTTTTTTGAAATTTTAGGGATTAAATTGAAATAAAATTCAAAATTTTGGAATTCAAAAACTAAAATTATAAGTATACATTTTAAAAATTATAAACTAAATAGAAATTTATCTTTTTCCCTAAAAAAATAAAAATTGAGATGTCAAAATAGAATGATTAAAAAAAAGGTATTGTATACCACACACAAGAGTCAACCAACAACAACCACCACCCACTACACAGCCTTTAGCCTTTACGAAAAGGTCACAATCACAAACAACAGGGCGCGCCTGCGCCCACGGCTGCTCGAAAATCAACGAACATTTTCAATTCCCAAATCAATTAAAAGTATTGGCCAAGACTCTCTCCCCATCTAAACCAAATCAACCTTCAAGATCCTCTCGATTCCGAATCAAATCTGTCGGATCTCACTTTCCAACTGTTGCATTTCAAGATCTTCCCCCTTTATGGATTCAATCCATAGATATATAACTCCCTCAATCCCTTTTCCTTCTTCAAATTCAAATTCAATCTCCTTCTTCTTTCTTCTCTTCCTCTCCGTTTCGTAGCTATGGTTGTTGCTGTTGAAACCACCCGTTTCCATGTTCTTGCTGTTGATGATAGCTTCATCGATCGAAAATTGATCGAACGCCTCCTCAAGACCTCTTCCTATCACGGTATTTCACCATTTCTTTTCTTTTACTTTCATTATTCGGCTTTCTTCTTCGATTTAGGGCTAATCGACTTTCTTTGATTTCCTGTTTTTAGTTACTGCTGTTGATTCCGGTACTAAGGCCTTGGAATTTCTCGGTCTTGCTGAAGATCATAATCATGATGAAGAAACAAACTCCTCCAAAATCGCTCCCTCAAATCAACATCATCAAGTACGAGCCCTAATTCTCTCTCTGTTTACTCTATTTCTCAGGATTCACTCTTCTTTCTTTCCTTCTCTAACTTGTATCTACTCGATTATATAGGACGTGGATGTAAATTTGATCATCACGGATTACAGTATGCCTGGAATGAGTGGCTACGAACTCCTTAGAAAGATCAAGGTTTGCCCTAATTTCCAATCTCCTCTTTCTCCATTCCGAATCCACTGACAATCAACCACTCATTAATTTGATTCCGTGTAATTTTGCAGGAATCGAAATCATTTAAAGACATACCAGTTGTGATTATGTCATCTGAGAATGTTCCTTCAAGAATCAACAGATGCTTGGAAGAAGGAGCGGAAGAATTCTTCCTCAAACCAGTTCAATTATCTGATGTGAGGAAGTTGAGACCACATTTGATTAAAGAAAAATCCACAAGGAATTGATGATGATGATGATGAAGATGAAGAAATTCTTCAACGACTAATTTTTATTTTTTATTTTAGAAATTCTGTGAAGAATTAGATCCCAAACTGACTTCTATATTTCAATTTCATAACTAAACATAGATTTTTCTTGGGAAACTAACAGAAATGTATAGATCTATTACTGTTCAATTTTGCCTGCTAATTTTAATGGAGTCTTTTTTTATATATATAATTTGATTTTCTATTTTTCACCTTGATGTACTCTTTATTTTAATTTTTGTTGAAGATGAAACCAAAAATTATTAAGAATCATTGTGAGGACAGGGAGAAATAATAAAAAATTTGTTCAAATTAATTCATATAAATCAGTGCATTGATTACATATTGAAAATTTGAAAATAAGTAATCAAAATAAATGGTGATTTTTCTTTGAAATGGGTGATTAATTTTTTAGAAATTTTCACAAATACCAATAAATTTCTATAGCCTCTATCAACCTCCATTAAAGATTAAGTTGTGTTATTTTGTATAAATGTTTTTTCTTATTTTTCTATTTTTGCAAATTCACTTAATTTTTGTTAAGTACAAGCTAATTAATTATTTTAACAATATAAATGGAAGGTAGAATTAAACATATATTTAAGTTAATTCAAATAATTTTGAAAATAAAATTCCTGATTGGTGACCTGTTTCTGAGAATATTTACAAATTTTGTTGTACCCTGAGATTTAAAAAAAATAATAATAATACATAATACTTTTGTTTTTTTTTTTTTTTTTTTCCTTATTCTTCCATCACATGGAAATAGAATAAATTGTCAATGATGAGTTGTTTTTTTCAAATTCATATGCAATTATTTTATAAAAAGATAATGCATATATTCTTCTCTCTCACTTTTTTCCCCATATTTTCCTTATTTGGTTGGAGAGGTGATTTGATTTTATTAAAAAAATAAGAATCAAATTTGAATGGAGATTTGGAAAGCAGATATGATTCCAAATTTTGTTAAATAATCATAATTTGAATAAAATTCTTGTTTTTGAAAACACAAATTAAAGAAAATTACATTAGATGCCCATTTGAGAAGCTAATTGATAAAGTCCTCTCTCTTTCTTTTTTTTTTTTTTTTTGGACTTGATACTTTATGTCCATTTCTTACATTAAGTTAGAAAATATGTCTACAGTCAACAAATAATTATTACTCACCCTTTTTTTTCTTTTGGGTACAAATTATTGCTCACACTCATGTATATTTACTTATTTACCCTTTCTAGAAAGTTAAGAATATAAAAACAAGTTTAGATGAGAAACGCGAATGCGATTTGTGAATATAAATGTGGGATGAGATGAATTTAGAGGTCTTGTTTTGTTTTAGATTTTTCCTTTTTAGTATGACGAATACGATAAAAGAAGTTTGAATTGTGAAGTATATCGTGTCAGTCATTTACATGCAAGACAACTGTAAACTAAATATCAAACTTCTCAAATAAACTAATAGTTATTAACTCGAAAGAATTCAATGATATAGGATCCATACCTCTAACCTTGATTTATTGTCTAAAAGTGAGGGAGCAATATGAGAGAAAAATAAAAGTTTAGAACTTTATATGAGAGTATCTATAATTTTTGGCCAACAAAAAAAAATCTACCACTAATCTCATCGTGCTAATAATTTATATGAATACACTTGGAAAACAAGAGAAGTGTTTGTTTAGTTTAATAACATTTAGGAGTATAGATTCGAATCTCAAGCTTTTAATCAAATATATTTTACCCGTTGAATTATGCTCAAGTTAGTGAGAGAAACAAAAAATAGACTCAATAAGTGAAAGTAAATAATAAAGAAATTTCATGTTTGTTTGGTAAATCATATCAACTCGCTTTTATTTTCAATAAAATGAAACTCAAAAGATTTGATAAGTGTTATAATTTTCGAAACGCTTTTACTCTCAAATGTAATTTCTACTGAAAACATGCAACCAAGTATTTCTTTATACACGTGTTTAATGAGTTCTTAGACACGTGTCTAGAATAAATTGATGGGACCTCGAAGGAAAATGTTATATAAATTTTTTTTAATCTAATTTTGTGATTTTTTGAGACATGTTTAACAGTTCCAATGGTCAACGAGCATGCATTGAAGTCGAGTTCTTTCTGAAACTTCATTTTCTTTTTTCTTTTTTCTTTTTTTTTTTTTGTTTCTAAATGAGTTTGGACAGATTTAAACTTGCTTTTTGTTAAAATTAGATGATGAGTTTAGTATAAATTTAATCTCAAATTTAAAAAAGCTATATTGGATGATAAATTTGACTAAGCAAATGATACCATGCGTATCTTTAGAGTCATATAACAATCGGATTCAAGGTCAAACAAGCCCAAAGCCCATTTAGTGGTAATTGGGTTCAAAGCCCAATTAGTCTAAAGTCCAAATTAGCCTCGAGCTCATGCCACAAACCCACTAAAGAGGTTGGGCCCAAAGCAAAAATTAGCCCAAGTCAATAATTATAGAGGATGGAAGAGGGGAGATAGGGAATAACAGAATATGAGGTTTCATTTCGGAAAATATAAAAGAAAAAATTAGAAGAATGACAAAATAATTTTTAGGGTTATTAATTAATAAATATTAAATGACCAAAATGCCTATGGACACAAATAACTGATTAATCTGAAAAATAAAGGCTTAAAATCGTAACAAACAAGATTTACTTAGTATTCAAATGGGTTGATATGCCTTATTTTTTAACTTTTCGAATAAAGCCAACCTTTTATTTTTGGTTTTTTGAAAAAAAAAAATGAAAATTTCTTAAAATTTGAAAATACAAACAAAAATATGATTCGAATAACAAAACTTTCTTGCCCCAAAAAAGTCCTAAAGAAAAATGACCAATGAGATTACTAGATAGAAATACTTAGTGTAGAAATTTGGTTGATCTAACAAAGTAGCAACACGACATAACGTAAAAATTGTAGCATAAATTAAGAAAAAGGAAAGGATAATTGACCACAACCAACCTAAAGAAGAGCTTTGGGAGAGTAAGGTATGATCGTATACAAATGTTCATACATAGTAGTAAATATAATATATTGGTATAGAAAAACTGGTTGGATTTAAGGAAGTAGAATGTGACAAAGATGAAGTTGCAAGTAAATAGGATAGGGAAGAAATCGTAAATAATGAGGAGACGGAAGAATAAATACAAGAGGTAGAAGAATAAATTTATAAGGGTAGAGCGATGAAAAAAATTAGAATAATGATTAGACTACAAAATTGAGAAACAAAATGCAAATGGACTAGTCTCACTTCAGCTTGAAGAAGAAAACTTGGATATATTGAAAATAATAAAAACAAAACAAACCAAAACTGTTGGGATTGGTGTCCTAATTCTCCCGGGGTCTTGTAGTTTGTAAACTGTACACATTGTTATGAATAAAATAAGAGTTATTTTATTTAGCATTTACTCGTATACAATAAACAAAGCTCTATGGTTATTGTATGAAATCTCAAGCAGGTATATGAGATATACAAGTGGATCATGCCTTAAGTGATAACCTAAAAAGGTTTGTAGTATATGGATTATAAAGGGATACCTGGTCCTGATGACACTACGGATATGGTTCTTTTTGTAGAGGTTTGCAAGTGTTGCGAACTATTATAGATGGTAGATTCTGACCATTCATGTGGAGACATGTGAGCAGGGATGTCCTGTACAAAGAGTTTGTATGAGACCGGACCACGAGATGACTAGTCTCTTTATATAACACCGTTGATACTTGAGACTTACATCTCACCTAAACGACCATAGGTAACATCTCCTCAATCCTTAGTATTTTAGGAACTTCTGCCTTTGAGGAGCGTCCTCTGATGATTAGTATGGGTGAGAGTGGCCAGATTGTCAACTCAACATGCCTACCTTTTGGGGGTTTTGTCTGATTTTGGAGCTAGAAACTCAGTTACACAAGATGAAATTCACTCATTCCCAAAATAGGGGTAAGTAGATAGATTGCTCCCTAAAGGGCTGATTCCAGGTCTTGAACATAGCGGCCACAACTTCTCTTTGGAAGAGAGAGGACTCGGTCATAGTAGGACTATGACTTATGTTCGTTAGAGAGATCAGTGGTACTTAGGAGTTAGATGTAACTACAGGGACATAATGGTTATTGGTCCAGTTGTATTTACGAGCGATATATGAAGGGTTATCATATTGTTGAATGGTTGATATGGACACAAAATATATTTGTAGTAAGAAGAGTGCAGTTGTCGATCTTTAGTGGAGCGTCTGGCAATTAAAAGATGGTGGATCCCGTGATTAAAGAGTTTAGTCAGTTATTCACGTACCGGTAGAGCTTCAAGCTACAGATCCATAAGGTCCCTTGGTAACTCAATGGATTCAAGTTGAGAATCAGTTATTGATGTTGATTTGAAATGTTCAAATTGACAAGAGAAAATACGATTATATATGATATGATCGGTGTGATGTATGAGATACATCAAATGGAAGATTAATGTAAATGAAATTTACATTAAGTACCATGAAATAAAAAAAGAACTATAGTTTATATGTTTTATGAGATGAAATATTAAAGCTGTAGATTATAAATATAGTATGGTAAGTTGATTATCATATATATTTATAATAATATTGATTATTTGATAATTATATATATTTTTTCTAATAATCAATTGAGTGAGACGTTATTGGCGGTTTCATGGTAACCTTGAGATAAAAGAAAAAATGTTTTCCTAAATTTAGAAGTAGTTGTAAGAGTTGTCATTCTCGGAAATCACTCACGGAAAGGCTATCAAGTGAATATGATTCACTAAACGATAGCTGAAAAGAGACTAGACGATCGTGGAGTGATACTACACAATAGTTCACTCAGTTGGTCATCTTCTAAATGATCGCGGAGCTTTTTCTATACGATAGCTTGCTTTATTATAAACGATTGGGCATTCGTTTATACGATAGATTATTGTCATCTCCCACTTGCTCAATCGTTTACACGATTGTTATTCCTCCGATCTCTTCCTCTAACCAAGTCCACACTTATGGATTTATCACATTGAGAATACCAAGGTAGCCATTGTGGTGTTGTCTAACTTAACTCGACTGAGTCGAGGTTTTGGAGGTCGTTCATTGGGTTCGTGATCTTGGAGATCAGTGTGTTTGACTTTACCGGTTAATCGTGTTGTATTGAGTCGTTGTGTTCGAGCGTTCGTGATTGCTATCTTGGAGACTAGACGAGCATTTGTGATCGAAGGTGTTTGAAGATGAGTCTTCAAAGGTATGATATTCTTTCCCTTGATCTCATTGTAAATCATGCTGTAATTTCATATATTGCATGACCAATTAGTTTCCGTTTGTTGACTGTAATTGTTAGTGTTCAATTTCAAATGGAATTTGAAACGATCATTCCGCTGCTCATGGAATCCTCGTGTTTGATTTCCTTCAAACCATTAAGAAAAAGGATTTAGAATGTCTAAGATAGTATTTGCATAATATATTTAAAATTAAAAGAAAACAAAACAAAAATACGATCTACATATAATTAAATTTAAAGAAACATATTAAAAACAAACAATATCAACAGGGTGTTTGGTACACCAACATGGATTGAGTTGAGTTGGTAAAAATTACCAACTCAGTATTTACCCCCACCAAATTTAAATATTGGTGGAGTTGAGTTCTTTTTGTTTTGTTTTGTTTTTTACCAATACACTTAAACTTAACCCAACTCTCCCATCAACTCACCCAAACTCTCTCATTCCCCTCTAATGTGTTCAATGGTTCTACCCATTAGCCACTGTCGACGACTACTACTATCACACTCTGATGACACCTTCGTCAACCAACTTCGAGCTCTGGCAACCACTTTTGATGAGAACTCTATCGACCAACTCCGATGACCATCTTCACACAAACAACTCCGACGACATACTGATCCAACAACCACCTTTGCTTGCAGATTTCCGATTACCAACTCCGGACTCTGGCAACCACCTTCGACGACAACTTCAACAAATAGCATCTTTGATTATCGGTCCTGATGAACATTACCTTTGTCAACCAACAATAACATTCACCTCAGACAACCAACTTCAACGAAGACCACCTCTAACAAGATCCTTAATGACAACCCTATTTAATCTTGGTGTTTTGATATAATTCATTTCTAATCATTGAAGGTATAATATAGTATGTTTGATTTTAATTTTATTTGCATTTAGCTTTATTCTAATATAATTATAGTTTGTTATCATATTCGTAGAACCTAAATTATTTGCACAATTATTTCAATAATTAGCTCGAGGTTCATTAGTTTTACATTTAGAGTCTACTTTTTATAGTATAAATTTCGTTTAAAAGTTGGGAATAATTTGTGATGTATCGAGTGCTATTTATTTTTATGCGTTTTTCTACATAACATAGACATTTTTGTGGATACTATTATTTCACTTGTAACCGGCAAATTAGGCTTAACCATAAAAACTAACTATAAAAAATGTTTGCAAAAAACGAGCTTGCACAAAAAAAAAAAAAAATCATTTCATTGTATTAGTGTAAAATATAAAGAATCAAACATTTACACACACAAAAAAAAAAAAAAAAAAAAAAAAAACAACAACAACAAAAAAAAAAAACAAAACAAAACAAAACAATTAACCATCAAAATTGAAATTCATATTTCAAAATAGGCAAGAAACAAGATAAAAATTTGTTTTGCTTTGTTTTAATTAACATTATGGTTGAATTAAAATTAATTGAGGGTTAAAAAGTAAGGGTTAAGGATTAGATAAAATGTTCATTTTATTAGGTATAATATAGTATGTTTGATTTTAATTTTATTTGCATTTAGCTTTATTCTAATATAATTGAGTGTTAAGTTATGTGGTGAAAGTATGTTACATTTTTCAATAAGAAAAAACAATTTTCAAGTTTCTTCAATGTTCACGATTGAGTGCTAAGTAGTTGTGAAAAGTTTGCATTTATTTTGAATATGTTTAGTATTTAGGAATGGAAACAAATATATATTTTATGTAATTGAGTGTTCAAAAATTGAAATCATATTTTATGTTTAGTATGTATTTACTTTGTATGTATTCGTTATATATTAAGAGAGAGAAAATAATTAAACATTTTTAGTGTTAAGAGTTTAGGAAAATATGTGTAGTTGGAAATTAAAAAAAAAAAATTGGGAAAAATTCCAAGACAAAATAAATTTTGTTTAAAAAACTGCACCACATACCCAAACTCAACTCAACACACTTTCTGATTCTACTCAACTTAACTCAACACCCCAAATACAGACGTTTCAACTTTACTTAACCCAAAAACTCCAAGCACGAACAATCTAATTCCACATATAATCTAACTTGCTAAACACTCCCTATATGTTTTAAAAAGTAAATAGGAATAAAAATGAAGATACGAAAATTTGAAAATTATATAGTTCTAAAAGGTAAATATGAATGAAATAAAGATATGAAATTTTGAAAAAAAAAATCCGAATATAAAAGATAATAGATTAACAAAGATATGAAATTTTGAAGTTTTTAAACAAGCGGATAGAAAAGATAATAGATTAATAGATTTGTGAAAATTTGAAAATTTTAAACAAACGAATAGAAAATATAATATATTAATAGAGATGTGAAGTTTTGAAAATTTTAAATAAACGATAGAAAAGATGATAGATTAATGAAAATGTGAAATTTTGAAAAGATTGAACAAATGGTAAAAAAGACGATAGATTTATATCTAAAACTAAAAAAAAGTAGGCATATAGTTACAGAATATATGAGATTTACTCTTCAGAGCATTTTTGGATTACCAAAATTTGGCAGCACATGGAAAGGAGGCTCTTTGTCATAAATTTGTAATAAGAAAAATATTACCTAAGAAGAGCTTGGGGATAATGAGATATGAATATATACAAAATGTTAATACATATTAGCAAATACAATGTATTTGCATAAAAATATAGTTTGATCTAATGAAGTAGCAACATGACGAGATGAAGCCACAAGTAAAGAAGATGGGGAGGATGTTATAAATAACGAGGCGAGTAATGAATAGGTCACAAATAAAACTTTGAAGAAAAATAGTCATTGCAAAAGTCGAAGAACAAAACACAAATTGACCGATATTTGATACTTATTTCAACGTGTTTGTTTAAAAATCAACAACAATTGATGAAGAAAAAACAAATTTGTTAATGTTTGATACTTATTTTAGCGCGAAGAAGTTAGATATATTGAAATCATAGTTAGATATATTGAAATCATGACTTTTGAATTAATAGAATCTATTCATTCTTTCTTAGTTATGAGCTAAATTTCTAAGAGATTTGGTCGTGTGATCCTAAGATTTTATGGCTTGCAAATGCTAACTCTTCTTGTTATTGACTCCTACATCTTCTTTGTTGAGTTTAACTTTAATTTATTAAGTTATACCGGTCACTTAATTTAACATACTAGTGGAGTCTTGAGGTTGAGAAGGTTGAGATAAAAACTGATTTAACAAATGAATATGGGACCAAGAGCCTGAAGATAGGAGTAATTAAGGTCTTATTTGGTAACTATTTTGTTTTTTGTTTTTGTTTTTATTTTTTAAAATTAAACATATGGATATTACTCTCACCTTCAAATTTCTTCATTTGTTATCTACTTTTCACCAAAAGTTTAAAAAACCAAGTCAAATTTTGATAACTTAAAAAAGTAGCTTCCAAAAAGTAGTTTTTAGTTTTTAAATTTGGCTAATTCAACTATTATATTCAATAAAGATGCAAATAATCGTAAGAAATGTAAATGAAATAGGCTAAATTTTCAAAAACAAAAATAAAAAACCAAATAGTTACCAAACGAGACCTAAAAAATTGCATGAAAATATTCTAAGGTTTAGCTAACCATAGAGATATAGGATTAGCTAGTTAGGCTCCTAAAGGAACTTGGTATAAGTGTTAGCTTTATGAGCTTCAACCATATCATATGCTTTGATGATAACAAATGTTTATTCACTGCGTTTTAAAGTGTCCATAATAGAACTCGGAGAGATGATTCAAAGTACTTTGAATCACTTGAATTGGACATCAAACGAAGAAGTTGTGATTAAAAGAAGATTTGAAAGAAAAATTCGATGGGGATGATGACGTGGTGGTATGTGTCAAGCGTGAATTAACTCTAAGATGATATGTGGCAAATTACCGAAGAGAGATGAAAAGAAACAAGGAAAAAGAATAAGGTGAGATCATTCACAGCCAAATGAGATTGCAACATGTAACAAAAAGAAAACATGGGAAAGAGATTATTTTCTTCCAAAATCTCATTCTCATATTTTTGCCTTCCTAAATATATTATTATTTATTATCTTTCTCCATTTAATCTCAACCATCCATTTCTTTTCCCTAGATCTAAGGGTCGAAGCTAAATCCTTCAAAATTTACAATCAATCATCATTCATCCTCTTAGCTACCTTCTTGAAAAAAAGAAAGAAAGAAAAAACTAAAAGAAAAATTTCAGCAAACTAATCATCCTTTTTTCATCCCCGAGTACTCAAAAAGCTCATATTTCTCTCATTCTCTTCAATTTTTTACCAGAGTAATTGAAAGAAGATTGTTGGAGTATCATAGAGATAAACTTGTATATTTTAACTATATAGAGATAATCTTTTTTATTTTAGTAGTCTTTTTTACTTTAATTTTTAATTGGGTTTTGTATTAAGATGTGGGTGTAAATTTAGTTGCGAGAAAAAAAAATTGGTTAGATCTTGAAGTAATGAAAAGTATTAAGGTTTCTCTTTAGTCTAAGAGAAAAAATAAGGTGTAGGTTATCTTCTCACCTACAAGTTAACTTTTCTTACTAAAATAATCCAGGAGTCTTGGAGAGTGAATGTAGTGATGTTGCTAAACCAATATAAATCTCGATGTCTTCATTTTCCCAATCTCCTTTTATTTTATGTACTTAACTATTATTTTATGAGAAACTATATGCTTAATAATTTGATATGATTCATTAAATATTGGCTGCATATTGTTTATTTTGGATGGAATTAATTTATTTTCAATTTACAGAGAAAGTTCTAATTTTTTAAGCAACCATATTTACCCTTCTAGTGTTATTATACGATCCCAACGAGACTAAATAGGAGGAGCTTTCTATGCATGTTGAGTCGTCGTCGACCTAGTGCACTAATATAGTCCAAGACATAATTACCTTTTGGTTGAAACTAGACTGTATCCCTCTTTGTCGACTATTGTTTATTGTTCCTATTCAACACTAAAATCAATCATCATTTATTTAACTAGTTAACGTTAGTTTTATTGTTTGCATTGTTTTAACACATCTAAATTAAATCTAGTCTGGTGGGCAACGATACTTAAAATACTCCTGAATTAGTAATTATTAATGATATATGCTTGCAATTAGACCACATCAAAATTGCATATTTATCATTCTCATGAATGTAGTCGATCAGACACATGACAAGATAAAAAAAAAAATACAAAATACAAAAACAAAAATAACAAAAAAAATTAACTAGTGATGGATCCTAGATTTTTGTTTGCAAAGCTTATTGAGGGGATGAAGCATTCTACTTTTGTGCTGTATAGCGACTTTCATAACTAAAATGACTTCGTTTTATACTAATATAAACAATGCATTGACATTATGGGATCCTTAGCTTCCGGACTCATGGAACCATCCAAATTAAATTTAAATAATAATTTTTGCATTTTTTTTTTGGTTCAAAGGAAGTATCAACGAAATTGAAAGTTGATGTTTTTTTTTTTTTTTTTAAGTTAAAGCTATTTTTTTTTTCCCAATTCGTCTTTATTTTGTTTTTTCAATATTCTCAAGTTGAACTAAAATAAATCGTGGGCTCCCCTAAATGTATTAAAAGGTAACACAAAGACTAAAAAAGAAAAGAGTAAGTATATTGATTTTTTTTCTTTAAAAAAAACCAAAGTGGGACAATGGGGGGTTTATAAATGCAATAGAAAGTGAACGTTATTTTATAATCCATACATATTTGAGGTTTCATAGTGTTGAGCTTCCTAAATTTTGTGATCGAACTATTCAACGATGTAGTGATTGTTATTCTTTTAAACAACAATGTAGATACAATATACCTACAGATGAGTACAAATTGTATCTATACCAAAATACAGTTGTTTTATTATGGAATTCTAAATATTGAGCCACACAAGCACTTTTACTCGATAGATATAGATAGTGTCCAACCCCAAAAAGATTGATGGAGTAAGGGAGCTTCAATGACAAAATGAAGGGAAAAAAGAAAACCCCTAGGGCCTATTTAGATACCATATATTATTTCACGTGTATGAACATCAAATATATAAGATTAAAATGTCTAAGTTTTAAATATTTGAGATGATTAATATTATTTAGATAGACAACACAATCAACATGTACTTTGATGCTACCTGATGCATAAAATTAAATGTACAAAACCAACACATCCATCAACAAACTTCGAGTTGTCCATCAACATACTTCTTCTAAATTGATGTTCAAGTAGAATATGTCGATATCTCAAAATAAATAGCTAAGATAAAAATTGAATGACAATTTTTGGTTAAGAAATTCAGCCGTGTTTTTTTAAACCTAGTTGCAAGATATTGAATACATTTGGGATAAAATTGAGACATCTATGAACAAAATTAGAAAGACCTAGAATGTTAAATGAGATTATTAAATATATTTATTATCATTTAAAATATCAAAGTAGAGATGTTATTGAGGATTGAGATATTTTAAGAAATTTCGAACTTGATTATTTGATTTGATTTATCTATCTTACAATATTTATTAGTGTTGAACTCACTTGCAAGCACCTAATAAGTAGGTAATTATTATGGATTGAATCTATTATCTCTAAACCGACGACAGATATACTTCAACTTTTTTTCTTTTTAAAAAATATGGGATGGAAGAAATAAACATATAACTTTGAATTTAATAGTATAAAATTTATACTAAATGAATTATGCTTATTTTGACATCACATCAAACCCTAGGGGTGAAAATTTTCAAATATTTCACATATCATCTATTACTGCAAAAACACAAATATGGAAACCTACCGCAAAAGAGAACCGTCTACGTTTAAAAATTAATTGGAGCTGAAGTATAAAAGTGACAAAAAGTAAAAAAATAAAATAGAAATAAAAATAAAAAAGGCAATTAATTTCATAGTGGGCTATGGCGGAACGAATTGTTAAAAGAGAGAGCAAATAGGAAATGTGAGAAGAGCCCCCATCACTGTGCTGGGGAGAGAAGAGAAGAGAAGAGACTGAAATAGAAAGGAGCAAGCGAGCAAAGCTAGGTACTGGGTGTTCTCAAACGCCATTGTAGTCCTCGTAAAGGTACACAGCTCTCACTAAAAGCCATAGCTTTCTGTAGCTCCTTCTGTAACTGCTACAAGGTTTTCATTTCGCACCTGGGGGTTTACTTGTAGGGTTTTGAACTCCTTCGAGTTCTTCCATTCAGGTACATTTTCCCTTCTTCGTTTCATTTTCGTTTCTGGGTGTTTGATTTTTGTGGGTGTCAGCGAATTTGGAGCGGAGGAGGGAGAAAAACATGGGGCGATTAAGTTTTCTGTTGGGTCTGTTTTCGTAAACTGGACGAGTCAACTCTTGTTGTATGTGATTATTTGAATTGTTTGTCCCGAGGGGTTTCAGGGTTCATAATGTTGGACAACTCGTTTGCTTTCTTCGTTTTTGTTTTTCTCATTTTTGCTTGGAATTCGAGCTGGGTTTTTGTTTTTCTTACCAAAAAGTAGTTTAAAGATACAATTCTCACATCTTCGAGGGGTTTTGGGTTTATGATTGTTGCTCTTAGTATACTTACCCTGCGCCTTTGCATGTTTATTTCGTTGGTTTTTTGTTGCTTCGAAAGTAGAAGAACAGGAATTGGACTTGACCTTTGGCAAGAGGAAAAGAAAAGGGATAAAATGATTGAAGAAAGAGAGAAAATGGACTTTGTCTCTGTCTGTCTCATTCTTTGTTGGCTTCGTTTGTCTTTTGTATGTAACAATTATAATGCTCAAAGTGTTAGGTTCTTATTCTGCTCATGATTGCTACATTCTTTCAAATGCATGCATGTGTGCAACCACGCATGAAATGAGAGAGACAAACTCTACCAAAGGTTTCTAGTACATTAACAGACAGTATCATTTTAATTTTTGAAATGTCTTTGATTATGAACTCAGCTATAAGTGTCTTAAAGCTTCTTTCATTGGGCTCTTGTTAGTCATTGTGTTTCAATTCACCCTGCACTTCCTGCAGATGCTAAAAACTATGTATCATGACAATGACCGTTCTAACTTTTATTAAAAATTCTCGTTCACAGTACTAATATATGGCATTTTTGTTTCATCGATGTTTTTTTTTTTTCCAGGAAAAAGAAAACAGAAAAGAAAAATAAAAAAACGAAGAAGAAGAAGAAGAAGAAGAAGACCATCTCAGCTTGTATCTATACTGAAAACAAATATGTAGTAACCTTCATTTCTTGTATACATGACTTCCGTTGCTTTTTCTTTAATCTGGTTGCTTTCTTCATTTCTTCTTTCGTTTTACTAGTGTGGATGGACAAATTCTTGCAATTTTTATTCTTTTGATTTCCATTAGGCTGCAACCATTCGGATCTAACATTGTATTTTTTTCCGTTTTGTTTTACTTCGCAGCATTATAAAAAGTTACCGTTAGAGGGATGGAGGAGGCACCCTCTTGCTCATCTATTTTAGATGGGGAAATAGTGGGAATAAGATTTTCATTGGCCAATGGTCAAGAAATTGTAAGTAGAAGCTTAATCTTCATTGACCTTCAAATTGATGCTTAATATTAGTAACATCACTGATATTAAAGGCCGTTTCACTTTAAAAAGAAAAAAAAAAAAATTACCTTCATTGACCTTCAACATGCTTAATATTACAATTTCTTTGCTCCCCCCACCATAATTGCAACATTCTCAGTCTTTGTAGTTGAAAAAACTACAATTGTTGAATAGGTACCACTTGTTCTTCTTCTATCCTTCTGCTAAACCTTTGCATTGAAGATTGCTTCTTTGCTTATAATAATTTAGCTATTCAATTCATCCCCCAAACCTATAGCCTAACTTTGCATTACCATCCAATTAAGTAGCACTTCTTCAGTTTGTTTAGTCCTTGGTGAGGTTCCATATTTCGCTTTGAGCTTCGTTTTTCTGTATGCCCTTGTATTCTTTAATTATTTCTCAATACAGGCAGTTGTTTCGATAAAAAAAAAAAAAAAAATTAAGTAGCACCTCTTCAGTTTGACAACTGACTCTGCACTTTACATTTCCATATCCAATGAAGTAGAACTTTCAGTTCTAGTTAATACATGAAGTAGCACTTTACATTTCTCTTCATGTTTTATTTGCTCGACTTGTATTTAGTTGTGTTTTTAGGTGGTATTTCTATTCTTTAAAGATTTATTGGCTGAAATTTTGTTTGTTCTGACCGTTGGGTAGTTAGCCTATAAATAGGCTTGTATTATGTTATTTTGGTAGAACTTCAATAAAACTTCGGCTTCAAGATTTCTCCAAGAATTGGTCTTCACCCATACCCAGATGCCGAAGCATGTTCTACTTCCCCAAGAACCTTTAGTTGTCGGCGGCTTTCAGTAGAGACTTACCTGGGTGAATTAAACGTAAGTGTTGCGGGAATCCATGAGCAGATGGCTGGAATTCAAACCATGATGGCTAGTATGCAGCGAACAATGGAACTTCTAACAAGGGAGATCCTAAGGCTGCCCAATCCCCAAAATATGTTGTGTTATGAGCAGCAAAAAAGACCCATCCCTCATAATATGTTGGGTTATGGCTCAGATCTTCAAGCGAAGATGATTTCCCACAATTTCATCAAAATTATTTTTAAGATATCCACCTAATCCATTATACCAAGATAATCTCTGCCCATCCAAGAACTACACCAAGAACATAGATATTATGGACAAAATGGTTATGACATCTATCAAGATTGGAATTATGGACAATAATATGAAGGAGGATTTGGAGACAAGATTTAGACTATAAGATGAAAATTGACATACATACAATGGCTGTATGAATATCGAGACATTTCTGGATTGGGTGAAAAATGTAGAAAGTTTTTTCAATTACGTGGGAACACTTGAGGATTGCAAGGTAAAATTAGTTTCTTTTAAACTAAGAAGTGGAGTTTTGACGTGGTAGGATCAACTTCAATCAAATTGAAGATTATATGGGAGGAGACCTATATAGAGTTGGCCAAAAGTGTTGAGGCGAATAAAAAGATGTTTCTTGCCTATTAACCATGAACGCTCCTTTATAATCAATTTCAACATTTTAACCACGATTGAAGATGATGAGGCACATAAACAAAAAAGACTGGACTGGCGAGTTCTTGGGGGAGATTTGGTCCATAGCTAGGTCCCAATGCCTCCCTTTGGATGTAGTTACTGAAGAGTTTTGTAATTTTTCTTTGTTTCTTATTCTTGATAGATGGAGCCCTTTCTTGTAGTTATTTTGTTCGACTTCTTTTGTGATGGGCTGCTCTCTCTCTCCCTCGTCCTTTTTGCATTAATAGATGAGTTTACAAAATTTATCTGCGTCACTTGTCATAGAATAGGTATATTAAGTTTCTCAAAAGAAAATTCCTTATGTAGTGCTTTCCCCCCTTCCCTTTTTCATTAGTATCTGCTGTGTCCATTTATTTATTTATTTTTATTTTTGGTAGTGTATTGCAGCTATCAGTGATTGCCCTATTACCCATGCTAGTCAGCTCTCAAATCCATTTCTTGGTCTGCCAATTGAATTTGGAAAATGTGAATCATGTGGTACTTCTGAACCTGGGAAGTGTGAAGGTATTTTTTATTATCTCTACTTATTGATAAGAGATGGTGCTATTCATGAAGACAACTTGACAGATTTTATTTATCTTCCACTTTTCAGGCCATTTTGGATATATTGAATTACCAATTCCCATTTATCATCCCAATCACATAACTGAATTGAAGAAAATGTTAAGTTTGCTGTGTTTGAAGTGCTTAAAAATGAAAAAAACCAAGGTATGTAGAACTTTCTAACATGGATCTGTACATTCGTTTAATTGAAGATTAGTGCGTACATGTCTAAGTTTTGACTTCGTCTTTGTGCAAACTGATGAGCAGACCAGCTAATGTATTTATATGGCATATGAATATAGTTTAGATCATTTGTTTAATTGGTATGGTAAAAACACAAGCAGTTCGAACCTTATATATACCTGTAGTAAAGAATAAAAGTTCTAAAACTGGACATAAAAGCAACAAGTATTCTAATTAGACTAACATACCTCTTGGTATGAAGTTGAAGAGTTCAACAACTATTGTGGGGTTTATGTTGTTCTATGTAACTATTGTTGTTCGTCGCTGTAGAGATCCATTTATTATGGAGCTTAATAAGGGTTCAAATAGCAAACTGCCTCCAAACCCATGGGATACCCTCTTTAAAACCATTTTTTTTTTGAAATTACAAAAATTTGGAAGTGCCTACTGCTTTTATTTCAATTATGGGCCCATCACTTCTCTCTCCATTTTGCTCAATTGGCATTATAATGTGTCGAAGTCTGTGGTTCAAAAATCTCCCCAACCCCTATGGTACTGAAAAAGAATTATGTTGGGTACTTGGCTCCTACCATTTTTCTCTCCATCTCTTATTTTTTTTATCACGTTTCTTAATGATTTTTTTTTATTACAATTATATAATTTTTTTAATTAAAATGTAGAGTTACTTTATCTTTATGAAAGAAATATTCTTTTCATTTATTTTTTTTTTGAAAAGGATCATTTATTTATGGGCTGTTTTCAAATATAGGAAAATGAACCAAAATATTTTCAAATATATCAAAATTTCATTGTCTATGCGACAAACTGCTATCTATATCTATTTGTGTCATGTTAGACACAGATAGTAGTCTATCACGGTATTTGTGATATTTTGCTATTATTTGTAAGTATTTTCAGTAGTTTTGTCATTTAAAATAATTTTCCTTTATATTTAATTCAATTTAGATTAGTTCAAAATATGTATAGTTTTCTTATTTAGCACCAGAAAAGTATATTTATGACACATTACTCATATTAATATTTTTAAAAGATAACATTGAATTTTAAGTCAAGATATTCAAACGTCAAAATATATTTTATTTTCAAATTAACAATATTCAATGTTTCAAAAATAAATTGCATTTTATTTTGATTCTATTAAAATAAAATGAATAATATTCGATGTAAATTAGATATATTAAAAAGGGTNTGCATACATGTTCTCGGGAGAGCACTGTGAGTTGACACCTTCCATTGAAAAATCTAGGCTTTGCTCACGTTCATCTACTTTTATTGTGAATCTATTTTGTCTAAACGACTACAGTTTTCTTTGTAATATTTGTTTAAGACCGTGCTTTGTCAGTTATGTTCCTACTTAATCTCTGATATCATGCTTGTACAATGCATTTTATTTGTAATGTTTTTTTTTGAAAAGGAAACAAGTCTCTTATCTATGAATTTTATTTGTAATGAGATTATAGTTTTAGATTTTTAATCTTAAAATATGATCTTCATTTTGATCTGTAAAATTGAATCTTATCTATGAATCTCTAGAGTTAAAGAGTTGAAGAGTTTATAAATTTATTTGAAAAATAAGTAATGATAAAAAGAAATTAATTAAAAGTAAGTTTAAAAAAAGATTGTCAGTATGAATTTTATTATAATTATAATGATATAAAAAGAAATCAAACATAAACAAACTTATAATTCCAATTTGAATATGGTTGGTACAGTTGTTTCATACAGAATTGGACAAAATATAAACTATCAGATTAAAAAAATGGGAACCCTTTTTTTTTTTTTTTTTTTTTTTCATGTTGAAAAATCAGACTAGCCAAACTCAGCCAAACCCATCCATGCACATATGCATCAGAAATTTAACCAACCAAACCTTGCACTCCAAACATAGACTTCAACGTTCCCATGTTTCTGATTGTAGACAACAAAGCCCATGGTAAATCAGATTTCTAGAATTTCTGATTTGGAAGTAGTGCCCAAACAACCCTCGAGTGTTTAGAGGTTGTGATAACCTACAATTTTATCCTAGTGCGAATATCCTTGTTGCTTTCCCACCGTTCAGTTTGACTTCACTGTACTTCATTAACTGGGTTCCCTTATTTCCTGTTCAACTATGGTGGTATGTTCAAGAATGATCATATATATATATATATATATATATTATTTTGGAAAAGGAAACAGTCTCTTCATTAAGATAAAGCTCAAAATACAAGAGGAATGAACAATCAACTAAACTCAAGGATTAGGAAGAGTGATCATATATTTTTACTGCCAATGAACCACTATTTGATGGGTTTTCTCCTCTGAGTTGTCTGTTCTTTAATAATTTTTGCAGTCTCCTTCCAGAAATAATAATTTTGTCATGCCATGCTTTTATTCTTGAATTTTATGCCTGGACTTTTATTGGATATTTGTTTTCTCTCTTCAGTTTCCTTCGAAGAATATTGGTTTTGCAGAAAGATTGTTATCCGCATGTTGTGAGGTAAAGGCACTATTCTCAATTTTATTTCTCTTATTTTCGAAACAAGAAACAATACCATTCATTAATGTAATGAAAAGAAACAGGAAATGCCGTTCTCAAGATATCTTTATCAGCTTTTGACGTCTTTTCTTGTTTTGGTTCTGTTATATGTGTCACTCTAGTATGGGTACTCGCAAGTTTGTTTCATTGTAGCATACTGCCCCTTCCTTTTTGGGTTCTATAGTGATGACTAGTATTTTAGATTTATCAGTACTCGAGGCATGGGAGGAAAGTTTGTTTGCGGCAAGCTTTTTAGTAAGAAACCGAACTTTCATTTGCAAAAAATGAAGGAATGTACTTGAGCATACAAAAAAAAGCTACTAAAAAGAGAAGGCAATTCTCTTTGCTCCTTTTTGGAGGTTGTAACTCTGGAGCATTAGTACATTAATGAGAAGATTTGTTTTTTTTTTTTTTGTGGGTGTGGTGGGGGGGGGGGGGGGGGGGGGGGGGGGGGGTGTGTTGTGTTGAAAGAAGAGAGGCGGCAGACTATTGTTGCAGGAAGTTTCTGTAACCAAGAACTTGAACGATGAGAAGGTGGAAAACTATTGTTATCTCGAACAAGTACATTTAATTGAAGGCTTCTCACTAAGTTGAAGAGAGGTCAATTGGATAAGGGCATTTGAATACTTGTGTGGCTGGATTCTGGGTCAAATCCTTGTTTAAAGAGTTGGTTGGTGGTTTTTCATTATTATTATTATTATTTTTTATTTTATCAAGGATTTATATATTTATGTAAATTATTTAAAACATCATAGGTCACAACCTAGAAAGAGTGCCGACATTTGCAAAATGTTTTGCAACTTGTTTATTTTGGAATTTCCTATGTAATGTATCCCCTGTGCTTCGCATTCCTATGGATCGAGTGTTTGATCTTTATCTACGAGTATTTGTAGGCTATCTTGCTCTCATAAGGGAACATCCCCTGATGAAGGGCTAAGGGGTCATAGATTCAATCCATGGTGACCAATTACCTAGAATTTGATATCCTACAAGTTTCCTTGATACTCAAATGTTGTAGGGTCAGGTTGGTTGTCACGTGAGACTATTTGAGATGCATGTAAGTTGGCCCGGACTCTCAGATATATAAAAAGACTATCTTCCTCTCATCTTCAACATATAGGATTCACTTTCACCTGGAATTTTGTTTTATTAACAGGAGCTTTCACCCATAGTCATGATAAGTTCTTTGTATTTGAACTCTGTGAACCGTCTGTGTGACTTCTAGATCAATATCTACGTCACAGATTGCTTACGGTTGGTACGACCTTACTTGAAGAGGATTTGTTCTATATGTTGTACAATTGTGTCCTTTAGTTCTCAAGATTGCTTACTGTTCATATCTCTTGCGATTAATTCTATTTGAAGTAGTCTTTTGTAACCTCGAGTTGTGGGGTTGTCATATGTATCTTTACCCCACACACACACCCCCCAAAAAGAAAGGGCAAGGAAGTTTACCAGTAGGAATTATTTAATGAAAATATATCATTTGTTATGGTTTGTGGTATCTTTATATTTCTCTCTTCATATTTTCTTTTTAATTTTTTTGGAGTCTGTATATCTTTAAGCATTAGTCTGTTTTTCATCTTTTCAATGAAAATTTCTGTCCCTTGTTAAAAAAGAAATGAAATGTCCAACCAGGTCTAGAATTTCTCAGACTGTTCTTGTACTCTAGCCTACGTTATAATTTGATATGTTTATCTGATAATAGCAATTGATTTTAACTGGCTGTTTAAAATTTTAGTTTGATTTCTCTTCATTTCAGCTACTAATCATTTTCATTTTCTTCTTGGCAGGATGCTTCACAAGTTTCTATTCGAGAGGCAAAAAAAGCAGACGGTGCTAGTTACTTGCAACTAAAAGTACCATCTAGGACTTCACTACGAGAAGGATTTTGGGATTTTTTAGAAAGATATGGTTTCCGTTATGGTGATAATCTCACTCGAACCTTGCTCCCTTGCGAGGTTTAATGCTCACTGCCCTCCAATCCTTTTAAGTTCTCTTTCATCTCTTTGTTTGGTAGAGAGTTATTTACCAGTTCTGTTATACGAACCCAGTTTGATTTCCTACAATTCGGAGTTGTGGTTATGTATGGTAGTGTGAACTGATTTTCTTCCGTGTCCATTTAAGTAATTCTTCCTAGGTTGTTGAGTATGTATACACTCGTGTGATTTGTATTTTGTGCTTTCAGTTTCCTCCCAAATGTTGTTGTTGTTGTTGTTTTTTTTTTTTTTTTTTTTTTTTTTTTTTTTTTTTTTTTTTTTTTCCCCATATTCTTAAGACTCCCCGACACACACACATGCACACCAAAAAATAGAAAAAAGGAGAAAAGAAATTAACACAGAGTATTCACTTCTCACAGAACTGAGGGTTACAGAAAGTTAGATAAGATACTTACATAAGTATTCTAATTTTAGAAAAACTTTTGACAAGTGGACTTTCTAGACCCCAAGAAATAAGGGAAGTCCCAAATCTTCCTCTGGCTCTAGCCTTGTCAAGAAACCAAGAACAAGATAATTTACTGTAAACTAAAGAACAAGAAACCAAGAATTTACAGAAATTTAAAGGAAAATATAGGATTTTCCAAAGAAACTTAAAAGAAAGAGTAAGAAACATGAGAATAATGCTACATCAATTCCCTCCCTCTTAAAAAATACTCGTCCTTGAGTCAGAAGATATGAGGAAGCACACAAACTTCTGAAGTTGAAATTGGCTTCTTCCTATGGTTTTGGAATACCCCAACTGAAACTGTCTTCTTGAATGTATTAAAACACCTGTAAAGCATACCAATTTGTCTTCCCACATCCTGATGTTCCAAATCCAATAATTGCAAATTAAGCATAGTACTATCATGTAAAAAGTCAGAATTATGTTCTTGAGAGAATTTTCTTGGAGAACCTCCAGATGTTCCAAATTCAACCTTATTGGCTTCAATTGAGTCTTCACCCTTTAGTTTGAGTTCCACAAGCTGTACTTTCTTTCTCCCAAGCATGCTTACATACCTAGCAAAACTTTCGACATTTTTGATCTAATCCAAGAAGGTTAGAATATTCATTTTATCACTGAAATTGGGTATGTGAAGTTTCTTTATGTACTTATTATAAGTTATTCTTTTTTCTTTGTCAAGATTGCTTGCTTTTTCTTCGTTACTCGATGTGAGAGCCCTAGTTAGAGATTAATAGGATTATTAGTAGAATATTAGTATGGTTATTAGCAAGGGGTGTATAAGTAAATAGCTAGTAAGTTTGTTAGGGCTTTTCGTTATAAAGAGAGGGAGTGCGATTGGGAGAAAAGTGTGAATTATTTGAGTAGCAATTTCTAGTGGGGAATTAGGGAGAGAGTAGCCCTCTCGAAAGGTTACAATATATCGTAGTTTCTTCATTGATATTGCAATATAAATCTATCTTCTATAGGGTGTTTGGGCTAAAGAGTTGAGAAATAGGGAGTTGGGAACTAAGGAGTTGTGAACTTCACTTCTTGATTGCCCATGGAGTTTGTGGGTTCCACTACTAAAAAAAATCACTGTTATACCTTCTTAACTCCCGACATTGTGAGCCCCAAGAGTTTACAAGAGTTTACAACTCCTCAGATTTCATAACTCCATGGAGTTCACAACTTCACCCCTTGCCCCAAATGCTCCCTTTGCGTTCTTTGTATTCTTGTTAGGAGCAATCCATCTCACAGTTGGGCTGCCTTGGATATAGTTCTTCTCTCTATTGTTCTTTTGAACAATTGGAGGCCAACTTGAACGTTTATTGGGGTGGCTGTTCGCGTCCTTTCTTGAATTCTTAGAGCATTGTTAGCTCTTTATTGATGTCGTGGGCCTTCTCTATTTTCCCTATTTCACGCTTGATCTTGGTTGATCATCAGTTGTACTATTTGTCGAGTCATTGAGACCATCATTTGATGTATCTCGCCAACAATTTTAGTTTCTGTAAACTATCACAATGCTCTTCAATCGTCTGCAAGCAACTGACCATTGGCTCTTATCTCTAAATGGGGATGGCGCTTCATTCAAGAACCAAATTCCTTTTGGGGACAAATCATTGCTAGTATTGATGGCCGTCGGCCCGTCGAGAGTTTAATTAGCATACACTTTGAAGAAATAATTTGAGCCTTAGAAGTCCTTGGGTGAATATTTCTAAAACTTGGAGGAAAATGCAGGCTTTGGTAGTCTGGGGAATGATGAAAGAATTCATATTTGGACTGATCCTTGGATCAATCATTCTTCTCTCAAGGTGTGCTTTCCTCGTTTATTTGCTCTTTCACTAAATCAAGAAGCTTCGGTTTCCTCTTTCTGGGATTTTTTTGACTTGATCATGGGGTTTCATTTTGGCTTTTATTACGTTCTTGGTTTTTTGGTTTGAAAGGCCTTGGTCTTGATATTCTAGAAGCCTTCTCATGGTTTTATGTGGTTTGCTTGTCTGAATCGGTGCGCCTCAAAGTCTCATCACATTGCCCCCTTTTCCATCATTCTGGCTACTTTGTTCACCTCCTTGTACTTTTGGGATGCTTTTTTTCTTTTATTAGAGTTCTCCTGGTGTTCTTTTTCTTTTCTTCCTTCAGGATTTTTTAAAAGGAAACAAATGACACTTTTCATTGATGAAATAAAAAGGAACTAACGCTCGAAAGTACGAGGACCCCATAGGGGATACAATAATGAAAAATATCGTTTCATTTGTAAACATTAGTCTCTTTTCATTTCATTCTTTTAATTTTTTTTTCATTTTTTTTAAAAGATGAAGAAATAGTGGATTTCTAGAATTTATTAATGATCATCCTGCTTACAAAGTTTCTTTAAATGATGATTCTTGTAAATGGTCCCTTGAACCTTTGGGTTTTCTTTTTCTTTTTTTTTCCCTCTCTTTTCTTTTCTTTCTTTCTTTCTTTTTTCAATCTAGTCTTTGACAGGTTATTTGAAATCTTCTTCTCCTTCGGATAGCTTCCTATTTGTAGCTCTGGGGAAGTCAAGGTGTCCTAAGAGGACTAATATTTGATTTGGATTATGCTTAATGGTAATCTAAATTTAGCAGAAATTTTAACGGCAAAAGTGTCCTAAGCAATGTCTTTGCCCCTCAGTTTGCTTCTTTTATTATAAGGCGGGTGAATCTCTCAATCAAATTTTTTTAATGCCTCTATGCGTTGTCATGTTGGATCAAGCTTCGCAGAATTTTCAGCTTCCAATGGGTGCCAAACACTTTGAAAGCTAATGTTTTACAACTTACGTTGGGTTCTCAATTGGCTCCAAGGTAGAACCTGCTTAGGATTAATGCTATTAAAGCCCTTCTCAGAAACTTTGGTTGGAAAGAAAGAAAGAATATTTCAGAATTCTTCTCTTTCTCAATTTCATTGTTTTGATTCAGCACTTCTCAAAGCTTCTTATTGGTTGTTATCAAAGTTCTTTGGTGGTTTTTCCGTTCAAGATATCTCTCGAAGTTGGGATGGTCTCATTTTTCCCCTTTTTAACAAGTCTTATTTGTCTTGGTTTTCTTTTACCTTACTAGTTTTGTCTGGAGGATTTTATTTTGTTTTTATTTTTATTATTGTGGTGTATTTTGAGTATTAGTTTCTTTTCATTTGTTTAATGAAAAGTGTTGGTCATTTTCAAAAAAGAAAAAAAAACTGGCGATAGATGGTGGAGAGAGGGCAGTGGAATGGTCTGCTTCGTTTCTGCTGCTGGTGGTGTTTTATCCACCAGCCGGAGTGTTTGCTTTTTGGCAGCCATGAGGGTACTTGGACTCTGATACCAATTAATGTAGTAAAAACTACTGTTTGAATCAAACCTCTACATTCTGTAGTTCAATCCTAAATTACAACCTAAGCCCTAGTATTTATAAGGCCATCAATTGGCCAACTAACAGACTACTCTTGAAGATTACCCAACTTTGTCAAAGGGTAAGTGAATGATAACCTATAATATGTAAGATATCGAAAACTTAAAGAAACTTAAAGAAGATGCAAGATCTTTCAAAGAAACTTAAAAGAAAGAGCCAAAAACATGAGAATCATGCTACGTCATATAGGGAAAATGGTTTCCAGATAGAGAGGGCAACTCAAGGACCTTTTTTTGGTGAAGATCCTTGGTGATGTTAGGTGCAAAGATGCAACCTATGCCATCGTGTTCTATAACTAGTGAGGTACTTTGTGGAACAATAATTGCTTGTTAACAGATATCGGATAATCATAAGTTTTATTTTTTATTTTTTTTATTTTTATTAATAAATGGTATACATATGGGCTCTTGGTAGTAGAGTTCAAATCACAAAGACTTCTTTTGTAATTATAGTGTTTCCATGAGTATTAGAAACTGGAAAGCATTACTAACTTTTCTTTGGGAGGGAAGACCCTCGGCTCCCTGACCTGTAGGGTATTCTTTTTGTTTTTTAAGGTTAAAATACCATCATCTCTGAAATTT
This sequence comes from Benincasa hispida, assembly GCF_009727055.1. Taxonomy (NCBI): domain Eukaryota; kingdom Viridiplantae; phylum Streptophyta; class Magnoliopsida; order Cucurbitales; family Cucurbitaceae; genus Benincasa; species Benincasa hispida. The sequence goes on along the minus strand of NC_052360.1, from coordinate 33,940,855 downwards.
GGGTTTTGTTCAATTATAGTCCCTGAACTTTCAAATGTGGTTGTGTTTGCTTTCTATTGTCACTGATATGTTAGTAATTGCGGGCTTTGGCACAAATTGACAGGTGAAGGAAATGCTGAAAAAAATTCCCAATGAGACCAGAAAAAAGCTTGCTGGCAGAGGTTATTGTCCTCAGGACGGATATATCTTGCAATATTTACCAGTCCCTCCCAACTGCTTGTCGGTACCAGAAATTTCTGATGGTGTTACTGTCATGTCTTCGGTAAGACCTCAGGCTCACATACGGGGGCAGATTGGCTACAGGAGGATTTCCTTTTCAATTTTTCAAACATGTTGTTGATAGTTCTATTACTAGATCTTTTTAATAATTTACTTTGTGTTGTTACCTAGGATCCAGCTGTTTCAATGCTGAAGAAAATTCTTAAGCAAGTGGAAATCATTAGAGGTTCTAGGTCTGGTGCTCCAAATTTTGAATCCCATGAAGTAGAAGCTAATGACTTGCAATTGGCCGTTGATCAATATCTCCAAGTTAGAGGAACTGTTAAGGCATCTCGTGGCATAGATGCACGATATGGTGTTAATAAAGAGTTAAATGATCCTTCCACTAAAGCATGGCTTGAGAAAATGAGAACTTTGTTTATTCGAAAGGGCTCTGGTTTCTCTTCTCGCAGTGTGATTACTGGAGATGCTTACAAACTAGTTAATGAAATTGGCGTACCTTTTGAAGTAGCACAAAGGATCACATTCGAGGAGAGGGTTAGTGTGCATAACATAAAGTATTTACAGGAACTGGTGGACAAGAAGTTATGTTTAACCTACAGAGATGGTTCTTCTGCCTATTCACTTCGTGAAGGTTCAATGGGCCATACTTATCTGAAACCTGGTCAAATAGTTCATCGGCGGATCATGGATGGAGACATTGTTTTCATCAATCGACCTCCAACTACTCATAAACATTCTTTGCAAGCTCTGAGGGTGTATCTGCACGATGACCACACAGTCAAGATCAACCCTCTAATATGTGGACCCTTGAGTGCAGATTTTGATGGTGATTGTATTCATCTATTTTATCCCCAGTCCATTGCAGCAAAAGCTGAGGTGTTGGGACTTTTCTCTGTGGAAAAACAGCTGCTTAGCTCTCACAGTGGGAATCTGAATTTGCAGTTGGCTAATGATTCATTGTTGTCTCTCAAGATGATGTTCAGGAAATATTTCTTGGACAAAGCTGCTGCACAGCAACTGGCCATGTTTGTTTCTTCGTATCTGCCACCTCCTGCCTTATTGGGAGTTCGTTCTGGAAGTCTTCATTGGACTGCTTTGCAGATACTACAAACTGTGTTGCCTGCATGTTTTGACTGCCATGGGGATAGTTACTTGATAAAGAATAGCGATTTTCTTAAATTTGACTTTGACAGAGATGCTATGCCATCATTAATTAATGAAATTTTGACGTCAATTTTTTTTCAGAAGGGTCCTGAAGAGGTTCTGAGATTTTTTGATTCTTTACAGCCGTTATTGATGGAACATATATTTTCAGAAGGTTTCAGTGTTGGCTTGGATGATTATTCCATGCCCATGGCATTTTTACAAGCTCTTCAAAAGAATATTCAAGTTATATCACCTTTGCTGTATCAGTTAAGGTCAACATTCAACGAGCTGGTGGAGTTGCAGTTAGAGAATCACATTCGAGCAGTTAAAGTTCCATTTACAAACTTTATCTTAAAATTATCTTCATTAGGGAAATTATTTGACTCCAAAAGTGATTCAGCTGTTAACAAGGTGGTTCAACAAATTGGGTTTCTTGGATTGCAGCTTTCTGACAAGGGAAAATTTTATTCCAAGACATTGATCGAGGATGTGGCCTCTCTGTTTCACAATAGATATTCTTCTGATAAAATTGACTATCCTTCTGCTGAATTTGGATTGGTCAAAGGATGTTTTTTCCATGGTTTGGATCCATATGAGGAAATGGTCCATTCAATTTCCACAAGAGAGGTAATGGTTCGTTCATCGAGAGGGCTTACTGAACCTGGAACTCTTTTCAAAAACTTGATGGCCATCCTTCGAGATGTTGTTATTTGTTATGATGGTACTGTGAGGAATGTTTGTAGCAATTCCATCATTCAACTTGAATATGGAATGAAGGCTGGAATGATGAAGCCTTATAGTTTATTTCCTCCTGGTGAACCGGTTGGTGTTCTAGCAGCTACCGCCATGTCGAATCCTGCTTATAAGGCAGTTCTTGATTCTACTCCTAGCAGCAATTCATCATGGGACATGATGAAGGTGATTATCATTTTCTATACGGTCGATTATTATTTTTTTTTGCTCCATTTAAATAAAAATTGAGTTATTTTTGGAGATATATTTTTGTTATTTCAGAAAATGATCCAATGAGTAAATATTATACAAGAGAAAAAAACCAACGAAGGAAACTGATTATAAAAGGAAAGAATAACAAAATGCAATGAAGAGATAAATGACTAAAATTTTAATCAAAATGCAACTATACTATTCTACAGTGTGTTATCTTTTACTGCCCCAAATTTTCATACTATTTGTGTGGTCTCATGAATCAAGTACTTACTGTAGCACTTTTGAATCCTTTACATGCTGTATGGTCGGTGAATTTTTCCATTTCTTGTGGCAGGAGATTCTTCTTTGCAAGGTCAGTTTTAAGAATGAGCCTATTGATCGTCGGGTGATATTATATCTGAATAATTGTGCTTGTGGTAGAAAATATTGCAATGAAAATGCAGCGTATGTGGTTAAGAGTCACCTGAAGAAAGTCACCCTTAAAGATGCGGCAGTGGATTTCATGATCGAGTATGTTCCCCTCTTACACCTTGTTATTCCCATTTTTCCTTAATATATGATTGCATGTTTTCTTTGTTATATTCAGAGCAATTGTATTATATTTCAAAGTAATTGTTTAGCATACCTCAAGGATTAAATATATCTGTCAATACGTTGATATCTACATGGATGTATCCATAGTTGGAGGGTCCGTCATTGATATTAATGGCTAAGTGAAATCTGATATCACTTAAGGGGTTAAGTGATATTCAGGGTTGATCCTTCTCCCTTAAGGATGTCAAATCTTTATGGTTCTTTCTTCTTTTGAGGATTAGGATACTTAGGAAGGTTAGGTTCTTTACTTGGCAGATTCTCCACGGTCTTGCTAACACGTTGGATAGGCTCGTGAGGAAATTCCTTCGCTGGTTGGGACTTTTTGTTGTATTCTTTTTTGGAAGGCGGAGGAATATCTGGACCATTTTTTTGGGGTTGTGATTATGCGAGTTGTGTTTTTCTATGAAGCATAGACATTGACACGTGATATGACATGACACGATATTGACTCGGCGACGTGCCAATTTTAAAAAAAAAAGTAGGACATGACACGTCGGACTTACATTATATTTTCTTTTACAAAAATAAATATATGCTGTGCATATAAAATGTTGTGAAATATTACCTTTAGAAATATCAAAATAACAACCATACAATTCATGAAAAAGACAATAGATAAGATGACCAACGGTCTAATGTCCTAAGTCATAACAATATTCGAGTTCTAATACGTTATTAATTAGTTTAGCACAACAAAACTACAAATTAGAGTCAAACAAGCCTTCTACATATTTCAAATAAAAAGCCTTCGAAAAAAGCTTCAAATTTTTAATTAAAGAAATGTAAAGAAAAAAAAGAAAGATTAGAGAAAATTCAAAAAACAGGAGAGAAAAAAATAAAAACAGAAATAGATTTAGGAAAAGGAAAAAGATCGATTCCTGCGTGGAGGTCTTCAAGTGGCTTTGTTTGAGGAAGGAGGAAAAATTGATGTGGGTGTGAGAGTTCAGTAGTCATACGAAAATTAGGCTAGTCAACCAAAAAAAAGAAAACCCTAACATAGGTTTGAATAATGATGGGTTAGGCTTGAGCTTAAAATTCCCGATTTTAGTTTTTATTTTTTATTTTTTTTTCAGCTTGCTATGTCCTGGAGGTGTCTCCAGTTGTGTCCAACCGTGTTGGAAATAAAAAAAAATATAATAAAAAATTATGACATGTCAGTGTTAGTCATGTGTTTGACACTGACACTTGGTCATTTTAGGAGTGTCCGTGCTTTAGGTGTTTGGGATTCTTTTTTCCAGACGTTTGGGTTGATGCATGCTTGTCACTGGGATGTTAGTGATATGATTGACTTTTGGGAGAAAGGTCGTTTTCTATGGTGTGTTGGGGTGTGTGTGATCTTATAGGTTTTGTGGGGTGAGCGTAATGATAGTGTTTTGGGGAGTTGATAGGGATCCTTCGGAAGTCTGGTCCCTCATTCGTTATCATGTTTCTCGACAGGCTTCAATTTTTAAGACTTTTTGTGACTAATAGCCACTATTTTGCATAGTTGGAGTCCCTTGTAAAAGGAGCACTCTTTTCTATGGGTTATTATTATTATTATTATTTTTTAAATTTTTTAAATTTTTATATTTTAAAAATTTATTATTATTATTTTTTTTATGCCTATGTATTCTTTCATTTTTCTTAATGAGAGTTGTCATCTTCAAGTGATATATCCATATCTTTTATTAATACCATAGAACTTAGAAAATTGTAGTTCATTAATCCCAAGATAAATACTGATGAAAATAATTTTTATAATTTTTTTTAAATTTACAAAAATATCCGTTAGTATTGATATTTTATTGACACATCTATCAATATATTCGTGAAAGTGAAATGTTGATACCAATATTGAAATTGTTGCATGCATGAGTTTTCAACTTCCTACCAGATATTGTTTGTTCAAATTATATTAACACTTAAAGGACTTAAAATGGAAGAAAGTTATTATTCTTGGAAGGAAATTCAGTATGCTTTGGAAGATTATTTCCAATTTCAAAATTCCATTAATCCGTTTATGGATGACAAGGCCTTGATAAAGATTGATGGAGATTTTGCGAACTTCTAATTTAATGGAAAATAGCAGCTCTATGTGACTACAGGTCTACAACAAATTGTATTAATTTTAGGAAAGGTCTGAAAAGCCTGCTTGTGGAATAAGTTGAATTTCTGGGTGTTCGATGAAATTAAAATTTGGTAATGGATCATTTCCGTCTGTGGTATTCTATGTTTTGTAAGTTTCTAGGTGGAGGGTAAGATCTTTTTTTGACTTTTTTTCTGAACTCAACAACTTTAATAACATTGGGTGGAGGAAATTTGGCAATACACTTCTGTTATGTTTTTATCTATCTCTGTCTCTTGCCCCATGTAAAAATTATGAGAGAGAGAGAATGTAGGTCAAGTTTAGCATTATTCATTTGGATGGGAGCCCGAGTCCCTTTATGTAACTGAGCGGGAGGGCTGTTCCTTTTGGGCCTATTTATTTTTATGCCTTTGTATATCCTTTCATCCATCTCAAGAAAGCTTGGTTTCTTATTAGAAAAAAAATGAAGATAATTCAATCATCTATAATGCCTCAAGTAAACATTCCTGCCTGCATGCTCCTGATTTGCAGATATAACAGACAACCGACTCCCTCAGGGCTTGGTCCTGGGCTTGTTGGTCATGTGCATCTTAACAAGGTTCGAGTTTATATTTTCTTTACCACTGTTTTCTCATTGCCGAGTTTTTATTTTTATTTTGTACCTGTTGCTTGGTTAATAGAGTTTTCTTTAATAGATGCTCCTTAAAGAATTGAAGATAGACATGACTGAAGTTTTACGAAGATGCCAAGAGACTATCAGTTCTTTCAGGAAGAAGAAGAAGAAAATTGCTCATGCTTTACGATTCTCTATCAGGTTTGGTTATGTACATATTTAATGTGTATGCCACGTTTAAATTGAAAATTCATTTGATTCAACTTCGGATCCCATGACTCAGTTGAACTGAAGTTCCCAATTTTGTCAAACCAGGCTTTTAAGTGTTCTTGAACAAATTCTTAAACGAATTGCCAACATTTTTTAAAATGATTTATATTTTTATGATGGAGATAGCTTTAAAACCCTGTCCTTTTGGTTTCCCAACTGGAAGACTCCTTTTGCATAGTTCTTTGGGCGTGGGCTGGGAAGCATGGATGGTTACATTTGGACATGCTCCTGTGCCCCCTTTTCTTAAATAACAATTTCGGACACATGATGGTCACACCTCAAAGATATATAAAAAACCCAAACCTTTCAAATCCACAATGACGTTGCAGAGTGGCAATCGGTGGCGACATTGATTAGAATGGTGACAGTGAAGAAAGGGAAATCGAACAATCGTGGGGTGGCTGTTGTGGAGAGAGGAGAGCAAAATCACGGGGTGCGGTGAAAGGAGTAACAGCTTTTAGGGTTAGAGTTTTTTTCCTTCTAAAATGGGCTGGTGTGCCTTCTTTTAATGGGCTGGGCTTTCGTCTAGTGGGCAATAACTTATTGAACTTTATGCAACATTTACAATTTAAACTAAATTCAATTTTAATTAAATTTTCATTCCTTTTTTTTTTTAATTTAAAATTAGTAGTTAATAAAAAAAAACTAAAGTTGGATTTGATATTTTAGTATTATCTATTTTTTTCTTAAATAACGTGTCCCCTTTGTGTCATTGTCCTACATTTTTAGAAATTGGTGTGCTGTTGTGTTTGTGTTCATGTCCCTCTACCCCTGGCCCCGCCTCTAGGCTATTCCCTTACTTCATTCCTGGAGATGTCATGGGCCAAATTTCTCCTTCAGTTGGCTATGGATTTTCTTCTAGACGAAAATTTTATAACATCATGACTTCAAATTCTAGCTTGGGTTTCCTTTCTGGATGTGGTTTGTTAGGTTTTTCAATAATTGTTTGCCTTTTTATGTCTTCTCATCTTTGTATCTCAACAGTTTCTCTTCATATTCTTTTGTTTTTCTCTATTTATCTATTCTCTAGAAGGTTGATGTATTTTTGAGCATTAGTCTCTCTGTTTTTTTTGAGAGGGGTTCGCCAGCCGATGCAGTAGTGCAACGCAAAGGAGACGCCGAAGGCCCCAATAGCAAGTTACTGTGGTGGGCCTTCCCCCTTAAAAAATTAATTTAATATCATGTGGGCCGATGGCCCACGTACCGATGGCCCATGTATTTTTGAACATTAGTCTCTTTAAAATGAACGAGAAGTTGTATTTCCTTTTAAAAACAAAAATTAGTTTTGCAATCCGTTGGATATTTCATGTGCAAAAGAAATAAGGCAGATGAAATTGGATTCTCGTTTGCAACAAAATTTGCTAAGCAGTTGGTGGGTGAGAATTGGATTCTCATTGAACCCTAGAGAGTTGTAGAAGATGGTAAGGGGTGTGCAAGAAATTGCAAAAACTGAGAAACTGAATCAAGCCAGTTTGGATCAGTCTGTAAATCCTTCAGCTTCTCTGTTTATTCAAATAAAACAACTGATTTTTTCACTTTGGTCCGGTCAGTGTTTTAGAAAGCCTTCCTGGGTGCATGCCTAGGCTTCAGATGCAGGTCTGACGTGCTTAGGTGAGGCTCACAAAAAAGGTGCGCCTAGAAAGCGTTCCTAGGTGCGTGCCTAGGTGAGGCTCACAAAAAAGGCGGACCTTTTGTGAAGCCCCAAGGTTTTGGGGTTTTTCATTATTTTTAAAAATAATAATAATTAGGGCTTTTCCTTCTTTAACCAAAAAAATCAAATTTACTAGACCGAAATACAAAACTTCTTGTGTTTAAGGTTATTATTATTATTATTTTTTTATATTTCCACTTCAAATATGCTCTCTTTTCGTTATATAGTACTTTAATATTTAGTGCACCTCATAAAATGAAGCCCGCACTTTTGCTTTGCATCTTACGCTTAAAGCCTAGGAGACTTTGGGTGCGTTTTATTGGACCTTGAGCTTTGGAAAACACTAGGTCCAGCTAAGATGAATTGACCTAAATTGAACCGAAGTGCGCCTCCCTCTACCCAACCACTTGAATATCCTATCCCAGTTTTTCCCTCTGAGGTCCACCAGTCCAAGCCTTTCGCTTTTTTAATTTTACACAAAAGAGAGAAAACAAGAAAGTAAACAGTGAACAAACGATGCCTGATCGCCCTGTCCCTCACTCAAATCTCTCTCACTGGCTTGCTAGTCTCAACCCTCATATCAATCTGATGAATGTGGAAGAAGATGAAGTTTACATCTGAGGTATTCTGTATCGGGCCATGAGAGCAGTACTTGAATTATTTTCAACTTGGGCTGAATGATATATGATAGCTTTTCCCATGGATTTGAGTGAATCCAGTTGCTAGTAAGCATAGTTTGTTTGATCCAAGTAATCTATTATTTTTTGGTGCTTGTTCGCTTCCATGTTTCTTATGGACTTTGATTTCGAAGACCTTTTGTAACTATTCTATAGACATTATTTTACATAGATGAAGTCCTTTTTTGTATAGGGAGCTACTCTTTTTATAGGCTTGTTGTATGTCCTTGTATTCGTTCATTTTTTCTTAAGGAAAGTTGTTTCCATTTTAGTAATCCATTATTCTTTAAATTTCATAGCAAGACCGATTGCAACCTACCATCTCCGTATCATGTGTGAGATTTATGGCTGTTTTAAATATCAATTTTAGTCCAGACTGCAGAGTTATTATTATTATTTTTAAATTTTTTATTTTATGTTTTTTTTTTTTTGCATATTTTCTGTGTACTTTTTAGTAATGATCTTGGTAGACGTTGTCTGTTGGGTTTTAGTGTTCATGTTTCACATACACTCAAAATGATGTGTAGCATATCTAAAAATTAAAGAAGTTAGAAGTATATCTTATTTGTGATGCATTTTGGCAGTGAACAATGCTCTTTCCATCAATGGAATGGAGAAGAGAGCACTGATATGCCATGTCTAATATTCTGGCACGAGACAAGAGATGTTCATTTGGAGAGAACTGCACACATCCTTGCTGACGTAGTCTTTCCCCTGCTTTCAGAAACAATCATCAAAGGTCTATCACTTTCTTTATCCATTATATATTTGTCTATTTGACTGAGGTGCATGTAAATTTTATAATCCTGTATTATATTTTAAAATATGGGTAATTCTAATTCCGCTAGTACACATGGTGAAGCCTAAGAGGATTTTTTTTCAAGAGCCAATGAAAATCAAATCTTTTTTATGAATGGGAAGTCATGGAAGTAAAGGAAGGAATCATCCATGTTGAGAATTAAGAATAAACCAAGTTAGACTAGTATTAAAAAGACGACATATTTCTTAAAGGAAGAAAACTCAAAATATTATCTAATCTATCCCTCAATTCTATCCCTTCCAAAAAAAAACTCGTCCTCAAGTTTATCAAAAAAATGAAGAAATAAGGTCATTTTTTTATGATTTGAAAAGTTGCCCACAGAAAATGTTCCCTTCTTCATCGTCGGAACATTACCGTTAACAAAGTAACCCACAAACCCATCAGAACCTGCGGAATTCCCAATTGAAAAATCCATGTTGCAAATATGGGCTTGGATGTGGCAATGTTATTAAACATGTATGATGTGATGTGTATTATACGAGTAAAAATTGCTCGTATGTCCCACGATTTAACACATGCACATGAATTGGGATTAACCAGTATTGTCAATCTCCAAATGTGTGTATTGTAAGGGACATAATGAAATAGAGCAATCCGTATTAAAATTTTCATAGAGAAAATAAGATTCAAACAAATATTTCACTTTGTTTTCAAGGCACACTCATGTTTGAACAATAAGAAAAATAAGATGAGTATGAAGGGAAGAGAGAAGAACGAGAAAAAAAATGAGTTAGAAGGGAAGAGCAGAATAATAAAAGATGAAGGAAAAAAAAAAAGAAAGAAAGAGAAACAAAAAGACAAAGAAAAATATCTTACATGCTCTAGTTGAGCACAGACTAGAAGCCTGGAAGGTGAGTTGGCATGGAATAGATAGAAGAAGAGGAAGTGTTGGATGTAAAGAAGAATAGATGGGATGCCATTTGCTATTTCTAGTAGCATTAAATGATTGCGTGGCACCAAACTACTCTTCCTTCAATGTTATTGCTAATAGAATAACATTGAAAATAGAATTGTTTAATACTTTAATAAGGCTCTTAGTTTTAACATATAGTCAGTTCAACAATGTTTAGTCATTTGTTGGACATCGTCACCCAACGAGAAACAGTGAATCTAATGCCTGATAGTAAGCTTGGTGAGTACTTGAAGAAGCTTTCACCTCCATTGTTTATGATCCAAATTTGAAAAATTCCTTGCTTTTGCACTGTGACGCTTTGGAACCTCGTAGTAACTTCCCCATTCAATGCTATACTAGTCAAAACAGTTTGGGAAATACACATATTTAAGGCCGGTTTAATAACGTTCCCGTTTGCTGTTTCTGTTTCTCATTTTTTAAGAAACTGACTTGTGAAATTGTTTCTTATAAAAAAAAAGAAACTGACTTGTCTGATAACCATTCACATTTTTTATTTCTACAATTTAAGAAATGTTTCTAAAAATTGTGCCAAATTTGAGAAACTACAAACAGTAGTTTCTCATTGTTCCGTTTCTTTTTTATACATAACTGTTTCACAATAGAAATAAAAAACTAGCTCTGGCCTATTGGTAGACAAGTGCACTAGGCACTCTTACTTCAAGATTGTCGGTTCAATTTTCTAGTTAATTTCGGTTTGTTTTTTAATATTTCATTTATATTTATTTCTTTTCTATATTAATTGTGTTGATTATTTCCATTTTTGTGAAATTCTCCATTGTATTTATTATATTATATTTGCTATATTTTATTCTTTCCTTAATTGTAATTGGGTGTTCGGATGTATATTTGTGGACAAGGGAGGATTGGTTACATCACGGGAGAAAAAACAGCCCCTAGCCCAGATGACCTTTAATTCGTCGGGTGGGACACTGAAAACCCCATGGTTATGACTTGGCTCGTAAATTTCATGGTTGAAGACGTCAACTGTAACTCTACTACCAAAGAATTATGGGATACTGTAACTCAGATGTATTCTGATTTGGGCAATCAATCACAAGTGTTTGATTTAAATCTTAAATTGGGTGATATACGACAAGGAGTTAACTTAATTACACAATACTCTCACTCCCTAAAAAGGTGGCAAGACCTTGACCTCTTTGATATGTATGAGTGGAGGTCTACAAAGGACTAAGAGTACTTTAGGAAAACTGTTGAAGATGGTCGTATTTACAAATTCCTTGCTGGCCTCAATGTTGAATTTGGTGAAGTTAGAGGTAGAATACTTGGAAAAACTACTCTTCTAACTATTAATGATGTTTTTTTTTTAAAGTTCACATGGAAGAAAGCCGAAAGAATGTTATGATTGGCAAAAAAACTATTGATTCAATTGAATGCTCTGCGTTGGTGATTGAAAATACTGCAATGAATGCTTTTGATCAATCCAACAAATCACATAATCCTTGTGTCTGGTGTGACTATTGCAATAAACCTCGATATACGCATGAAATTTGTTGGGAACTTCATGGAAAACCTGCAAATTAGAAAAGTTCTAAGTAAGGTGAGAGAAATTCCCATTAGCATACCTCTAATGCTAATGTTGTTGACTCCAACCCGTTTACCAAAGAGCAAATTGATCAAATTCTAAAGTTGCTAAAGACCAATTTATCATCTGGTAATCCTCGTGTATCCTTGGCACAATGAGGTACTTGTCCTCAAGCTCTCTCTTGCCTCAATTCATCTTCGTGGATTATAGATTTTGGAGCCTCTAATCATATGACTAGTTCCTCTTGTTTTTTGAATCATACTCTCTTGTGTATTGCAATGAAAAAATTCGCATTGTCGATGGTAGCTTCACCTCTATTGCAGAAAAAGGAACTATTCTTTGACTACAAAACTTATATTACTTTCTGTCCTTCATGTTCCAAAATTAGCTTGCAATTTGTTATCCAGTAAAATCTCTAAGGGTGCTAACTGTCTTGTTATTTTTATGAAACTCGTTGTATCTTTTAGGATTAGGACTTGGGGGGACGATTGGACGTGCTAGGATGATTGATGGTCTCTATTACTTTGATGAAGTTTCAGCTAGTCATAAAGAAGTCCAGGGCTTAAGTAGTGTCTATTCTCCTTCTGTTAAAGAAACTATAATGCTTTGGCATCGTAGATTAAGACATCCAAATTTCTTCTACTTAAAGTATCCATTTCCCAATTTATTTAAAGGATTTGTTTGTTCAGTTTTTCAATGTGAAAGTTGCTTTCTTGCTAAACATCATCGATCCACTTATTTGCCTAAACCTTACAAGGCTTCATCACCTTTTTCCTTACTTCATACTAATGTTTGGGGTCCACCAGAAGTTTTGACTTATAGTGGTAAGCATTGGTTTGTTACCTTCGTAGATGTTCCCACTCGTTTAACTTGGCTTTATTTGTTAACACAAAAGTCAGAGGTAAAAGAGATCTTTGTTCGATTTTACAATATGATTGGGACTCAATTTCAAACTGAAATTCACATTCTTTACTTTGATAATGACACTGAATATTTTAATGAACAATTAACCAAGTTTTTGCAAGATAAGGCTATTTTTCATCAATTACGTGTTGTGACACGCCTCAGCAGAATGACATTGCTGAGCTAAAAAATCGACACTTGAAGTTGCTCGTGCCCTTATGTTTTCTATGAATGTTCCAAAATATTTTGGGGTGATGCAATCTTTTCAGTTGTTTATCTGATCGATCGAATGTCGTCTTTTGAATTTTAAAACTCATCTGAGTCACTTCAAAGAGTTTTTTTTCCTAATAACCGATTGTTCTCTGATTTACCAATTAAATTATTTGGGTTTACTGCTTATGTTCATACTCCTATCCTTTCTCGAACTAAACTTGATCCTCGAGCCATTAAATGCATTTTGGTAGGCTCTGTCTCTCATAAGAAGTCTTACAAATGTTTTGGTCTTTTGACCCACAAGTATTTTGAGAGTATGGATGTGTCTTTTTTGGAAAATCAACCATTTTTTAGCCTAAATTCTCTTCCAAGGGAGACATCTAACCTTGAAGATAATTTTTGGGACACTTTACCTCTCCTGAACATCAGTGGTCACGAAATTATGAGTTCTAGTTCTTCGATGCCAAGTGTAGAGAGTTTTTCTTTAGGAAGAGACACTAGAAACTGACTCAACTAGTAAAAATCCTGAACTTCAGGTTAAACTTGACTCAAAGAGATCGAGGTCAGACAGTTGACTTATCACAGGACCAATCTAATGCTTTGATGAATGATCCTGAAGATCCAAATATTAGACACTCTACTCCTATTTCTCCTAGTTCTTCATCTTCTCACAATCCTTTAATGTCTTTGATCTTGATATTCCAATTGCCCATAGGAAAGGTACTCGTAAATGTACCAAATATACCATTGCAAACTATCTTTCTTTAAATAGATTGTCTGACTATCATAAAGCCTTCACATTTAAACTAACCTATTTGTTCCAAGGAATATATAGGAGGCCCAAAATGATTTGAATTGGAAATCATGTTAGACCTCCTATCAAGCATGTGTACAAGAGGAATGGCAAAAGAGGAATTACATCAGCTGACTGTTAGGGGAGGACCATGGGTTCTTTTTGGCTGAAAGGGTTGTGGTATTTTGGGGAGGGGTATAAAATCTTTTTGTTGGGATTAGGGTTAGTTATCTTGTCTATTCTTTGAATAGTGTATTTGGAAGAAGAGTTTTCCTCTCTTGGTCGGTATTCTTGCCGGAGGACTACTATTTTGGTTGTTTGTAGCTCACTGAGAGCTTGTTTTCTGTGTTAATATATAAGATGTTAAGGTGTGAACCTTACAAGTGGTATTAGAGCCACCGAAAAACCTGGGGAAGTGGAAGAAAATGATGCAGAAGCAGATGGAGGAACGCTTGAAGGCGACAGAGAACGACATTGGGCTTATCAAGCAGGAACTACAGCCTGCCGCCGGTCTTGGAGAAATCGGTGGAAAAAATCCAAGTTATGTTAACAGAGATGTATGCGAAGCACCAATCCGCCCAGGAAGCGTCGGAGGTGACCGGTACGTCCATGGGAAAAAGGAAAATGAGGCCAGAAGAAGAATAGGAGGGGGTTAGAGAAGATGGAGAAGGGGAATCGGCTCAGAGGAAAGAAAACAGTGAGGGGCCGGAGCAGATTAAGTTAAAAAAACTGGAAATGCCGGTTTTCAATAGAGAAGACCTTGATGGATAGTTCTTTAGGGCAGAGCACTATTTTCAGTTGCATTTGCTGACTGAGAAAGAGAAGCTGAAAATAGCCGTCGTATGGAAGGCAAGGCATTGAACTGGTACTGGTGGGCAGGGAATCGGAGGAAATTTAAATTGTGGAAGGAGCTTAAGGAGGGGATTTTCATACGTTTATGGTCAAGGGAGCGAGGGACACCGTGCACCCGGTTTTTGGCCATCAAACAAGAGGATCGGTTGTGGAGTACCTCCAACGCTTCGAAGAGCTGTCTGCTCCATTGTCATATTTGCCAGAGGAGGTGCTGATCAACATGTTCACAAATGGATTGGATCCATGATCCGTACGGAGGTTTTTGCAATGAGATCTGTGGGCCTGGAGGAGATGATGGATGCGACCCAACTTGTGGAGGATAGGATTGATGTGGCTGGACGACCCAACTTTTGGGGAGCGGTATAAAATCTTTTTTGTTGGGATTAGGGTTAGTTATTGTTAAAAAATAAAGAATAGGTAAGAGAAGAACAACAAGATTACGTGGAAACCCTAGTATAGGGAGAAAAACCACGATAGACACTAATTTTTATTATTTGATTCTAATACACAAAGTACAAGAGAATAGGCCAAATAAATAGACTAGTGGGAAGCCCTAGGGTACACACAATTACTAAAATGGCCCTAGGGTTACAAGCTGCTTTTTCGACACTCCCCCTCAAGTTGGGGTGTAAATATCAATAAGACCCAACTTGCTGACACAGTAATCAAAACTTTGTCTCAGTAATCCTTTTGTGAGCACATCTGCAATTTGCTGATTTGAGGGAACATAAGGAATGCATATACTTCCGTTGTCAAGTCTTTCCTTGATGAAGTGCCGGTTGATCTCAATGTGTTTTGTTCTATCATGCTGAACAGGATTATTTGCAATACTTATTGCTGCCTTATTGTCACAAAACAGTTTCATTAGGAGCTCATTGTCTTGATGAAGATCTGACAACACTTTTATCAACCATATCTCTTCACATATCCCTAAACTCATGGCTTGATACTCAGCTTCTGCACTACTTCTGGCCACAACTCCCTGTTTCTTGCTCCTCTAGGTCACAAGATTACCCCAAACAAATGTGCAATACCCTGATGTTGATTTTCTATCAACAACAGACCCTGCTCAATTAGAATCAGTGTAGGCTTCAATGAAGCGTTTATCAGACTTTTTGAACATTAACCCCTTACCTGGTGTACCTTTCAGATATCAAAGGATGCTTTCAACTGCTATCATGTGTTCTTCACAAGGAGCCTGCATAAACTGACTGACGACACTCACTGCATATGAAATATCAGGTCTTGTATGAGATAAGTATATCAATTTCCCAACTAACCGCTGATACCTTTCTTTATTGACCGGAACATTGTTACTAGTATTTCTGAGCTTTGAATTATATTCAACTGGGGTATCAGCAGGTTTGCACCTAGTCATTTCTGTTTCCATTAGAAGATCAATCGTGTATTTCCGTTGGGACACTGAGATTCCGTCCCTAGACCGGGCTACTTCCATTTCGAGAAAGTATCTTAACTTCCCAAGGTCTTTAATTTTAGACTCTTTAGCCATCTTTGCTTTGAGTTTCACAATTTCAACATCATCATCACCAGAGAGCACAATATCGTCAACGTACACAATGAGAACTGCTACCTTCCCTAAAGTTGACTTCTTTGTAAAAAGTGTATGATCTGAGTGCTCTTGGGTATACTCTTGTTCTTTGACAAAGGTGGCAAATCTGTCAAACCAGGCTCTTGGAGACTGTTTCAACCCATATAGCGACTTTCTCAGTCGGCAGACTCGCTGTTTGAACTGATCTTCAAATCCAGGAGGAGGATTCATGTAGACTTCCTCCTCAAGTTCTCCATTAAGAAAGGCATTCTTTACATCCAGTTGATGCAAAGGCCAATCTTTGTTAACTGCAACTGATAGCAATACTCGGATAGTATTGAGTTTAGCTACGGGAGAGAATGTCTCGGAGTAATCTCCCCCAAAGGTTTGAGTAAACCCTTTGGCAACTAACCTGACTTTGTACCGATCAACAATCCCATCTGACTTGTACTTTATAGTGAAAACCCATTTGCACCCAACTGTCTTGTGTCCTTTAGGTAGGATAACCTAATCCCACGTTCCATTTTTCTCCAGAGCTTTCATCTACTCCATAACAGCAGCCTTCCAAACTTCAGTTCCCATTGCTTCCTGTATGTTACTCGGTATCACCCCTGCATCTAAACTAGTGGTAAAGGCCCTGAATTCAGATGACAGGTTACTGTATGTCATGTAACTATGCATGGGGTACCTTGTACATGACCGAATACCTTTCTTCAGGGCTATTGGAAGATCAAGAGAAGCATCATATTCCTTCAAACTATCAGAATATCCATTGTGATCATTAGTCTCCTCTTCTTGTTTCTCATCTTTAGAAATCATACATTTTTCACTATTATCTTTAGTATCACTCACATTTTCTAGAGCTGTGTATGAATCGTCATTCACTGTTGTCTTCCCATCTGCTATAGTGGTGCTGTCGGCACCTTTCCCTCCTTTTTCCTCTCTGCACTCGTTAGTACAAGTATCAATCTCATTAATTTCAGGAATATATGTACCTGATGTCGGGTTTGACTCATGGATCGGAGCCGGAGATGCAACAGGTGACGCTGCTTCCTTCCTGAGATTCTTCCTATAGTATGTTATCCATGAGACTTGATTGGTAGGAAGGACAGGACCAACATGTTCGGGAATAGGGGCAGACTCCCAAGGGAATTGTATATGTGGACCAGTTAGTCTCTTCACTAGAGGTCTCCCCCTGAAGATGGCTAACAGGGAAGAAGGGTTGATCCTCAAGGAAGGTGATATCCATGGAAACAAAATATTTGCTAGAGGATGGGTGGTAACATTTATACCCGCGTTGATGGAGTGGATACCCAACAAAGACGCACTTTTGAGCACGAGGGATAAATTTTGTGCGGTTTGGACCATAGGAGTGAACAAAGGCAACACAGCCAAAAACTCGAAGTGGTACATCGGAGACTAAATGAGTCGTAGGGTAGGACTCTTTTAAACAGTCTAAGGGGTTTTGAAAATTGAGGACCCGGGAAGGCATTCGGTTGATTAAGTGAGCAGCAGTAAGGATGACATCACCCTATAGGTAAGACGGGAGTGATGTGGATAGCATTAAGGACCTAGCAACTTCCACCAAATGACGATTTTCCCTCTCTGCTACCCCATTTTGTTGGGGAGTGTAGGCACACGAACTCTGATGGATAATCCCTTTGGAAGCAAGAAACTCTTGGAAGGAAGTGTTAAAGAATTCCCGCCTATTGTCACTTCTCAAAATACCAATCCTGGCATTAAATTGTGTTTCCACAGTGGCATAAAATTGCTGGAATACAGATAACACCTTGGACTTATCAGTGAGAAGAAAGACCCAAGTAAGCCGAGTGTGGTCGTCTATAAAAGTGACAAACCAGCGTTTCCCTGTGGAGGTTGTGGTTGGTGAGGGACTCCAAGCATCACTGTGGACTAAGGTGAAGGGTTTGGATGGTTTATAGGGCTAGGAGTGGAAGGAGACACGACTCTGTTTGGCACAAATACACACTTCACACTTTAAAAGAGACACATTAATATTGCGAAATCAATGCGGAAATAAGTGTTTCATGTACTGAATGTTCGGATGCCCTAAGCGGTAATGCCATAACAGAAAATCATTCTCAGAGGTAGAAAAATTTAAGGAGACAAGGCTAGTCCTATAATCATTCCTAGAGGAAACATCATCAGTTAGGAAGTAGAGTCCCCCATCGTTCCGGGCAGTGCCAATTGTCGTCCCCGAGCTTAGATCCTGAAATAAAACAGAGTCGGGTGAAAAAACTGCCTGACAATTCAAATCTCTTGTAATCTTACTGATGGATAATAAATTATATGAAATTTTAGGAACATGCAAAACGTCCCGCAGAACCAAACCCTCAAACGGAGATAAATCCCCTTTTCCTACAACAGGTGCGAACGACCCATCTGTAATCCTAATTCGTTCGTTACTAGCACTTGGATAATATGAGAGAAATTGATCAGAGGTACTAGTAAGATGATTCGTCGCCCCTGAGTCAACAATCCAAGGTTTTTTACCGTTCACACTAACAAGACCAAAAAACTGTATATTTCCTAACTGGACGATAGTACTGATTCCAACTGTACTCAGGCTGGTCGTACTGTCAACTGAAGAAAAACCATGCAGGATATTTGTAGTGGGTAAAATAGGGAAAGAATTTACCGGGTTTTCATCTGGGTATTGAGTCGAGCTACTATGATTGGGCGCGACTGGAAAAAAAGTTCCTACGGACGGCTGGACAGAGGCAGAAGCAGACGTGAAAGCTGGACTCAATCCGCCAGCTGGGTAGGAGATTGAACGATCGGCACGAGCGGCGCGACCGGCGTGGACGAAGGGCTCGACAGCAATCCACCGGCGCGGCTCAGCCCGATCGAGCGTCTCTGATCGACGTTGTTTCTGTCTGGAACGATGTGGACGGTGCGATCGAGAGTTTCTGATCATCGAAGGTAGCTTCAATCTGGAACAAACCAGTCGATCCTCCTTCGTGCAGCGGCTGGAACATCTCTGCAGGGTTAAATCTCTCCTTTACCGGCGGCGACTGGACGTGGGTGGTGGCTGAGATCAGTTGTGGTAGGGCGGCTTGGAGATACTCCTTCATATCCGCCTGAATGGCTGCCTATATGTCAATGCTCGGAGTTCCATCGATGACGGCTAGGGTTTCGTAACTTGGCTCTGATACTATGTTAAAAAATAAAGAGTAGGGAAGAGAAGAACAAGATTACATGGAAACCCTAGTACAGGGAGAAAAACCACGATAGACACTAATTTTTATTATTTGATTGTAATACACAAAGTACAAGAGAATAGGCCAAATAAATAGACTAGTGGGAAGCCCTAGGGTACACACAATTACTAAAATGCCCCTAGGGTTACAAGCTACTTTTTCGATAGTTATCTTGTCTTTTCTTTGAACAGTGTATTTGGAAGAGGAGTTTTCCTCTCTTGGCCAGTATTCTTGTCGGAGGACTGCTATTTTGGTTGTTTGTGGCTCACTGAGAGCTTGTTTTCTGTGTTAGTATATAAGAAGTTAAGGTGTGAACCTTACAAATTAGCAGCAATGGAAGAGATTAATGCATCGAAACAAAATTGCACTGGGACATAGTTGAACTACCAAAAGATAAGAAAACAATGGGATGCAAATGAGTGTTCATTGTAAAATGTAAAGCTGATGGTAATATTGAAAGGTACAAGGCCAGATTGGTTGCCAAGGGGTTCACTCAGACCTATAGAATTGATTATCAAGAAACATTTACTCCAGTTGCTAAAATTAATTCTATCAGAATTCTGTTATCTGTTGCAGTTAATTTTGGTTAACCTCTTTATCAACTTGATGTTAAGAATGCCTTTCTTAATGGGGACCTTGAAGAAGAGGTATTTATGGACTTGCCACCTGGTTTTGAGGTGAATCTTAGGGTTAACAAAGTATACAAGTTAAAGAAATCATTATACGGCCTTAAACAATCTCCTAGAGCATGGTTTGAATGTTTTGGAAAGGCAATCATGAGCTATGAATTCAGTCAAAGCCAAGCTGATCATACTATGTTCTATAGCAAGATGGTTGTTTTGATAGTGTTTGTTGATACTATCATACTTATAGGTAATGATGAGACAGGATTGAATATCTTGAAGAAAAAACTTGCTAGTGATTTCCTAATCAAGGACTTGGGAACCTTAAAATATTTCCTAGGCATGGAGTTCGCCAAGTTTAAAAGTGGTATTCTTGTCAACCAAAGGAAGTATATTCTTGACCTACTGAATGAGCCAGGTTTACTTGGTTGCAAGATAGTAGAAACTCTCATTGAGCAGAATTTAAAATTAGTAGTTGCAACTGAAAAAGAGGTAAAAGAAAAAGAAAAGTATCAGAAACTTGTGGAGAGACTCATATACTTCTCTCACACACGTCTTTACATTGCTTTTGCAGTTAGTATGGTAAGTCAGTTCATGCATGCTCCCAGATTAGTTCAATTTGAAGCCGTTTATAGAATCTTGAGATATTTGAAAGGTACTTCAGGAAAAAGGTATATTATTTAAGAAGCATAACCACCTACATGTTGAGGTTTACATTGATGCTGATTAGGTAGATAGTACGACTGATAGAAGATCCACTTCGGGTTATTGCTCTTTTGTTGGGGGAAATCTAGTTAAATCTAGTACGATTGATAAAAAACAAAGTGTGGTTACTAGAATTAGTGGTAAAGCATAATGTAGGGCGTTAGTCCATGGCATTTGTGAGGTTATATGGATAAAAAGACTATTGGAAGAATTGAAATTCTCTTAGACAATGTCCATACGCATTTATTATGATAACAACTTAGCAATGTCTACTGCCTACAAACCAATCCTTCATGATAGGACGAAACATATTTAAGTTGATAAACACTTCATAAAAGAGAAGATTGATGCAGGAATAATATGCATTTCCTTCCTTCCGACAACAGAGCAAATTGTAGATGTGTTAATTAAAGGTCTTCTAGTGCGGCAATTCAACAAGTTGATTGACAAGCCGACCATGAATGATATTTTCAAACCAGCTTGAGGGGGAGTGTTGAATATTTTTTTTTTTGTGAAATTCTCCATTGTATTATATTTGCTGTAATTTATTCTTTCCTTATTTGTAATTTGGTGTTTCTTCTATTTAAAAAACCCTTTCCTTCCGAGAGAAATAAGAAAAAAAATATTTTGCTATATTTCTTTCCTTATTTTGCATTTATTTATTTTTTCTATTTATATGTTAGTTAAATTTATATTTTAAAATTTTTCAATATGACTCATATTATTTTGATTTTCAAATTTAAAATTTTCAATATGTATATTTAAATATTATTTTGAATTTTAAAATTTTCAATATGCATGTTTATTTATTATTTTATATTTATAGTACATTTGAATCCGGTTAGAATTTACAAAAATTGTGTTCACTAAGGCATTCATTTAGCTTCAAGTTAATAATTTACAACCACGACATTTACATAATATTATAATTGAGTTGGATTTGAGTCGACGTCATTTAAGACAAATGACCGAAGTAAAAAATAATATTCCATTTCAAATTTGAGCAATATTGAAAAAGATAGAAACAATAATCGTATCATTGTTGTTAGTTTTGTATTAATTTTGTGTTAGAAATTATTAGTATTCAATAATATAATTTTTTATAATATTTTAATGCTTGTTATATATATTTTTTATTTTACATAATTAAATTATATTTAAACTATAAGGTAAAGAAAAAAAAGTAAGAAAAAATAATACAAGAAACAAGAAATAGTTAATAAGTTATGAAATAAGATTCTATTCAAGAAACAAGAAACAAAAATAGTTATCAAACATATTCCCATTTCTAGTTTTTAGAAAACAGGAAATGAGAAAATGGGAATATTATCAAACGGCCCTTATAGGCTGAACAGGAACATTTACAAAGAAATAACAAGCCAAATGGTTGAATCCCAAGATCTAAACTTCAGCTCGCATGTTTGTTTGGGCTTCTTTATTTATTATTATTATTATTTTTTTGGTAGGTTTGTGTATTCTTTCTTTTTCTTTCTTGACTAGAGTCCATTTTTTTCATCAACTTTTTTTTCACACGTGAAAAGTAATCTATTTCTCTCCCCTAAATAATTTAACTTCATAGCTTTGCAAGTATTTTTTACGCTCAATTTTGTACTTCGTAAATATTTTTATGCTTTAAAAATTTGAGTCTTTACGTAATTTGTAATGGCTACAAATAATGTTTATTATGTGTAATGAGTTTTGGTTTTTTTTCCTTAATTCCTATTGTCTTTTGGCATATATATATATACGGAAACACAAACCTTTGATACAATCTTCTTCTTTGCACGTTATTGATATCGCCAAGGGTTCTGAAACACAACCTACAATCATTTCATGTTTTTGTACTTTCAATCCTGGTTTAAAGGAATTGTACGCATCTTCATCGTGAGGGTTTTGCAACCCTTTGTCTGGGACTTCTTTCATGTCGTCATAGTTCCCATTGACACTCATATATTCCCCTTTGATTGGATCTTTTTACAAGATATTATCCTCAATTGGAATGCCTTTATATATCCTTTGTAATTTATTTTGAGTGGTTGATCGTTAAATTTTCTTGCTTTCTTTTGTCACTTTCACTTTTTCTCGTTAAATTTTCTTGCTTTCTTTTGTCACTTTCACTTTTTCACTCCCTGTGGAGTTTTTATTTGAGCATTGGTCTCTTTTCATTTTTTAAATGTGAAGTTCGATATCTTGTTTAAAAAAAGGACAATTTATTTGATAATTCCAAGAGAGTGGGGCAATAGTTGAGAAATCTATCCGTCAAGATGGTTCTTATTATGATTTGGGATGTTGAGAATGAAGAAAAAAAAACGCAAAGAAAAGAACTTCTTGCCGTTTTCAAAAAAGAAAAAAAAAAACCTCTAGCCTCTTGGTGACAGATTGAAAATTGATAAACCTTTATTTATTTGTTATTTTGAGCTTGAAATGAGATCTGGAATTAAAGGTAAATGGATGGAATTTTATCAGTCAACAGAAGGGAATTTGATTCCAAATTGTAAAAGAAGTGCTTCTTCTCTAAGCTGGTGGAGTAGCCCTGATTCGTTCTTTTGTGAGCGGTATCCTAATTTATTATTTCTCCCTTTATAGAGCCCATGCTTGGTTTGCAAGAATATCGAGAAGTTTATGGGTAATTTCCTCTGGGAAGGGGTGGACGAGGAAAAAGGGGTGCATTTAGTTAGGTGGGAGGTCCTTGGGAACCCTATGAACGTGGGGGGATAGAAAAGGACAACTTCGGTGGCTAAATGGCGTTGGTGTTTTCCTCTTCAGTCTAGAGCTCTTTGGCACAAGTATGATCCTCATCCTTTTGAGTGACTGTGGAGTGGGTTTAAATGCACTTATCAGAACTTGTCGAAGGAAATTTCTTATGAGCTCGCTTCTTTCTCCCACATGGTCCATTGTGTGCTGGGAGAGGGGAATAATACATATTTTTGGGAAGATCGGTGGTGGAGGATAGACCCCTTTACTCTACAGTTTCCTGTCTAAATCATTTATCTTCCCTTAAGAAGTTGTTTTGTAACTGATTTTCAAGTTTAGTTAGGGAGCTTGATGTTTGGAGTTCCAACCCTTTGGAGGAATACTCCTGTAAGTCATTCTTTCGTTTCTTATTGGACCCTTCCCTTGATAGTGAATTTGTTTTTTCTCCTCTCTAGAGAATTAGGAAGATCCCTAAGAAGCTTAAGTTCTTTGTCTGCCGATTTGAACAAGTTAACACTATGGATTTGCTTTTGAGGAAGTTGCCATCGCTAGTTTCCTCTTTTTATTTTTTTCATTCTCTATTGGAAGACAGAAGAAGACTTGAATCACATTATTTGGAGACATAAGTTTGCGAGATCTATTTGGAATCACATTATTTGGAGACGTAAGTTTGCGAGATCTATTTGGAATTAATTCTTTCAGACGTTCGGCTTCTTGCTAGCCCGTCATAGGGACACTGATATGATCAGATAGTTCTTTTTCCATCCACCTTTTAATTGTTGGGTGAAGGTCTTTTTCGTAGCTTCAACTTTTGTTTGCAAATTCCTCAAGTGTTAGACAAAGATATTAAAAGGTTCTTATGTTCATGGTTAAATTTCTATATGGGTGTATTTGTTGTTTCGTACTTTTTCTTTTTCACCCACTTTTGGATTTTGGAGTTTTTATTTCTTGAACATTTATTCTTTTTCTGAGAACAAGAGCATGAAAACGATTGGACATGGACACTGTGATACATTAATCTCTAAAACGTATGACACAAACACGTTGGGATACTATATATATGTGTGTGCGTGTGTATATATACACATACTTACATATATTTATGTGTATATATACATATATATTAGTACTTCTCGATAGATAAAACACGTTTAAAATCTTAAAAGATATTGAAAGATTTAGTTGGTTATGACTGGAGAAAGAATATACCATCTTAATGCTTTACAATTAATCAATATATAAGGATTTAGTCTATAAGAAAATCTCTATTTTCTCCCCATGATTTTTAGGGCATTGGCCTTGTTTTGGCTACGCATATGGGTTGTAGAGAGGTGATTGATGAGTTACTTCTCCACCCCTCTTTCATGAGACAGGGTGTTTTTTGTGGGAGCTGGGTTGTGTTGTTTTGTGGGGTGTTTGGGGTGATGAAGTTTAATGCTTCGTCATGGACCTCAGTGGCGAAGCTTTTTTGTAATTATTATTTAGGTCAAGGCATTGTGTGTGTTCTTTCTGTGGGTGTTTTTTGTTGTTCGCACTTGTATTCTTTATTTTTTCTCAATGAAGACCTAACTACTACTACTAATAATAATAATAGAGAAACGATTTAATTTAATATCTCAGTGTATATAACTATGAGATCCATGACAAAAAAAAAAGACCAAATTCATAGTTTCACCTATGAAAGTTATCCTTGAGTTACTACTTTACTTGAATAGGATCTATTCTGTATCCTTGAGTCTGAAGTCTAAAAATATTGTTGAGTTCCACAAGACATGTGAGAACAACCAAAGCACCCAGTGATTCAATATTCTAAGTAGGTCCATCTCTTAACTTCTCGACTCCACGAACAAGTGCCAATGCTGCTTCCATTTCGGAACTCAGATTATTGAGAAATGCTCGGTACCTCCTAATTGAATTAACTTCAATCACTAAGGAGATGGAGCTTAACCTCTAAATTTTAAACGTTGAACCAGAAAAGAACAAAATTAATATTCTCGTTACATTAATTCAATGAAGAGGCTTCTTTTCTTTTTTAAGAAAAGAAAAATTAATCTGCATCAAAATATAGAGAGAGTGCATTAAATAGTTTAAATGAGTAAAGTTTATTCATATCTGAATATTTGTAAGTTTGCTTGAAAACCATCCTTTTTTCCGACAACCTTTTTCATCAATTCAATAGGTGACCCTCGGATCAGTTCTGCAAATGTGATCTGGATTAGTCCAGATTCAACCAGCTGGCAAAAAAATCCTTCCAGGTGGCAGGATGGTGAACTAGCGTTGGATGTCTGTCTGGAAAAATCGGCAGTGAAACAAAATGGTGATGCTTGGAGGAATGTGCTGGACTGTTGCCTACCTGTTATTCACTTGATTGATACCAGAAGATCAGTTCCTTATGCCATCAAACAAGTTCAGGATCTGCTTGGCATTTCATGTGCTTTTGATCAAATGATCCAGGTATGATGAATACATGCTCCTTTTTGTCCCAATAAAGTAATTCAATTGAAACCTTTTTCTGTAGTGTAATTTTTGGATCAGCCCAATGAAACTTTCTCAAGGGAGAACGCATTTCTTTGTTCTACTCTAGTACACTCAAGAGAGTATGCCCAAACATAAGAAATTTCTATACCCAAACAATCAATCCCTTTTATGTTATCTCGAGTAGGAAACTGACCAATTTGAAACAACTCATATAGTGATATAGATACTCTCATTATTCCCTTCCATCTACCGAATTATTACCCCAATTTTCTCAGCAACCAAAATAATACCCATAACTTACGTTAAAGTATAATCACTCACAAAATCCCCCAAAGCCCAAAATCAAGATCTCCCATAAAATCTGTGCAAAATGATAAATTACCAAATACAAAAGAGGTGACAAGGGAATATAATCTTTAGGAACCTTCTGCATTGACCCCAACAAATAGGCTACTTTGAAGTGTTGAAGGATCAACAAAATCTGTCTCTATAAATTTTAGTAATGCTTATGTTTTTATTTTTTTATTTCTTTTCCTCCCACTAGTTGTGCTTAAAATTCTAACCCAAATTCTCAAAGGGTCTCCCTTTATGTGTATTAAAGGGGGACACTTTTTTTTATAGAAGTTTTTACTTGAACCTTTGGTCATAAAGGGTGACACATTTTTTTCTATAGGACTTTTTACTTGAACCATTATAACATGACCAAATCAGTTATTGGAAACAAGAGTTTTCAGATACTAGATTGAGTGGTATTTTTTGTTTCTTTCTTTCTTTCTTTTTTTTTTTTTTTTTTTTTTTTTTTTTTTAGAGAAACAACTTTTAGTTAGAAAAAAATGAAAGCGTATACGGGCATTCAAAAAACGAAGCCCACAAAAAGAGACATTCCTTTACAAGAAGGGACTCTAGCTATGCAAAACAATGCTTATAAAATAGTTACAAAAGGTCATCAAAATCGAAGCCCACAAAGAAACATGATAGCAAACAAGAGACCAAACCTCACGAAGGTCCTTTTCCCACCCTCTAAAAGTCTTATTTTTCTTTGTTTCTTTGTTAATTCAGGGATGATATTGAACCATTTACTTAGGTTGACTATTTTTCTTTCTTTCTCTCTAGATATCATTAAGGAAATGGCATTTGGAAGTTAGACGGGATAGATCTTCCAATTGAAAGATATATACTAAGGTTGTAGGCTTTACATGTATTTTCCAGTGGAAGTCAGCTTTTTTTAATTGTGTATAACTATGGTGCTTGTTTCGTTCTAGCTAAAACTTCCAAAAAATGGTAAATACCTGCATTGTAGGTGACTTGATAATAAATAGGTAAATGACAAATGTCGAAGAAAATGATATATAAGATGGTTTATATGCACAGCGGCTTTCAAAGTCAGTGTCAATGGTTTCAAAAGGTGTTCTTGGAGATCATCTCATTCTGCTGGCAAACAGTATGACATGCACAGGAAATATGATTGGCTTCAATTCAGGTGGATATAAAGCATTATCTCGTGCACTGAACATCCAAGTACCATTTACAGAAGCAACTTTGTTTGTAAGTCCTCTCTCTCTCTTACTCTCTCTGTCTGTATCTCAATACGAGATTGAGCTTTATTTTCCTTTTTTTTATTAATTGTTGATACACTGCCGGTCATATAATCTTGCTCTATGGATTTACAGACACCAAGAAAATGTTTCGAGAGAGCTGCTGAGAAATGTCATAAGGATTCTTTATCAAGCATAGTGGCCTCCTGTTCTTGGGGTAAACATGTTGCTGTTGGTACAGGATCAAGGTTTGACATCCTTTGGGACCAAAAAGAGGTACTGATCAATTATTATTATTATAATTATTGTTTTTGTTCCTTCAAAGATCTTTTTTATGGTTCAACTCATTCACGCACCTTTTCTTCCCTGTTCCAGTTAGGATGCAAACAAGATGATGTTGTGGATGTTTATAACTTTTTACACATGGTGAGAAGTAGTAAATCAGAAGAGCCAACGTCTGCATGCCTAGGTGAAGAGATTGAGGATATAATGGTAGAAGATGAATATGGTGAGTTGACTCTGTCCCCAGAGCCTTTGACTTCTGAGAAGCCAGTTTTTGAAGACAGTGCTGAATTTGAACACTGTTTGGATAATTATCCTGGAGAATCAAAGTGGGAAAAAGCTCCATCTCTTGGGGCTGTTTCCACTGGTGGTGGGCAGTGGGAAAATAATGAAAATGGGAAGGCTACTAACTCGTCCGATGACAATGACTGGTCTGGATGGGGGAGAAAAGCTGAACCTGATGTGGCCAATACAAATGCCCAAGAGAATACTTCAAACTCTGCTTGGGATACTACGCCAAGTTGGGGAAATAAAGCTACTAATACTTCAAACGACAATGACTGGTCAAATTCTGGTACAAAAGAAGTTGAACGGGATTCCTTTACTTCCATGGAGAAAACTCCAAAATCTGGAGGTTGGGATACTGCATCTACTTGGGGGACAAAAACAAAAGATGTAGATGGCTTTAAAGGTGACACAGCGCCAGAAAAATCAAATCTGTGGTCTGGTTTGCAGAACGAGAAAGCTGAAACACAAGATGCCTTCCATAAAAAGGTTGAGATGACCTCTAAATCTAGGGGATGGGAAGATAAGGCTTGGTCAAGAGGAAGTTCTAAAACAGAAGATAATTGGTCTAGTCAGGTGAAGGATAAAGCTGAATCATTCCAGGTTCAGGTGCAAGAAGTTTCTTCCAAAACCAATGGCTGGGGTTCTGCAGGCAGTTGGAGAAAGAATTCTGGAGATGATCATCAATCTGAAGCAGGCTGGAACGATGGCCAGGCATCAATGGACCTAGATAAGGTGTCTGATAGATGGGATAGCAGGGCCACCGACAGGATGGAGAGCCAGCGGACATCTAGTTGGGGTTCTCAAACTGTTTGTGACTCGAAGGATAGCTTTCCATCCAAAGCCGTGGAGCATAGTGATGCAGTTCTCAATCATTCTTGGGATCAACATAAATCACCAGAGGCTTCCCAGGGATTTGGCAATGATGTCTGGGGGCAACAGAAATCACGGGAAGTTATAAAACCTTCACATGTTAACAATGAATCAAATCAACGTGGCTGGGGCTCCCAAATTGAGTCAAACGAAGGATCAGGTCATGGGTTTGATCAAGTTACCAGTGAGCATAAATCTTCTGACACAGGAGGTTGGGACTCTCAGGAGAAGATGGATAAGCCATGGGACAAACAGAAATCTACAGAGGCTTCACAAAGTTGGGGATCTCAGGAGAAGATGGATAAGCCATGGGACACACAGAAATCTACGGAGGCTTCACAAAGTTGGGGATCCCAAAATGACTCACTGGGTTCGTGGGGACAACCCCAGAGGGCAGCTGAAGAATTTAGTCGGGGATCTCAGGATGATTCAAATACACAATTTAGTCAACTGAAACCTCCAGAAACTTCATTAGGTTGGGAACAAAAATCACCGGAAGTTTCTCATGGTTGGGGTTCTCATAAAGAGTCTAGTGAACAGACAAGTTCACATGGATGGGATAAGAAGAATCAAGGGTCAAAAGGTTGGGGTGGAAATGCTGGGGAGTGGAAAAATAGGAAGAACCGTCCTCCGAAATCTCCTGGAGTTTTGAACGATGATTCTAATTTACGCGCAATATTTACTGCATCAGGACAACGGTTGGATATGTTTACAACTGAAGAACAAGATATTCTTGCAGATATTGAACCCATAATGCAATCTATCAGAAAAGTTATGCATCAATCTGGGTACATATTCTCTCTGAATGCTTTTCACTAAGGCACATTGGTTGCATTTAGTAATTTTGTTTTATTATAAATAGTAGATGTAAAGGATGGATCTGCTTATGAATGAACACATTCTTAGTTTGGTTGTAGTGGCCAGAGAAAATGATAGGGCTGAGGCAAAACCTTAGTATTTAATTGGAAATAAGATAAGGGGATTTTCTGATGAACAGTTTTTGTTTGTCCACTTGCTCATAAAGTCTACCAATGTTTTTGTCTCGTGAATAAAACAACTTTGGTGTTTCTTATGTTTTTTTCCTTAACATTGACACTGTGGTCCACCAATATGTAATTGACACTATTTCTTGAACATTTTCATTCTATTTAAATTTTCATTCATGAATATTTTGTGCGAAGGTACAATGATGGGGATCCATTGTCTGCTGAAGATCAGTCCTTCGTACTTCAAAGTGTATTCAACTTCCATCCTGACAAAGCTGCAAAAATGGGCGCTGGAATTGACCACTTCATGGTATATTTCTCAAACTGTTATTATTTTTTGAAGTTTATTATATATATATTTGTCCTCATGTGAAAAAAAAAATCTGAGCTGTAATACTATTGACAGTTGTTACCTTTATGCTGTTCCTTTTGTTTATTCAATCTTTGTCGTATCTCTCTATTTTGTCAATTGTTTGAAGCTTTTTGAATGCAAGGTGAAAGGATATTCTTGGTACTTAACATTTCTAAGCATCTTTTAGGCCAACTTCGTTTATGCAGAGTTTTTTATTTGGATTTCACCATCGTAGTCATTATAGAAGATATTTCTATGATGTTTGGTTCTATTCCACTCACATTCGCCTTTTTGAGATAATGGACGAACCTTTTGGCAAAAATGTTTCTTTCCTATTCTTTGAAGCATTTGATCGGAAATGATTTATAAAATTTTTAGAGGGATTGAGAGGTCTTGGGAGGTTGGTGTGGTCTCTTACTGAAGTTTGCCTCAACTCGAATGATTTGTGTAACTATTCTCTTGGTCTTATAATTTTGAGTCGGAGCTCTTTTTTTATATTGTTAGCACATTAGGTTTTGTTCTGGGCCCTTTTTGTATTCATTCACTTTCTCTTAAAAGCTAAGTTTGTATGCAATCATCATCATCATGTAACTTTTAGATGATGCTTAAACCCTTTCGACCTTGCCATGTGAAGAGTCAAGCAGTACTTCTGTATTTTTAATTTGGCAACTGGATGCTGGCACTGTGGTGGATTTATTTGGAAGTTGATTGCACCTTAATCTTCATTCGTTATGGACCTTCCTACCATTTTCTGCAACGTAATGGACATTTGAGGATATCTTACGTTGTTTAGTGCTTGAACTTGGCAGGTTAGTCGGCACAGCAGTTTTCAGGAAAGCAGGTGTTTTTACGTTGTGACAACCGACGGCCATAAAGAGGACTTTTCATATCGTAAATGCCTTGATAATTTCATCAAAGGCAAGTATCCTGACCTGGCCGAAATGTTTGTGGCCAAGTACTTTAGGAAACCTCGTCCAAATAGAAACCGAGACCGGAACTCTGCATCTGAGGAAAATGAGAATAAAAACATTGGTGGAGAGCTGACTCCAATTCCAGAAGAATCTCAAAATGGCAGTCAATAATAGTGATGGTGTCTTGGCATTTGAATAGCTCAGGAACCAGCCCCTCTTCTATAATAGAGGTAAAAAATGATCACATTGTCTGGTATTTTGCCTTGTACATAGGAGGCATATGATTTTGTATTTTGTGGGGTCAACAAGAGGAAGAAATTTCCAGCTTTGTAGCAAGCCTCAGCTCCTTTTCCCCATATATATAAAAAGCAGTTCTCAGTTCATTGGTGTTTAACTTGTCCTGTTGCATTAGAAGTTGGTTAGGCTGTCTTCTTTTTATTAACTTGCTCTTCCAAAAATCAGTTCATTACTAATTTTCTTAGGCTCCCTCAATCCCAACTTCTCCTAAAGCCTTAAGAATTTGACTAGCAATTGAAAATGGCTCAACTGTTGTACTTGCTATACTGCTGTCTTGTTGCAATCCTTGCCTCCTATGGAAAAGCTTGTTTGTGTATGTTGAAGATTCAATGATTCTGACTCTGCAAAACAGTTGCCATCTGTATTGATAGTGGAAGTCCCACAAGATTTGTACATAGCCTGAAAACAAGATTTTTCTGATCAATTTCAATAGTAGACTAATTTTGAATTGAGCGCACCGATAAATATCTATATTGTTTGGTTTCATTTGTTATTGTCGTTTTAATGGCTGAATGCCAAAAGAAGGTTAAATCACCATCCGTGCTTAGTTTTGATATGAACTTTATAATTCTAAAATTTTCAGTCTGATCTACAATTTCGTTAAACTTTCTGGGCTAAATGTAAAATAGTTATACATCTTAAAGTGAGTTTGGCTTAGTGGTAATTGTCATGACGTGTTACCGTAGAGGTTGGTGATTTGATCCCTCATCCCACGCTCTTACTAAAATAAGATGTAAAATAGTTTTTCGTAGTAGCTAAGAGTTCTTGGATGTTATAGAGGAGTTGGTGTTCACTGTTCAAGAAAATTGTTAGCAGAAGAAAATTAGAAGATTTAGCTATAGGAAATGACATTTGGGGAGATTTTGGACAAATCATAACCGAAACTATAAATCCTAGAGGAAGATCAGAATGAGAACGAAAGTGATTGAGATTCTGAACCTTTTTTTTCTTTTTTTCTTTTTCTTTTTTAAAGTATTATTTGGGTCTATATACTTTCATATTTATTCTATTTTAATTTTGGTACTTTGAAAAGTCCTACTTTGGAAGCGAGAAATATCAAGATATAACATCACGTATCAAGCTTAAGTAGAGAATATTGACTCTTTTAGGGGATGTTTGACAACCAAGGAGAGTTGGGTTGAGATGGTATATGTTTGACGACCAACTTTAAATGTTGGTGGGTTGAGTTGGTTATTTTACCAACTCACACCAACTCTCTCCATTTCTCTCTCCCTCCAATGTTTTTAATGGTTCCACCCATCGGTCTCCTTTGGTGATTACCGCTACCACACTTCGGCGACATACTCTGATGACTACTTTCGGATGACCAACTCCAATGACTAACATTGAGCTCCGACAACTAATTTTGACAACCACCTTGGTATAAAAAAAACTCCGACTTCCACATTCGCACGACCAACTTCGATGAAGAACTCCGGATCCCACCAACCACCTTTGACGATAACTCTAGCGACTAACTCCAATGACTACCTTTGCACAAGCAACTTCGGCAATATATTCTGCCTACCACCTTTATGTGCCCAACTTTGACGACCGTTGATAAAAATAAAACGGTGGGTTTAATTACCCATCATTTTATCACTCTCATTTTCACCCGTTTTCCAATGCGTTTTCATCCCTCTTTCAACTTCCTCAATTACTTTGCCTCTCTTCACATTTACTTCCTTCTCTTATCTTTTGCCGCTTGGTTTGTCTTTCTCATTTTCTCTCCTTTTTCTATCTGGCTCGTATGAGTTTTATTTTTCCTTTTCTTTCTCAATTCCTTCTTTTTTTTAAAAAAAATTTTCTTTCTATAGTTATTCTTTCAGATCTAATTATTCTTCTTCTATTTCATTTTTTTCGTAGATCTAAAAAATATTACATACGATGTCTTATTATTGTTTCACTAAACAAAAGTTCAACAATATGTTTTAAACAACCTTTCCCTTGATATTTTCAAATATTACATAATTCTAATGAAACAGTGGAATAGTGGAATTTAAAATTATGGCTCAAGTTTTCTTTTTTCTTTTAATTTTTTAATTTTTTTTAATTTAAAAAAAATAGTTTGTATATTGATGCAAAATAATAATAAGAAAAATAGACATCATTATTTCTAAAATCATTTCACCGATTTTAGAAAAAGTTAAATCCATAACAAATTGGTCAAAAAAGACTATCTAATAGTTGATTTTATGATTTAAATCGTAAGATTTTGGTTTTTTTTTTAATATTAACATTTAAGTGTTATCCCTTCTATCTAAAACAACGTGAATAGTTTCATTTGATGACATTAATCATTTCAATTTTATATTTTATATTTTTAAATTTTTACAGTAATTAATGATTAAGTTGGGTTTTTGAATAGAATAATCGATTCCATTTGAGTGTTTAAAAAATTGAATTCAAAATTTTGTATTTTGTATATGAATACTTTGCAGAGAATTTGTTATGTTTTGATAATGGAGAATAATTGGAAGTTTTTTTGTTTTTATCTTATAAAAGTTAGAAAAATATGTGTATAGTTGAAAATTAAAATAAAAAATAGCTAAAAAAAAAAAAAGACAAAATCAATTTCATTTACAAAAACAGCATCAGATACTCCAACTCAACTCAACTATATATCCAAACAGAGACAATAATTACCAAAACAACTCAACTTTGCACACCAAACACAGACAATGTAACTCTTAAGATAATTTAACTGTCCAGATAATAATTATCAACTCAACTCAATTCTGCTTTTATCGTGCGTCAAATGACCCCTTAGACACATCCCAACTCCAAAGCAACATAACAGTCAAGAAGAAACTCAAGCAACAACATCATCATTAGGAGAGTGAAAAGCATAAGAATCCAAAATTCAAAGTCAGTGTTAGAAAGAAGAGATTCAACTCTCTTAAGTTTAGCTTGAAGAGTTGGTATGTTGGGCTTTGGAAGATTGAAAATCTACTTGAGAGTCCGAATGAAGATGGTCGAGGCGAGTAAATATTAGATTGAGTCGAGGTTAATTCTTCATGAGGTACGTGGGATTCCATCAAATAGTTGATATGGTTAGCCATGCTCATGGTTGAAGATGGAAAAAGGATGGAGGAAGGAAAGACAAAGTAGACCGTTCAAAGTTAACAAACTAAAATGGTTGACCATGCCTTAGCAAAAGTCGAGGACGATCGAAAAAAATAAAAAAAAATAAATAAAGGGGGTTGAGATTGAGGCCGAGGGAAGAACTTAAAAGATAGAAGATGACGAAATTATGAGGGAAAGCGAGTCCAAGAGAAACTAGTATGTGTTGTTGAGCTAGAGTAGGACCGAAGCAACGAGATTTGTCAAGGCGAAAAACAGAGTCCAGAAAAGAAACTACGTTGGAAGATCTTCTATAGGTACGAGGTACTGCACAAAAAATAGTAAGATTAGAGAATGAGAAATCAAGTTAGGTTGCCAAAGGGAATGATAACAACTTACTGTATTCCCTAAACCCTGTTAGAGCTGCATAATGGGAGCCTTCTGGGCCAAAAGAGAGCCAGTTCCCATGGACCTAAAACTATTTTTTTCTCTAGTTCTTCATAGAGGAGATACCATTTACAACAACTCGAAATGATTTGTGTTGGGAGTAAGTTAAACCAATGCCAGGAAACCCTGGAGGAAAAGTCTGATTGATTTCCATCATAATAATCATCAAAATCGTCAAAGGTACTTAAACAATAGTCATCATCACTAGCCATGGAAAAAGAATTTCAGATAGCAAGATACATAAAAGAAGAAAGTGCAAAGGAAAGAAGACCCACCTTAAGAAAGCAGAACTCGAGAGAAATGAAGAGATAAGAAATGTATGAATGGGGGCTTGGGTGGTAATATAGACAGTTGAAGAAGTGAGGGGTCAACCTTAGGACCGACGCCAAGGATGAGAGTGAAGACGACTTTGTCTCAAGAAAAGGAAATAAGAAGAAAATGTGAGAAAGGAAAGATTAAAGCCGTGAAAAGTGAAGGGATCGAATCCCGCAGTGGAAACGTCTTTTGTGTGAGACCGCCTTGCATTCCATAATTCGATTTTTTCAATAAAAAAAAATCATTATACTAAATGGAATGAATAAACACATAAACTAACATGCTACTAGGGAAAGTGTTAGAAGAGTTCTTACCTTTATAGATTCCCCAAGTGCCACAAACAATCCTCTCTAAGGTTCCAAACGGTCTTGATCACGAACAATTTCTTGAGCGATCTCGAATACTACCACGAGAGTTACCTCGTTATTCTTTTGGATTCCAATAGAAGGATATATGGTATCCAACTATTGGGAGAGGAAGAAGAGAATAAAGTTTTGGAGAGTGGAGCGAATTTATGGCTTAGAAAAAATTCTGCACAATAACACTAAGGAGTTATGTATTGTCAGAGTTTCTCTACAATGGAAATTGTGTATTCAGTGTCCTAAAGGGCCATGGGGAGGTAGGACGAAACATATTTCCCAATATATATTCTTTTTCTATAATTTATTAAATAACATTTACTTAACTAATTAACTTATTTAATTAAATAACACTTATTCAATTAATTAGCCCAATTAAATAACACTTATTTAATTTGCACAATTAAATAACACTGATTTAATTTTGATTTGCACAATAATTAAATAACTACTTATACATTAAATGCAATTTAATATATATATTTAATATCATATACATCCCATGTGTGTGTAAAACCTCTCTATTAATTAATTCTTTGTAAATTTAATTCACTTGAATTAATTAATTTAAATTTTATTTAAATATTACTTTCCAATTTGATTATAGATCATATCCATAACTAATTATATGTTAATCACATTAATAAATAGTTTCCTCAAATTAATTTGAACAATTCAAATTATCCCTTTTAAGTATCCTTTAGTGAGCTAACGAGGGGACCTATATATAAGAAGCTCCAATGATATGAGATTAATTGGTTAAACTCATTAACCAAATTAATCAATATTTGTTAACTGTGGGTAAACTTCACTAAAGACTCGCAGCTGCACTCTTCTCATTACAGATATATTTCTATGTCCATAGATATAGACCAATACCAGCAAGTTAGTCCTTCACGAGTGTTCGTAACTCCAATTGGGTCAAATTATCGTTTTACCCTTGAGTTACTTATGGCTCCTCAAGTATCAGTGCTCATCTAATGAACAACCTGTTAATGGTCTAATCAATAAACAGAAATCCCTCTCGGGCCAATGAGAGGGTAGAACCCTTTGTTGAAGTCTCGGAGACACCACCTAAGGGAACACTCATTTACTTACCCTCAAGGAAGGAAGAAGTAAATTCCATATTGTATTATTATGTTTCCAGCTCCCCACTCAGTCTTGTCCCCAAAATGGTAGGCATATTGGGTCGGCAATCTGGCCACCCTCACCCATGCAAATCAAAAGATGATTCCTCATGAACAGGAGTTCATAATATATTCAAGATTGAGACTAAATCGCCTAGGTCATCCTATTGAAATAGGAACCAAACTAGTCAACGGTGTTACATCTAGTGGTTACTATTTTGCGGTCCAATCTTATGCAAACTCATTGCATAGGATACCTCCACTTGTGTCACATATACGAACACGTTGGATCATTACATTTGTATCAAATACAAAGTGGACCTTATCCATAGTGTTACCGATATAAGGTACCCAGCCTTTCCCTATATTATAAACCTTTTAGGCTGTATCTTGAACATTAATGCCTATATGTCTCCATATACAGTTCAAGACTCATAAGACAGTCTTGGATGTTAGTTTATTAGATTTAGGGTTATTAAGACAAAATAGACAATAATACAAACAATCACATTTATTGAATTAACATCTATAACTCTTTATTGATGATGGTCAATTAATAACATATACTATCTACGAGTTTTAGGACATAAAACCCAACAAAAAATGGGAGAGAAAGTCTATGATATGCTCCCTAGAGCCAAGCAAGATAACACAAGAGTCTAATTTCTAAAGTGATGTGATACGACAATGCTCGAGCATGGAAGGTAAGAGAAGACATGACAAACAGTTCAAGAACATCATGTGGGACAATGCAATAGGTAAAGAGAGGATAGTTCAATTCTAAAGATGCAAATTTGGAGACAACCAAGTTTGGTCGGCCTCGATTCATAGATGATCAGGGAGAGGGTGACATATGGCGCTACAAGAATTAAAAATGAATTTTGTGAATAGTAATAGAAGTGGAAGCAACTTAGTCGACAACGGCAAAATAGTTGTAGCCAGAATGGTAAAGCAACAAGGAATATCGATACAGAGAATGAAAAAAGAAAGAGGGGGAATTGCTTAAAAAAAGGAAAAAGAAAAGAAGAAAAACAAAATGTATGAGAAAAGTTTGTCTTTAATAAATAAAAAAAGTCTAAGAAAATAGTGATGTATGGTTGACCTCAACCCATGGCTGACCAAAGAAGGCCTAGGAATCAATATTAAAAAAGGGCGCTTCAAAGCAGCTAATTCACATAACGGATCGAGACAAGAAGCGACAACATGACGGAAAAAGCGACAGGAAAGAAATGACAGTTAGCAAGCTACAACTAGAAAGAAAAGATTGCTAGGAAGCCAAGATTTAAATGGGTAATATTCTAGGCCAACTCCTGATCCAGGAACAACTCAGGATCAATTGAGCAATAACCTGTTGTCGGGGCCTATTCTGTAGGTGGGCTTGACACGATTTGGCGCATAACTTTTTCATGAGATGGAGAAGCACGTTGGAAAATCGGTTCGACCTCAAAAGGATTTGACTTGATAGGCCCAACAACCACTAACAAGTCCAAATTAAGTTTCACAATAATTGGTGTGGGGTTTGAAGGGGAGATTTTACACCCAAATAGGTTTGGAGAATTAAAATCTGCAACAAAAAGCCTGATAAACCACGAATCCTAACTTGGGAGTGGGGGCTAATATTGTGGGTGGTTTATGGAATCAAGGGTAAAATGACCAATGAACAGTAAATGAAGAAAAGAGCAAGCCCAAAAGAAAGATGGGCCGTGTCGGCCTTGGTTAGCCCATCAATAAGGGCCTAGGGTTGATCAGTCTAACATAACCTTAGCCAAAAAGGGATGGAACCGTAAAAGCGCTAGGTAAGAATGTTGGACTGGTCGACCTCGACCCAAAGAGAATTCAGGAACAGTCGTCCTAGAAACCCTAATTAGATAAGGAATAGAAGAAGGATCGAAGCCTATAAATACATCATTATAACTCGATATGAGGTTACTGAAACTTCCAAGTTCTTCTCAATTTCATAATTCTCTTATTGACTTAGGCATCAGAACCATTTTTCTTTGTTTTGCAAGTCTTTTCTTCCCCAAATTACAAATTTACCATTGATGTCACGTGAAGGTTAGATGCGCTTTTCCTTTTCCAAAATTTGGCATCAACACTTATGATTGTTTTTTGTAGTCATGGAAATCTATTTTTGTAGCAGTGAAGCCTGTAGCACCATTTCATGTGCGTCCAATTTCAACGATCGTAGTTTTCTCCATTTTTCTTGCTAATTATTTTTGCTTTTATTTTCTTGTATACATCGAGGAAAATGTTTAGTTTTAAGATATGGATGATTATTGTATGTTGGTAATTGAGTTATTGAGCACCTACAATTTAGACCTTACTTTTAGGAAGCCATTCATATTCTATCCTAAACTTACAAATTGTATCAATTTTAATCTAAAATTTTTAATTTCATCAATGTAAATCTCAAACTTGGGAGATTGTATCAATTTTAACTATCAACTTTTAATTTCATCAATTTAAACCTCAAACACGAATAACTTATCAATTTACACAATAAAATTCTCTCCCCTCTCTCCACCAAGAGCAAGCCTGAGCCACCATCTAAAGCATGCCCAATATTGTTTAATTTGGAATTCAGACCTTTAGCACTAATTACACTTTCATTTGGAAAAGTAGCAAAACACGAAATTATTTTGAATTATAGTTAAATGTATGAGACGCACGTGTATCCATATTTACTTAATCCGAAAATACCTTTACAACTCATTTAATTGCACTGTAATTAATCCAATAATTTTTTTAATTACACAATTTTGATTCTTTCAGTTTGCTTTTGATGCATTTTCTCTTTCCATA
Organism: Benincasa hispida; assembly: GCF_009727055.1. Lineage (NCBI taxonomy): Eukaryota > Viridiplantae > Streptophyta > Magnoliopsida > Cucurbitales > Cucurbitaceae > Benincasa > Benincasa hispida. The sequence goes on along the minus strand of NC_052360.1, from coordinate 33,901,731 downwards.
CAAATATTTTGGCATTAATTTTGATTTTAGTTTTCAAACCCTCTAAATTCATATCTAAAGAATTTTCTATATTCAAATTTTGAAATCTCATATTATATTACTCTTCATAAATCTTTCTTCTGTTAATGCTAACTAAATCATCAGATTTTTTTTTTTATATCAATATCTTTACTATAATTTTCTTTTAAACAATTTATAAATTGTTTTTATCATTTTGAAGAATGATAGATCTATTTGTTTCTAACCAATTTTTCTTATTTTTAAATTTGGCTTTATCATTATATTTATTATAATTTAGTTTTAAACATGAAATATAATATTTAGTTCATAATTTGTTGTATTTATCAATGAGATCAGCCACATATTTCATTAAAATTTGATTACAAAATGATAGTCAACTCTCAATTAAGTGTCAATGAACTATTTCATTGTTCTTAATCTCTCCTATTGCTATGACTAATCAACGATTGAGGATTTTATTCAATGGTATCTGGGGATGAAAAGAACAACTATCATGACTTCCGAACTATTGAAATTCTTGTCGCTGCAGATTTTTTCAATTTAACCATGTATCGTGATGGTTGCAACAATTCTAACGTTATTAGGATCGTAGAGGACAAATATTCAATTCTAACCATCATCAATTTTCATTCAAATATTCAACATGAATTAACTTCCTGTTTTGATCGATGCAAATGTGTAGGCATAAATCTCAGTTCTTCAAGTTTAGGTTTTTTTTTAGTACAACAATTGTACTAAATGAGATAAGCTCACTTAAGAGTGATTGAACCTCCGACCTCTTGGATCGATGTGCATGCCAATACTATTGAGATAAGCTCACTTAAGAGTTGATGTGTGTGCGCGTGTTATGTTTATGTAAGTTGAAAAAAAAGAGAAAAAAATTGTTATTTTAGTCTAAAAGTGTCCATCCTTCATACATGACAGATATGTGTCCATTATGTGATTTGAAGTATCTTATTATTTTTATTTTTTTTTATATGCGTACCTCGTTCCAGGGATATGGTGAGTCTTTTTTTTTCTCCAAATTTAAGCTCAACTACTTAAAAAAATCAAACCCACAACCTATTTTATTTAAAATTCCACTTAAATTGAGCAATCCAAAACAAAGTAGATTAAAAATTAAATAATAAATACAGAAAAAGGTAACATAAAAAAACCTTAATGGTAATTAAATTATCCTCGTTCTTCTCTTCTCTTTCACTATCTAAATCATGTTTTTTCACACCCCCTTCCCCTTCATCCTTAACTTCATTCTTCAATCTTCATCTCCTACTTCTTCTCTATCGCCTGCTCTAGTCGCTCAACCACTACTCTACGTTACTGGATTTTTTTTCTTACTCTTTTCATGAATCTACTTTAATCTAACTTAAATGAGTATTATAACAATTAATTAAGCATTATCATTAAAAAAAAAAACAATGTATCTTCAATATATCTATATCTTAGTTTTTTAGAAATTGACGTTTCGCCGTATCCTATCGCATTTGTATCATATATTTGTATCCGTGTTTGCTTCTTAAGTTCTAATTAAAGTGTAATTAATAATTCTTCTAAATGAAGGTTTGTAATATCTCATTTGTATGATTAAGGTATTTTGGACTTTTATAATTTTGAATTTATTATTATTGTAATTTTTACGGAAGAAAAATTAGGTTGCTATTTTTTCGAATGAAATATTAAAATTTGTTATTTCTCTTGTTAGTCCTTTTAAATTTGACTTAGTTCAATTGAAAACACATTTTGTATAACGACATCATTTGTGCAATTTTTTGGGCCTTCATTTCTTGGCCTCGGAGTCGGAATTAGTGTGGTCTCTTTGGACTTTTGATAAATATTGTCATAAGTGGGGCTCTTGTCTTAAGGTTATCATTCAAAAGTGAAATAAATTGGGACAATAATGCAACTTTTATAAAATCTACTATAGTTGGTACTTATTAATTAGAAGAAGAAGTAGAAAAATTCATACTTTTTGTTCCATCTTCAAAAGGAAGGCACAATCCCATAGCCAGCATCCGATATCAAGGGGTTGGAGTATTTCCGGTCCAGTTGGACCTCAACATCGGTTCCTTAACGAACCGGCCCTTGATTCCGAGCCAGGTCTCAGCATAGGTCTAAGTTTGGTGCATCCCGGATATTATTTATCTTTATACATCCCATTAAGTTGTCCAATCATAATTTGCTATGTGACGAATTCTTTTTATTTCTTTTTTGAAATACTTTTTTAGTTGTGAGTGATGAGAGGGAAAAATAGAGATGAGTACATCTTAGGATGCACTCAAGTATTACTCGTATCGAATAGTCTTCTCGAACGGACTTCTCTGTCCATTGGACTCAGTTGAGTTGCCGGAATTTGAATCACCGCCGCTGCCGTGTCGGAAAAGAGATCGATTGTCCCTTTTTGTGGCCTCATGTTGGAGATTGATATGTCGCTCATGGTTGTTGTTGTTGAATCTGGCACCACCCCGACCTCCTTTGATGACACTGATATCTGAGATTATAATAACAAAAATAAAGAACATCAACGTTTTATATAAAATTCATAATTCAATTTAATTATTTACCTTAAACTTTTTAATTCTCTTTTAATATGCTATTAGTTGGGGGAAAAAACAAAGAAAAGTTAATTTAAGAAAGAGCACGTATTTCGTATGATCCTTAATAATGAACTTTCTTCTCAATTTGTCCCTAATCCTTATGGCATTGGCTTGAATTATGAAAATATTTGAAAAAAGAAAAGTAAATAAAGAAACAAAGAGACTCATCATAGGGTATGGTGGAACTTGTTTATTAAACTCAGTTTTCAAAAGTCAAAAATCAAAATTATTCCAAAGACTCCTCTTGCATAACTATTTAACTTTCTATTTTTTGTTTTTGAAAATTAAGTCCATAGACATTTTTTTTTATCTCTAAATTTATATATTTGTTATCAACTTTTTACTAATATTTTAAAAAAATTAAGTCAAATTTTGAAAATTTGAAAATTTGCTATTGTATTAAATCATTTGGGATGAACGACTCATTTTCTTAATATAGATATGATTTCTACAATATTCCATCCATTCATGTTTTTGTTTTCGTTTATCATAAGCAACTAAATCTTTAATGGATTGATCAGTCAAACTGGCATGTTCTTTAAATTTTGCATAAGTTAAAGTTCATCTTGTTTAATGTATGTCCATTATATTACTTGAATCTGATTGAGAGATTGAGAGATTTATTTAAATAAGAAATAATAATATGCTTGAGAAAGTAAGTGATTATAGATCTCATTAAACAAGGAAAGAAGTAGCTTTCGAAATAAAGTTAATCCTTGGTCTTAAATTAACTCAAGCATGCATCCTAGAGATAGAGTATTGTGGCTTAAACACACTGTGTCACACCCTTTCCTAAATACCCTCTTAACCTAGAAGGAGATGTGAAGATGGTCAATGTCAACCATCTTATGATACTCGCCATTCACCTGTTCCCTACTTAACCTGTTTAACTTGATAGACAATAATGTATTCTCATATCCTTATCACATTCACATTGCTTTAATGACATTCAAAGACTACTTACAACCCAAACACAATATTTACAAACCAACTTCCAAACTCTACAAGACAAACTCATAAATACAACCATGCTATATATGTACATACTAGACCAAAACCTATAAACATACAAAATCTATATGATGGGGTTTGCCGATAACTTGGAGCAGTGGCAGACAAGTCTTGTATAGACTAGGCCTTGAGAACTCTTTTACTATCGAGGAAAAAACATTTGAAAAGAGTAAGCTGGGATGCGCAGTGAGTGAAAAGTTTTAAAACATTAGTCATGCTTGTAAATATCGACAAATAATAACTTGGAACTAGAAATATATTTCTTTTAAACTAAGAGTTTGCAAACATGCTTAGGAATCATCAAACTTGGCAAAACATGATATCATAATAAAACAAATGAATGCCATCAAATCAATCATTCCCATACTGTTTTGTACCCACAACCTTAGTTGAGGTAGAACAAGCTCAATACACTCAATGTCGATATCCTTAATTAACGTAGAGTAAGCTCGATACAATCAGTGTCGATAACTCTCTTACATGCACGTAGAAATTCCCTATAATGCTAGCACCTTTGCACATGGTCCAAAGTCTATATGTGTACCAAGGTGGTCCCAAAGACTTATAACATACTCATATATTAGACTTTTCAGACAACTTCATCTTCTTGAGCATCGGGAGTCTTAAAAATGGGGTACACAACATAAAGATATTAAAACTATTCTTCTTAAACCTTATGTTGCTATAAACATGAACCATAAAGCATATTTTCCTTCCTTGTAAACATAACATTTTGGCAATGGCTTATCAAAGCTTGACAAGGAAACATGTTTAAGGCAAATAAAACATGCTTTCGTGGATAAATCATACTTTACCTTAAGCATTGGTAAAGCGAACTCACAAAACTCATGATATAGAAATCATACCTTACACGTCTTTGGATAATGAGCTCGCATCATAGAAAAACATGCTGGCTTATTCCTCCAGGCTTATATGCTTCACCTATTTCTGTTTGACATGAAAATAAGATTAATAACCCATGATTACTTCCCAGATAACTATACAACCCAAATAACTTATAACAATCCTTGGCTTCAACCGTAATCCTCTCGGACTTTAATTAACCCCAAAATTCTTTTAGCTTAGGTGAGTGCACTTTTATACCTAAATTACTCAATTATGCCTTAGAATTAGCTAAGACCCAAATTAACCCTTACAAAATCCTTAAACATAATTATGAACAATTTGGGCTTCATTTATTCACATTTGTTAATTAGAGTTTAAACTCATTGTTCCTTAAACTATTTGAAAATATCATAAAATTAGCTTAAAATCTCAAATTCATGCATTTTAGAACTAAAATATATATAAAAAAATATATCAATTGGACCCTAAAGATAATTCATAGACTTGAAATGACTCAAACGAGTACCATTGAGCACCTAAAACACCCATAGGCACAAAGCTGGCAGCACACAAACAACACCAACATGGCTGATGGACTCTACACAACCCACACAAGGCAGCAGGGCAGCAAGTGCTTGGGCATCTAGCTGGGCGTGAGAAGTCCCTCCGCTGATACTCTGTGTTTTCACAGATTTTACACATATATTTCAGCTCCAAATTCATCCATTTCCAACCAAACCCTTCCAAATTTCTTGCATAAAACTCATAAACAACCTCTTAACTAACTAACCTAGGGATTTTAAGCTTTTAAATTTCATAAATAATTCCAAATCAACTCAACAACATGTGGTTCCCCTGTTTCAACGAATTTCTGCACTGCATTCGAATTTCCTTCCAAAAATCAAATCTCCCGATCAAATCTTCGTCTGGCAGCCCTAAGTTTTCTTCTTCACTCAATTTCCTGTGGGTTTATCAAATAAAATCAGAAATGGTAATTTAGGTGAGATGTAAGTCTCTAGTATCAATGACGTTATAGACTCGTCATCTCGTAGTCCGATCTTATACAAATTCTTTGTATAGGACACCCCCACTCACATGGTTAGGATTTACCATTTGTAGTAGTTTACAACACTTGCAAACCTCTACAAAGCGGGTCATATTCGTAGTGTCATCAGGATTAGGTATCCTGTAAAACCTGATATTTCAAGTAAGAGTAAGTAATGTGATGTCTTCTAATGAGCTAAATAAAGTCATGTCTTAGGAAGGGTAGAAGATGTAAGCAAGAAGAAATAGGCTCTTGGGTAGCTAAGTGTAAAAGTAGGACAAAACTCGGCTAGGCTAAGGAAGGTCATGTTTGATGATGGAATGCATAATAAGCATATGAATGAGACCATGCCACCTAATGAGGTATGGTGCTGAAGTAATATTGTGAGTAAAGTTAGCAAAAGGAAATTTGCTAAATCCTAGCCCTTCATCAACAATAGTGGGCCAGGTGGCACAAGGAGAGTTCATGCTGGATTTTTGGCGGTAATATAAGTAAGAGGGTTGAGTTCATTGGGTCGGTTTGGACAAACTACTTAGGTTATTTGTGTAATTCCAGTGGCATTGTGTGTCTATTTTCTGTGGCTGGGCTGTTGGAAGGAAAACTCATCGGAATAAGGCCGGAGGGGCAAAATAAAGACGAAGGGTTCGTTTCTCGGGTGAATCTAGGCCATCATTGAAGAATTGAAGCTCAAGGATGAATTACGAAGCGTTTTGAGCTAAAAATTTGAGAAAATATTTTAATTTAGTTGTAAACAACCTTGTAGAATGAAACTTTTTAAGATGAGGCCTGAAAATCGAGTTATATAATTTTGAAGTTTGAACTGGAAATTGTTGAACGAGCAGACAGCTGCTTGAATTGGGGCCAATGATAAAGTTTTGAATCTCCAGATTAAACGATGAGAAATTTTGAGCTGAAATTTTAAGATAATGTTGCTAACTCAATTCTAAATATGTTTGTAGAAGGAAGTTTTTTCAAAAGAGGGATGGATTTTGAGTTATGAATTTTTAAAATTGTAATAGAGAAGCTGTGCATAAGCAGACAGTTGCTTGGGAAGAACAAGCAAACAACTCATATGGAGAAAGAGGATCTCGCTAATGAAGGAAATCTCGCTAATTTTGTGATGAGGATCTCGCTTTAGAAGGGAATCTCGCTAGAAATTGGGCTAAATCTCGCTGGTAAGGTTAGTATCGCTAGGACGACAATTTGCTACGAAAAGTTTGATCTCGCTCATGAGGGTCTCATTGATCTCGCTTATAAGGAGGATCTCACTCATGAGGATCTCGCTCATGAGGAGGATCTCGCTAGTAAAGCTATCTTTGTTGATTTAGTTCCTTTAGTAAATGAACTATTTGAGGTATTTTGCTAAGAATTCTGAGTAGTTTAACCGGAAATTATGTCCTTTCAGGCCAAAAAGAGCTAGAAGAGGCGTACAACCCATTAGGAGGCCAATGAACTGTGAGTGACTATGTGATGACTTACTGTTTTAATGATTTAGAAACTAGGATTTCTTTAAGATATTTCCCAGGCTAAGTGTTTAAATGGATTGCCAAGCAACATATTTGTGAAACTGTTTCTCATGTTAAGTAAAGCATGTTTTCCATGGAATTGACATGATTTAGATATGTTATCTTGTCCAAATACTATCAGTATGTTTAAGTAACTCCATTTTTATGATGAACCAGTATGATGGATGAACTAGTATGATGATTTGAGCACTAAGCTTTAGTGTTCAACTAAATATTTATGACGTATACTGAAGGACAATGAGAAGGTATCCTTTCAACTAAATATTTATGACTAGTTATATGACGGATACTGAAGGACAATGAGAAGGTATCCTTTCAACTAAATGGTTATGACTAGTTATATGATGGATACTGAAGGACAATGAGAAGGTATCTTAAGGATACTGAAGGACAATGAGAAGGTATTCTAAGGATACTGAAGGGCAATGAGAAGGTATCCTAGTCAAGTACCTAAGGTATGACGGTACTCAGTTATAACCATGTGTACGTAGGTAATACGACGTCGAGGGATTGAGTAAAAGGGTTCTCCCCGACCAAGGTTGACATTGAGGGTTAGATCTAATAGTTCACTCTCAACTAAGGATAAGGGCAGTCATATCTTCTCCTAGGCTAGAAGGATAGTGTGGAATTGCGAATGCTTATAAATGTTTATCAACGCATGATGTTACTAATGTATGCGTTTTCCAAGTATGTTTTCCATATCTAACGCATGTTAATAGTTTTTGCAAGCTAGTTCAACATGATTTAAGTCAACTTATTTTACAAAGTATGAAGCATGTATTAGGGTTAAAGCTAAGGTTGAATGAAGCTTGATGTACTATGTTTTAAATACCTAAGATTGTCAAAGTACATGCGTTAGTATTCCTAAATATACTAAAAGGGAGACTGAAGGTAGGGAAGGTATCCTAAAGAGTTTTCTATGCTATATTCGAGAACTTGATAGTTTAAGTGAGTCGGATATTGAAGGTAAGGAAGGTATTTGAATAAATGTATCTAAGGTGTTGATGGTACATAGAAAACTCCATGTGTTGTAGGTAGTTCTGAATGAGAGGTCGAAGTATGGGTCTCCTAGGCTATATACCAGCAAAGGGAGGTTGAAGTATGGGTCTCTTGGCTGGTAACAGAGTTGGGAGCTAGAGCGATGTATGCTCGTTCTCAACTAAGGAATAATGATGTTTAATGGTGGTTTAAAGATTTTATGTACACGTTTGCTTGGTATACTTTAGTTTCAATATTATGGTTTCAAGCTTTCGATTTTGAGCATGAGATTTATATTTTTATTAAGTCACTCACTAGGCTTCTAGCTCACGTTTTCAAACGTTTTCTTTCAGGTAGCAGTCAGTTCCCAAAAGACTATTCTGCTGCTGCTCTGCCACTCAAAGAAACAGGTTGAAGGAAGTGTAATTAAAGATCTATGTTAGTTAGTACACATGTGTCTGTCTAGTGACTAGTATACTAGATGGGGCTCACTAAGTTGTAATATTCATGTATGAACAATGTTGCGAAACCCTGTAATGTAAATGTGTTAAGTTCTGAGATTATATGTTGGTATATTGTTGATATGTATGTATTCAGGGTTTGAGTAAAGGATAACATAATAGTTAGGCGGTAAGTGCCAGCAAAAGGGTTGGTAACTACTGCAGTCACCGTTCTATCCAGGTTTAGAGGGTACTCTGGGGTGGGATTTGACATATCCCACCTTAATCTCTAGACTACAGATCTATTTAGGTTATCAAGGCATGATCCACTTGTATATCACATATACATACTTAAGTTTACATAAGATAACTATGAAGCTTTGTTTATTGGATATGAGTAAATGCCAGAATGAAATAACAATTATTTTATTCATCAAACAATGTGTATCATTACAAACAGCGAGACTTCAGAAGAATTAGGACACCAATCCCAACAATCTCCCACTTGTCCTAATGACTCGGGAGACAAATGTACAATACAATATAAAACATGTAGAATATACAATAAACCAGAACATACCCCAGTATCATCTCCCATTTGCCCTAGACAAGATGTCACATGTCCCACAGACCCAAGCTCTCCAAGTGACCCTCGAACACTTTAGCCGTGAGGACCTTTGTAAAGGGATCAACAACGTTGTGCTCCGACGCGATCTTTGTGACTATCACATCACCACGATTTACAATCTCCTTGATCAGGTGGTATTTTTATTCTATGTGCTTACCCCAATGATGACTCCGAGGTTCCTTCGAATTTATCGCAGCCCTGCTGTTATCACAATACAGAGTGATATGCAAATCCATATTTGGAACAACTTCCAAATTTGAAAGGAATTTCCTAAGTCAAACAATCTTCTTAGCTGCTTCACAAGCGGCTATGTATTCGGCTTCCATAGTGGAGTCCGTGATACATTCTTGCTTGATGTTTCGCTAGACTATATTCCCTCCATTCAGAGTGAAAACTGACCCTGATGTTGATTTGCAAGAATCTCTATCAGTCTGAAAGTCAGAGTCCGTGAATTCTGTAAGGATCAGGTCCTTATCTCCATACACGAGCATATAGTCCCTCGTTATCCGATACTACTACAAAATCTACATTACTTGACACTTGTAGTTTTTAATTACTTGATGTTTCTTTGGAAAAAAAGATCAAGTAATGACCTTTTAGAAAAGAAAATGTCAAGTAAAAGGGTTAAAAAAGCGGAGATTGACAGAATTTTTTGGATATTTTCACGCGAACCATTGCTTGACACATTTTTTATGTCAAATATAAAAAGCTCTTACTTGACATCTTTTTCGTGTCAAGTAAAATATAAAAAATAATATTTTTTTTAATCTTTACTTTTTGTTTCCCTCCCTCTCCATTTTCTTTTTCCTCTCAAATTTAGTTTCACTCCTACCAAAATTATCAAATAAAATATTAAAAAAAAATTAACTTATTATTTTAAACAAGTAAAAAAAACTTTCCCCCTTCCTCATTTTTTCTCTTGCAAACCCCTCTCCCCTCCAAAACCCTCTCTTTGCAGCAACGACTTTTCCTCTCCCTCTGCCCGCCGCCGACAGCCGTAAGCCAACCTCTGTCGACTCTCCCTCTCCCTTAGCCCACCGAATCTCCCTCTTTCTCTCTCTATATCTCCCTCATTCACGTTGTAGTTTAAGGTACCCACACCCTACCGCCTGCCATTCTCAGTATGTTGCTGCTCGCAACTCACCTCCGCATTTTCGGCCAGTACTGTCGACTTTCATTTTGTGCACTAGTAAGTGGTTTTGGCCTTTTTTGAGTTTTTTTTTAAAGATGTTGAATGGCCATTGAATTTTGGACTAAGTTTGATATATTGTCAATGTATTGATGTTAGATTTGGGTTTTGGAGATCATTAACTCACTGTCCAGCAGATTATAGGTTGTTTGAAAAAGATTTTGGTGAGTATCAAGACCTTGGAAGTCTCTTTGGTAATATTAGTGGTTGCTAGAATTTGGAATTCTGATTCTTAATTTTGTGGTAGGCTTAGATTCGAGCCTTTATTGGAAGATCGAAGGTAATCTTGAAGCAAGGGAGAGTTGGGTAAGTATTTTAAAGACTTTTTGGAATGAGATTATGTTTGGAATTATGTTCTAGAGGTTTAATTTGAATTTGATTATGGTTTGTATTAGGAGATTGGTTTAAGATTTCATTTGAGACAGGAAGGAGATTAAATTATTTGGGCTAAATTTTGATGTAAGTAGCTTTACTATCAGAATGCCCTCGAACCAGGCGAATTGATTGATAATGTTTATGTTATATATGTTTTATATGTGTGATTTTCTTTATATGATTGATTATATAGATTTTAATTGATAAACAATATTTTGTTTGAGTATCAATACATATGTTGGAAGTGTTGGAATATTTTACTTAAATAACTTTCCATTTGTGCTTAGGTATACTCTAAATTTTCTTTATCAAATATCATTCTAAGGCTCCTTTAAAGTAGGATTCCTCTCCTACTTATCAAAAATATTTTAATTAAATATTTGATTTAAATAACCATATGAAAAAGGATTGTTGGAAGCAAAGTTGTGTAGCCATGAAGAATTGTAACATCTTCTGTAATGATTGTTTTTGAAGTGTTGGAAAGAGTTGAGTTGTCGTCAAATAGGTTTGAGACTGATCTTGGCAAGGTTTTGATAAGTTTGGAGGTTAGTATTAATAATTCTTTGATATCCATTGAAGTATTGGTCTAATAATTGAGTTATTTTCAATTGTTGATGTTCAATTCAAAGATTTCAACGGATTGGAGCCACTGTCCAACAAAGTTAACGATTTTGGACATTTTGATAGGTTTTAAGGTTTTGAAACTCTTTTGAAATTATTATATAGTTGCTGAAATTTGCGTTTTATAACCATTATTATTGAACTTTTCGTAGGTTGGATTACTTTGTTGTAGTTTTGAAGTGACATTCGAATCAAGCTACTTTGGGTAATTTATTTGGAGTTCTTTGGTTTTTTTGATGAATGAAATTTTGAAGAAATTTTTTATTGATTGTAAATAAGATTGGACTTCCAATATTCTCTATTTTTTGTGAAAGTTGTGAAAGTAGGTGGAAAGGTATCTGCATTCTTCTATTTTAAATTTTAGTATATGCTTGATTTGTTGATAATCTTCTTCCTCTTTATTATATTTTCTCAAATCTCTCCCATCTTCGTTTGTTTTGTAGCAAAAGGTAAGTGTTAGGTTGAATATGGTCAAAAGAGAATGAATGAAATCCTAGTAAGTTCATAACTTTTTAAGTTGTAGATATTTTTTAAGTTTCGAGTATGATATTTTTCCATTGCATAAAGTAAGCCAATCATGTACATTTTTCTTATTTGTGACTTTTTATCATTGTTGTATCTTAACACTTATTTATATATTTTTAAATTTGATGTTATCTCCCTTTATTCTATTTTGCAGGTTGACTTGCTTAAACATGGCTTGCCTGACCCTTAGTTCTCGATCTTTAGACTTCAAAACTCAATGTATAGATTAAATAATGTACTTTGTTGAGAGTTTACTCATAAAACAATTTGTCACTTTTGTGTTTGTTGAAAGTTGAGTTTTGTATACAAAATCAATAGTTGAGATTTTATTTTTTGCATGTACATGTGAAAGAGAAATATTGTTGTAATTTGTGAGGAGTGTTCATATGAAAGGTCATAGTTGAATATATAGATTTTTAGTGAATATATTGAGTTGATAGATCTTAAATGTATAATATTTATTTAGTTGATGTAATTGTATTGTTGGAATACAAGGCAAAAAATGAGAATATCGATTGGAGAATTTTATTTGAAAAAAAAAAGACATATACTTACATATAAAAAACGTCAAAGTGTTATCATATATGATACGTAATCAATGTCAAGAATCAATAAACTTGACATACCATTAATGTCAAGTGTATTATCTTTCTTGACATGAAAATTGTATCCAGAAACATCTATCTTAACGTTTTTTCGAAGTCAAGGTATCACACTATACTTGATCCTCGAATACTCGATGCTTTTATAAGTGACAAGTATAACTTTTACTTGACACTGGAAAAACGTCAAGTAATCCAATTTTTGCAGTAGTGCGAAGATACTTGAGGATTGTCTTGACCGCCGTCTAGTGATCAAATCCTGGATTGGACTGATACCGACTAACAATCCCTACTGCATAGCAAATGTCGGGTCTGGTACACAACATTGCATACATTAAGCTTCCTACAGTAGAAGCATAAGGAATCCGTCTTATTTCCTCAACCTCTTGAGGTGTCTTAGGACATTGATCCTTAAACAAAATGATTCTATGCTTGAAGGGTAACACACCCCTCTTGGAATCCTGCATCTTGTATCTGATCAACATTTGATCAATGTATGATGCCTGAGATAGGACTAACCATTTTTTCTTACGATTTCAAAGGATCTGGATCTCTAGAACATACTGTGCCTCACCCAAATATTTCATTTGAAATTGGGCAGCTAGCCATTTCTTAATGTCAGTCAGATATCCTACATCACTTCTAATGAGTAGGATATCATCCACATACAGTACCAGAAAAGTTACTGACCTGTTGATGATTTTCTTGTAGACACAAGGCTCATCAACGTTTTGATCAAAACCAAACGACTTGACAGTAGTGTCAAATCTGATGTTCCATGATCTAGATGCTTGTTTTAGCCCATAGATGGACCTATTAAGCTAGCAAACTTTTTGCTCTTGATTTGGAACTATGAACCCCTCTGATTGAGTCATATAGATGGTCTTCTCAAGATTACAATTAAGAAAGGAAATCTTGACGTCCATTTGTCATATTTCATAATCATAAAATATGGCTATGGACAGGAGAATTCTGATAGACTTAAGCATGACAACAGGTGAGAAAATTTCCTCATAGTTAATAGGTTTTACCTTAAAGGTTTGTACCTTTACATCTACACCTCTCTTTCGCTTATAGATCCACTTACACCCAATAGGTTTTACCCTATCAGGTGGATCAACAAGCTCCTAGATGTTATTGAAGTACATAGACTCCATTTCCTGGTTCATGGCCGTAACACATTCATCTTTGTCAACATCCTCCATTGCTTTCTTAAAAGAAAATGGATCCTCGACCCCATCATTTGAAATGATGTTTTGGGCTTCAGTCAAACCCATGTAGCGATCTGGTGGGTTCACAACCCTTCCACTACGTCGAGGCAGTCTCAACTCTTGAGCTGGTTGACTAGATGTTCCGACCTCAACAACTCTTGTTGATCTGTTGGCTTGTTCAACAACTCTTATTGAACCCTTAGTAGTTTCAGTCTCACTAGCGATCTCATGCAAAATGAGCTTACTTCATGGCTGATGATCCCGTATGTGGTTTCTTCCAAGAAGATAGCATTTATAGAAACAAGCACTTTGTTCTCACTCGGATCATAGAAGTATCCGCTTCTCGTTTCCTTAGGGTAGCCTACAAAGAGGCAAATCTTCGAACGCGATTCCAACTTCTTTGAGTTAGTCATGAGCACATGTGTCGGACAGCCTCAAACCCTGAAATGGCATAAACTACCTTTACGACCTTCTCCATAACTCAAAAGGTGTTTTAGAAACACTTTTTGAGGGAATGTTGTTCAGGATATAACATGTAGTCTGCACTGTAAAACCCTAAACGAGTCTGAAAGATGAGCATAACTCATCATAAACCGAACCATGTCCAATAAGATTCTGTTTCTTCTTTTTAATACACCATTCTGCTGAGGTGTACCAGGGGCCGAGAGTAGGGACGCAATCCCATGTTCTATCATATAGTTATGGAATTGAAGGTCCATATACTCTCCACCACGATCAGATCGTAGTATTTTTATCTTCTTACCTAACAAGTTTTCAACTTCAGCCTTATACTCCTTGAACTTGTCAAGGGCTTCGGACTTATGTTGCATTAGGCAAAGATACCCAAACCTTGAATAATCATCTATGAAAGAGATGAAATATTCATACCCACCTCAAGCTCTATCATTCATCGGACCGCTGAGGTTTGAATGTACAAGCTCCAAGAATTCCTTGGCTCTGTAACCTTTTCCAGTAAAAGGTCGTTTGGTCATCTTGCCTTTGAGGCATGATTCACATATCGGTAAGGAGTTTTATTCTAAACTCTTTAGAAGTCCACTTTTCACCAACTTCTCAATTCTATTGAGGTTGATGTGACCTAATTGCAGATGCCAAAGATGGGTGTTTTCCTTAGGAGAAACCTTTGGTCATTTAGCTGTTGTTGCCATATTGAACATTTCAGTGTTAAACAAGACTTTTATGACTAACGACCTTAGTACATATTGTTGGGTTGATGACCTAAAGTCTTGTATCCTGTAGTTTGTAAACAGTTTGTATGAACGCTTGTGTCGTATAATAAATGATATTTTACTTCACTTCATGATTTTGCTCAGTTGTTTGTATTTTTTTGCTTTACCACAAACCAATAAATATAAAATCCCTGGTTATCTATATATAACTTAAGTATGTATGTGGTGACATACAAGTGGATCATGTCTTAAGTGATAACCAAAATGGTTTATAGTATATAGATATAGGAGGAAAACCTTATCTTGGTAATGCTATGGACACGGCCTGCTTTGTAGAATGGTCACAAGTATTGTTATTTGTCATGGTCTGATCCTGATCATTCGTGTAGGGGACATGCGAGCGGGGATGTCCTATACAAAGATTTTGTATAAGACCTGACCATGAAGTGTTAACGTCTTGTTATATAACACCGTTCATGATAAAGAATTCACTTCACTAGGATGACCATAGGTAACATGACCTCAATCCTGAGTGAGTTGGGAACTCCTGCCATTGAGGGCGGTCTTTTGATTTGTATGGGTGCGAGTGGTCAGGTCGCCAACTCAAACTTACCATTTTGGGGATTCGTCTGATTTGGGAGCTGGGAACTCAGCTACACAAGATGAAATTCACTCCTTCCTCGAGGCTGGGGCAAGTAGATAGATAGCTCTCTTAAAGACTGATTCCAAGGCTTGAACGATGTGGTGCCACACACCTTCTCTTGGCCCGAGAGGTGTTCACACATAGTTGGACTTTGTTGTATTATTCATTAGAGGAATCAGTGGTACTTAAGGAGTGAGATGTAACTACAGGGGCAAAATGGTAAATTGGTCCAACTGTACTTACGAGCATCTGCAAAAAGTCATCGTACTCATGATTGGTTATATCCGATGAATATAGAAATATATCTGTGATAAGAAGAGTTCAACTATTGGCCTTTAGTGGAATGCCTGGCAGTTAACGGATGGTGGATCTCGTGGCTAAAGAATGGATTGGATAAAGTCAAGAATCAGTTTTTGGGTCAGTTATTCATGTACTGTTGAAGCTTCGAGTCACATGTTCATAAGGTCCCTTGGTAGCTTAGATAAAGTCGAGAATCAATTTTTTGGTCAGTATGAAATGTTCAAATTGACAAGAGGGAGTTCGATTATATATGACATAATTGACTAAACGTATGAGATACATTATTTTGGAGGAAATTAGATATAAATATGATTTATATCAAGTAGAGGAAAAATTACTATAGTAGATATATGATATCAAACTATAAGGTAAGAATATAATATATACATTTATTAATTAATTGGTTAATTATGTGATAATTGGCTGAAAAATTCTCCTCAATCGTGCGTTAGTAAGAAAACCAGTATTCGGTATTGTAACTGAAGAATAAAATGAAAATTGGTTTAATTTTGCAAAGTGTTCGTAAAAATCGCAAAAGGTGTGAAAACGTATTGATGGCTTAGCTGAGAGCCTATACGATAGAGTCTTATCGCTTAAACGATTGCACACCTCGCGTCTAAACGATCGCACACATTCTCTGAACGATCGCTTAGCATGCCGAGTTTTCTAAACAATCGCTTACTAAATACTAGACGATCGCTTAGTAAAACTACATGATCGTGTAACTTTCTCTAAACGATAAGCATTCGCTATATGATAGCCTTCTCCCACTTGCTTATCGTTCTTCACGATCAGCCATTTCCTCCTTCCTCTACCAAATTCAACAAAGACCACTCTTTGGATTTTCACTCCGAGAATACCAAGGGCTCTAAGTGGTGGTGTCATCCCAGCTTCTGCTTGTTCGTGCACTGCCATTCATGTAGACGATCGTGCAGCTGGTAGCTGACTGTTTGCTGGGCGATAAAGAATGTAGAGGTTTGCTTCCACTGGGTTGAGTTCGAAGTTACTCACTGGGTTGAGTTCGAAGTTACTCAATCTCTTGTATTTTATTTATCAAAACATGTCGTTAATTAGTGTAAAATTGCATACCTGTTTATTAGAATGTATGTGTAGTAATTTGGTCACAATGAAATAGAAAAGATTCAAACGCCCTCATGGATACTCTTTGTATGAAAAGGAGACGGTATACCATTGTTCAATGAGACAAGAAACCGAGATTAAGTTCCTCTTAATATGATGAACTACGAAAACATTATCCAGTAACAAATAATATTTCTTGTCAACAAATGAGAATCCAAATTGTGGACTCTGTGTGGACTTGGTTTGAGGCAGAAGACGGAGGAAACAACATTCGTGTAAATGATTGAGCAAGTGAGAGAAGGCTGAACCTATTATATAGGTCGATGCCCAATCGTTTAGGAAAAACTATGTGATCATCTAGCAAAAGCTAAGTGATCGTTTAGCTCATCGCTTAGCTAAGTGTCTGTCGCCTACAAACACTACACGATCATTTACCTTATCCAACTCGTCATTTAGTAAATCCTATTTACTTGGCAACTTCCGTGAGAATACTTTTCTTAAAAAACTTCAACATTTATTTTTCTTACTAAAATTAGGAAAATATTTTTCCTTTTATCTCACGGTTACCATGAAACCACCAATAACCTCCCACTCAATTGGTTATAGAGAAAAATAATTAATTATCCAATTATTAATATTATATAAATATAAATGATAACTAACTTATCATACTATATTTATAACCTATAGTTTTAATATTTCATCTCATGAAACATGTAAACCATAGCTCTTTTTCTATTTCATGACACTTAATGTAAATCTTATTTACATTAATCCTCCACTTGATGTATCTCATATATCATACCGATCATATCATATATAATCAAATTACCTCTTGTCAATTTGAACATTTCAAATCAACACCAAGAACTGATTCTCAACTGAATCCATTGAGCTACCAAAGGGACCCTATGGACCTATAGCTCAAAGCTCCAATGGTACGTGAATAAGTGACTAAACTCTTTAGTCACGGGATCTACCATCTGTTAACTGCTAGGCACTCCACTAAAGACCGACAGCTGAACTCTCCTTACCATAGATATATTATGTGTTCATCTTAACCAATAAGCAGTGCGACAATCCTTCACAGATTACTCGTAAGTACAGCTTGGCCAACCATTATGCCCCTATAGTTACATCTAATTCCTTAAGTATCATTGATCCCTCTAATGAACATAAGTCATAGTTCTACTATGACTGAGTCCTCTCTTCCAAAGAGAAGTTGTGGCCAATGTGTTCAAGCCCCGGAATCAGCCCTTAAGGAAGCAATCTCTTTACTTATCCCTGCTTCGGGAAAGAAGTGAATTCTATTTTATGGATTGAGTTCTCATCTTCCAGATCAGACAAGTCCCCAAAAAGGTAGGCATGTTGAGTTGACAATCTGGCTACTCTCACTCATACTAATGAAAGGACCGCCCTCAAAGGCAGGAGTTCACATAACACTTAGGATTGAGATCGTGTCACCTATGGTCATTTAAGTGAGACGTAAGTCTCTAGTATCAACGATGTTATATACAGAGTCTAGTCATCTTGTGGTCCGATCTTATACAAACTCTTTATATAGGCACCCCCGCTCGTATGTCTCTACATGAATGGTTAGGATCTACCATCTGTAGTAGTTTACAACACTTGCAAACCTCTACAAAGTGAACCGTATCCGTAGTGTCACCAGGATCAGGTATCCCACCTTAATCCTTATACTACAAACCTATTTAGATTATCACTTAAGGCATGATCCACTTGTATATCACATATCTATGCTTAATTTTACATAATACAACCGTGGAGCTTTGTTTATTGGATATGAGTAAATGCCACAATGAAATAACAATTATTTTATTCATCAAACAATGAGACTCGGGGAGAATTAGAACACCAATCCCAAAAATATCTTCATAATGCCTCTCTCAATTTTCAAAAAGCTCGGGATTGGTGAAGCAACGCCTACATGATAACGGTACAACTTGCTGACAGATTCATCCCATACCTTAAAGGGAAAATTGAAGATATACTAGTAAAAGTTGACAAGTTTATCTTTCCGATAGACTTTATTATTCTGGACTATGAAGCTGACAAAGGCGTTCTAATCATTTTTGGACACCTATTTTTAGCTACTGACAAATTCTTGATTGATGTACATAAAGGGAACTGACAATGCGTGTGGATAATCAGGAAGTAAAATGTGCTAAACGCATTGAAGTTCCCAGATGATGCGGAATCTTGTCAATTAATTGAATCAACTCAACTATGTGAGGAAGAGAACCAAGAAGTGTACCAAGGATGTGAGGCCCATGCATTGAGTGAGAGCACAAGGAGATTTGATTCATTATGTCTGAATGAGCGGCAGTCATAACCAATACTACCATCTCTAGAGAAGCCATCAATTCTTGAAATTAAACCTCTTTTAGATCATTTTAAATATGTTTTTCTTAGCAACAACAAAACTCTATCTGTTATAACTTCAGCTAAATTTTCTCTTACTAACGAACATCTTTTATTGTAGATACCTAAGAAGCTTACACGTGCAATAGGGTGGATGCTGGTTGACATTAGAGGATTAACCCATCTTACTGTATCCATAAAATCATATTGGAAGAAGGGAAAACAGAATCAATTGAGCCCAATGCAGGCTCAGTTCTATTATGAAGAAGTAGTGAAGAAAGAAATCATCAAATGGCTCGACGTAGGGGTTATCTCCCCTATTTTTTATAGTAGCTGGGTAAGTTCAGTGCAATGTGTGCAAAAGAAAGGCGGCACGACTGTGGTGATTAATAACAACAACAAATTAATTCCATTCAAAACTATTATTGTATGGTGCATCTGTATGGACTACAGAAAATTGAATGCATCGATTAAAAAAGACCATTTTACACTCTCTTTAATTGATCAAATGCTCGACCGATTGGTTAGAAAGGAGTTTTACTACTTTTTGGATGAATACTCTAGCTATAACTAAATCCCCATCGCCTCAGAAGACTAGGATAAGACAATATTTACTTGTCCCTTTGGAACGTTCGCGTTCCAATGCATGCCCTTTGGGTTGTGTAATGCACCAGAGACGTTCCAAAGATGTATGATGGCTATCTTTTTCTATTTTTTGGAACAATCTATTGAGGTATTTATGGACGATTTCTCACCTTTGAAGACTCTTATCTGACATGCCTTAACAACCTTGAAATCATTCTTGCTAGATGCGAGGAAACTAACTTGGTGCTTAATTAGGAAAAATGTTACTTTATGGTAACAGAAGGTATTGTGCTTGGCCACAAGGTTTCTAAGGCAGGGTTGGAAGTTGATGAAGCAAAGATAAATGTGATTGCAAAGTTGCATGCACCTGTAAATGTCAAGGCCCTCAAAAGCTTTTTAGGCCATGCAGGTTTGTACCGAAGGTTTATCGAAGGTTTTTCCCAAAATCGTGTGTCCATTGAACGCGTTGTTAGAGTTAAATAGACCCTATGTATTTGATGAAAACTGCCAACATGTGTTTGAAAGTTTAAGGTATGTATTAACAATAACACTTATACTGGTAGCTCTTGATTGGACACAACTTTTCATCCTGATGTGTGACACCAACAATGTAGAAATACAAGTTATTATTCTCTCAAAGTTGGAATATTAGGATTATAAATGATGTAAATGCATTCATGATAAAGGAAAACACATGAAATTATATATATGTAATAAACTCATGCAAAAGTATCTTCTTAAGTGAAAAACTGCATCACTAACACACTTTAATACAAGAATAAAAAAAATTACTAAGTGTTGAATACAAAGGCAATGCAAGGGCATGTGTTTAGCTTACCTGATGCTGAAAGGTATATTTCGCCGTGCAATCAACGTCAAATCATAACTTGTAAGCATGAGCATCTGACTGGCGGCGTCTGATCAAGGTAGAATGGTAGGCGGCTGTCTTAGGGTATGGAATTTAATGCAATCATTGTTGGAAGGTACCAATGTGCAGCGGAAGAAAACTAGGATCCATAAGCACTCTAATTCATTAATTTTGGCAGAAAAGAAAACATGCTTCGACAGAAATTAAATGGGTTTCATGACATACCTTTGAAAAACTTCCTCTAAGCTTTGATTCAGCTGCAAATTTCCACAGAATCTTGTGGTCAACCACCCCAAGATCTTCCCTACTATCCTCTTGGAGCTCAAGATTAAGTAGTGGGACTCAAAATAGGCCGGAATTAAGGGAATTTGGAGAAGCTCACAAAAACAACCGAGTATAAGAACTACGTTCTTCTCTTAAATTTCTCTAAAAAAATTGGTTCGATTGCTATCACTTTAAAACACTCCAATTTCTTCAATATATTGCAGACATTCATGCAAAGAAATTTGCTACATGAGATGTAGCTCATGCTTGGAGTTAATGAAGAGTTAATGTGGGTTGTTGATGAGCTGGTAGAAGAAGATAAGAGAAAATCTATTTTTCAATTTTTTGTATTTTTGTTTTCTTTTTCAATTTTATCTAAATTGATTTCATAAATCAATTTTAATTAATAAAACTGAAAATATTATTAATTTTACAAAATTAATTTCATAAATTATTTTTCTTAATAAAATTAATAAATAATTATTTAAACAATTTAAATAATTCTAATTAATTTAATATCAAATATTAAATTAATTTTTAACACAATTCCATCTTCAAATATTTAAATCATATTAAATATTATTACTCCAAATTCATTTAATTCTAATTTGAACACTTCAAATTAACTTATCACGCTATTCTAGATCTTACCATTTATGAGCTAGTAGGAGACCTCGCGAACCTACAGATCATGGGGTCCAATGATCCGAGATTAATCAGCTAAACTCATTAGACTAATCTAACCCCATTCGTTAACTAATGGGTGATTCCACTAAAGCCCATAGCTGAACTCCCATCACTGTAGATATATTATGTCCACTCGATATAACCATGATTAGTAAGTTAACCCTTCACAGGTTGTTTGTAATAACGACTGGGTCGAATCTTTGTTTTACCCCCGAGATTACCTCTTGTTCCTTAAGTTCCACTGATCCCCTAATGAATAATTGATTTGTGATCCAATCAATAAATTTAATCCCTTTCAGGCCAATGAGAGGGTGAGGCCTCTTGTTCAAGATCCAGAATCAACACTTAAAGGGAACAACCTCTCTACTAACCCTAATCGGGTAGGAGTGAATTCCCTCTTGCACCCTATGTTCCCAGCTATTCATCCGATCTTATCCCCAAAATGGTAAGCTTATTGAGTAGAGGCAATTGGTCTACTCTCACCGTTTACAGATCAAAGGATAATCCCGAACAAACAGGAGTTCAAAGTTAGCTCAGGATTAAGGTCAAGTTACCTAGGTCATCACTTTGAAATAGTTAGTCTTAAATAGTAAACAACATTATAAAGTAAGAGTGACTAGTTTCGTGGTCCGATCTTGCACAAAACTCATTTGCATAGGACACCTCCACTCCTCATGTCCCAACATGAATGAATTAGGATCACTTCGTTTGTAGCACTTTACAACTCTTTGTAAAAACTACAGAGTAGACCGCATCCAATAGTGTTACCAGAATAAGGTACCCAATCTTATTCATATACTATAGATCATTTTGACTATTTACTCGAACCTGATCTACTTGTATGTCTCCACATAAAGTTAAAGTACTCATATAACAGTCAAGGGACTTAAGTTTATTGGATTTCTAAAAAAAAAAACAATATATTCAATAACAACTTTATTGAATTCTCAGAATAAGTTCTAATGTTTACAAACCACGAGTTTTAGGACATAAAACCCAACAATCACATCATCAAGTGACTGTTCTAATTGCCTACATAAAGAGATGTTGCCTGCAATGAGGAGTTAGTTAGAGAGTTAGCCATTTTGTTTTTCACCTCCGCCGACTGCAAGCAAGAAATATGAGGGACGATAGCCATTCTCCATCGTAGGCAATGAGGTGCTATAAAAAAGAATCTCAAGAGAGACATCTCCTTTAACCCTTCCATCGAGTTGGCAATAGCAAGCATAAAAAAAGCCAAAGAGGACAAAAGATTGAACCCCGTGGCTTGACTTCTTTCTTTTACTTTGCATTCTCATTCACTATCCTACTTGATTGAACTAAGATTATATGTATCAAGACTGATTCCTTTAATTCAATCTCAATCTAAACCATTCTTCACGTTTCCATCTGTTAATTTTCTAAGTTGGTTGTGTATGTGAATCTTTTGGCTTGATAAGTGCATAAAATTTGTTGCTTAAATCCACCTAATTAGTTGATTGAAGTGAAAAAGCAATTAGTTATTCAAGAGAGTAGTTACTTGTTGAACGCATCAAGCTAGGCCGTGAGTAATTCTAAAGATAAAATTATTCATGTTATTTGCTTGTTCATTTTAACTAACACATGCAACCCAGAGATAAGATAAGTGTGGCATCCGCATCGAGAGATGTTGAGCATAAATTAAAGAATAGACTTCCAACTTATCACATGTACACTTAGATTTTAGCAGGTGTATGTACCATTTCAATTTCATTGTCATTGTGCTTACATAGGTTTGTTGTTCCCACTAGGAAATCAACACATATCATCGACGCTTGATCCAATCATCCGTGCCAGTAGTTTAGTGTACATAACCAACGCATATCAACCAATTAGGAAACTTTTACAATAGATCCAGAGACCAAACCTGCGTTATTGTACTCTAGAATCCCCGCATTCAACCTTAGGCTTTCCAGGAGACTTAAGTTAGATTTATACTTGTGTCTAGCTTAAGGGAAGTTATATGCAACTAGCAAGCTGTGCACAAACATAAATCTATCCTCTGTCTAACGCATAACATCATCTTCGTACCAAGAGATAGATTAAACATATTCATCATAATCATTCATTCTCATCATCATTCACCTTCAAAAGCACAAATACGATTAAAACACAACAAAGATGAAGAGATTTGAACCTCGAAACTCAAGCTATACAACATCCTGTGGAAGACTATAGCCAAGGTAGATTTTTTGTATTACTCTTTGCTAATTGGGGAAGCCCAAAGAAAATGGTATCCATGGTGGTTTAACTATTTAAAATTGTTTTGTTAGGTAAACTACTTTAAACTCCTCTTTCTTTTTCTTTCTTTCTTTCTTTTTTTTTTTTTTTTTTTTTTTTTTTTTTTTTTTTTTTTTTTTTACTCTTTGAATGTTATATTGTAGCTTCTGACATTTTGAACTATTTTGTTTGTAGCCTTGGGTTGATATAAAACTCATTCAACCAAGACCCAAGTTCTTTGTTTTTGGTGAATTTTAGGTGTTAAAAGCTTGATTTAGATTCTTTTCAGCATTTCCTAATGACATGTTTGAAAGTGATTCTAAAATGATCAAAATCACTTTTGTTATTTTCAAAAAAGAAAAAATTACATGCTACTTGTGACGCATCTATCTTTATGCAGCCCAGACAGTTGTCGAATAAAAAATTGTCAAGTGTCAATTTTTTTTTTAAAAAAAATGATTTTTCTAAAACGTGTGTAAAGGAAAGAGGAACATGGGATTAGGTGCAGTTAGGTTTCATCTAATCATTGCTCTTTTCAAAATCACTCAGAAAAATGCTTTTATTTATTTAAAATCAATTTTAATATTATGAAAAAATATGTTTAAACGTGTAAAATTAAACATTAAATTGAGTTTAAGTGATGAATTATGTGTTTTTAGGTCATTTTTAAACATGACAAAAATAATTTTAACTATTTCAAAACCACTCCTAAATGTGCACTAAATGTTATAAACTAGTTTATAACCCTCGAAAACCTTTTGTCTATAATTGGGATTGATTCTGAGTGTTTTGAACTCTTTATAAGTGTTTGTTGGGGTTGTGATAAAACTTGTTACAGTGTACTTGTTGTACATAGTTTCTTTATAAAAGCTTAACTAACTTTGGTTATTAGTCTCTTTATGTTCAATTCCTTTGTAAAAAAATTATCAACTTTAACATCATGATTTTTGGTTGATAGCAATAAATTCACATGTGGTTCTGAAAGGATCGAATCCCGCAGCGAAAACGTCTCGTGTGAGAATAACTTGTATCCTACGATTCCATTTTTACAATAAACAAAATCGTTGTACTAGACGGAATAGATAAACATGTAAACTAGCATGCTATTGACACTACTACAAAATCGGACTTTAATGTTGGTTTAAAACTGACATTATAGAGGTACAATGTCGGTTGAAAATCGACATCAAAGATCGTGTTATAAAAGGTCTTTAATGTCGGTTTTAAAGCGACACTTAGTTGACCGAAATTTCAATGTCAATATTATTCAACAACCGACATTGTAACCATCTTCAATGTCAGTAGAAAATCGACATTGTACATCATCTTCTATGTCGGTTTTTTACTAATTTTTTTTTAATAATTGTCCATTATTTTTTTTAATGCCTCATTTTTTTTAAATGTCCAATCCATTTTTAATGTTGATTAAAGAGTTAAAAACCGACATTAACAAAAAAATACATATATATTTTTTGCTTAAGCATGTGCAAATCAATAATATTTTTTTAACCAATTATATTTCTCTTACCTGTACATATAAAAAAAATAAAATCTTAATTGCTTTTATATCTTACAATTTCAACAAACACAAAAATTAACTAACTTATTGGAAGAAGGAAATAAAACTAGATAAAGGAAATAAAACACATCCAAAGATTGTTGTATCAATTCAACTAAACAATCATACCAACCACTAACAATGTTGAGTTCAATACATTTGTCATAAAGGAACGTAATAAAAAATTGGAAAATGCATCATAATTATGCTTCATAGTTGATCCATTTCTCATGCACTTTCAAATCCAATAATCCTAAAAATACTTGCAACAAGAATATAAAGATAATATGTGAAGTATCTTAATAGTAAACACTTCTATGCATGAAATTAAAAGGATTGGTTGTAGGTCTAAGGTACAAAGCTCAGTGTGTTCCGACTAACAAAACATGAATTGAGGAAAGAAGAAAACAAATCAATGTATAAATCGAGCAAAAACTTACTCGAGTTTTGCAAATGTTCGCTCGTAAAGCATCTGAGAGATATCCCATAGGCTAACTAATGAATCAACACTTCAAACGCAAAATACGTATGATTGCAACAAGGAAGACGTTTATCTTTTCCTGTATCTAATTGCAAAAGTTTTCACAATAATTGATGTAAGCAATTGAAAGTAAAACTACTCTTTTTTAATAGAAAAAATATTGACAGCATATTTCATGCGAGAGTTGTATATAATGAAGAAGATTCACTCAAATTAAGAAGTCAACTATAAAACTCATCCTCCAACTGGATCAATTACATCGAAATCTAGAAGCAAGAACAGAAAGAACTTAGGGAACATTACCATATTTTAACTGTTATTAACTTTACTAACTCTTATGCTTTAGAAAAATTTCGACAACATGACATCATTATACAATAAAACCAATTTTTTTTTACTTAACACCTATTCAAAGAAATGCATTTCCAACACAACATTCAAACAACACTCTTAACAGAACTACCAAAATTTTCCAAACAAATTTTACTACAACCAAACAAAACTATTGTGTACCAATTTCACGTGCAATTCCATTACAGGTAGTAAAGTATGATTTTGCAACATGATGGAACTTTGGAACCTCCACCTAAATCCAAAAGTATTTGCATAATTGCATATCCTAAAAAGAAATTGGCAAACATAATCAAAACATCAAAGTAGATCCCTAGCAATCGCAAAGCAACCAGAAGTTGAGTTTCATCACTCATTTTGATAAAGTTACAAGATAAGAAAGAAGCAGTAGAGAGATGAAGCTATTTGTAGAACCAATATTTTTCTACTAGAAAAATCAGCAATCCAAGTATACACAACAAACATCAAAACTATTTAATTCTCTAGTATTTTCAAAAGTGTCGAGGACAAACTAATCTACCATAAGATGATGTTGTTTAGGAAGTACAAGAGAACTCGCCTGTAAAATGAATCATATGCAGAAATATTTTCGAGAGTTGTGATCATCTTGGTCCGGAGAGCTTCACGGCCGAAAGAATGTGATATACTTCTTTGTAAAAAGTAAGAGCCTACCTAAAACCAAATTATTAGTTTAGGCTAATTTATTCTAAACTTCTGCAATAAATAGCTATTATCAATAAAAGTTGCTTACTTGGTTATGTTTTGTAGTGAAATAGTTCCATGCATAAAGTTTTGATCTTTATATAGAGATCATTTCATAACAAAGATTTGGAAGACCTTAATTAATCATTAATGAAGCAAATTAGTTGTTTGATTTGGATTGATCCTACTGTACTTTCAAGCTACTCCATTGTGGGAGAAGAGTTCAGTTGTACTGCTCACTTTTTCTCTTTTCAAACATTGGCAACTCGTTAAGCAACCATCCAGAAAGCATAAATAATTATATATAAATAAATCAAATGGCAAAAGAAAACTATTTTTCAGCTGAAAAAACCTGTCTTTCTTCTTCAATTTTCAGTGTTTTATTAACCTTCACCATGCAGACACTCACCAGCAACAACATTTTCCAGCAGCTGCTTCATGTTTATGGTGGGATTTGTGTGCATTTGGATGAGAAACACCTCATGCTTGAGAAAAGTGGGGAAACCCACTAAATCCCCAATTTTCAAAAAATTTAATTTCCATTTTTAATTAATTCTAAATTAATTAAAACAAAATTTAATTAATTCATAATTAATCAAATTATGAATTTCAAAATCCAATTTCTCATATTGAATTGAAATTGGAAATTAATTTGATTTTAATTATTTAATTAATTTAATATCAAATATTAAATTAATTATACACTTATTTTAGACATGAATCCTATTCATGTAATTGATATTTAAATATTATAACTCTCCAATTTTGTTTAATTTCAACAAATTAAATATTAATTATATCAAATATAATTATACAAATCCTAATTTGAATTTGAACTTATTAAATTCAAACCCTAATTTCAATTTGAACATTTTCAAATTGAAATTTAAATTGAATAATTCAAATTGATATCATTCCAAATTCACTCAATTAATTAATTCAAGGTTTTCATGTTTTACGAGCTAGTAGAGGGACCTTATGGACCTACAGATCACGAGCTCCAATGATCTAAATTAATTGGTTAAAGCTCTTTTGACCAAATTAATCAGTATTCGTTAACCATCAGGTCACACCATTACAGCCCAATGGTTGCACTCTTCTCATTGTAGATGTATTTGTATCCACATGATATAACCATAACTAGTAAGTCGACCCTTCACAGGTTGTTCGTAATAACGACTGGGTCAATATGTTGTTTTACCCCCGATATTACGTCTTGTTCCTTAAATTCCTACTGATCCTCTAATGAACAATTGGTTTATGATCCAATCACTAAACTGGATCCCTCTCGGGCCATGAGAGGGTGAGGCCCCTTGTCCAAGACCTGAATTCAGTACTTAAGAGAACAACCTTTCTCCTATCCCTAAATCTACTAGGCGTGAATTCCTTATTGCACCCTATGTCCCCAGATATCTACCCGGTCTTACCCCTGAAAGGGAGGCTTATTAAGCTGGCGCTGTTGAGCTAACCATCACCTATGCAAATCTAAGGATAATCCTGAATAAACAGGAGTTCATAGTTAACTCAGAATTAAGATCGAAGTGGAATAGTCAGTCTTAAACAGTAAACAACGTTATAAAGTAAGAGTGACTTACTTCTTGGTCCGATCTTATGCAAACTCATTGCATAGGACGCCCACACTCCTCATGTCAATACATGAACAAATCAAGATCACTTCGTTTGTAGCTCATTTACAACAACTTGTAACCGCTACAAAGTAGGCCTCATCTAATGGTGTTACTAGAATAAGGCACCCAATCTTATTTGTATACTATAGACCATTTTGGCTATTTACTCGAACTTGATCCATCTTTATGAAGTTCAAGTATTCATGTAATAGCCATAGATCTTAATTTATTAGATTTTGACTGTATGAATGCAATTTAAAGATTCAATAACAACTTTATTGAAGAAATGTTGAATAACATCTTTATTGATAATAGAACGTGTTTAACTTTATAAACTGCGAGTTTTAAGACACACAACCCAACAGAAATATATCTGTAGTGCGAAGAGTGCAATTGTCGGTCTTTAGTGGAGTGACCGACAGTTAATAGATGTTGAATAATTTAATTAAAGAAGTTTAATTAATTGTTTAAATACCATTGGAGCTTCAATCTAAAGGTCCATATGGCCCCTTTTGTAGCTCAACAGAGATTATTGAGAATTAATTTTGGATTAATTTGAATTGTTCAAATTAACTGACTGAATTAATTATATATGATATAATTAATTAAATTAATTATATGTGATATATTAATATAATGTATTCGATACATTATAATGTAAAGTTTATTTTGAGAGAAATTAAATATTTTAACATGATTCAAATACTAATTATATAGATGTGATTCATATAATTAAACTTAGTATAAATGTGATTTATACTAAATACCATGAATGACCGAGAGAAATAAAAATTATAGGTTATATTGTATTTGATATATAAAACTATAGGTTATGTGTTATATTTGATATAATATATAGTTGTATATATATACAATAAGTTAGTTATTATATATATGTATTTATATATTTATATTTAATTTAATTTTGAATTAAATTAATTGAGAGAGTTAATAACTCTCTCCCTATTTTTCTCCCTAACAATCATGTGGCAAAGTGAATGGGAGTGGTTTTGATTTTTTCATCTTCTTCACAACAGAGAGTATTTCTCTACGATTTTCTCTTAAATAACTCCCAAGTACACAGAGAAGAAAAAAAAGTTTTTCTTCTTCATCTCTCAAATTCCTCCTCCCTCTTCCAAAAGAAGCAAAGCTCACACCTCCTGCCAATTATCTACCTAAAAGAAAGGCTCTGCTTGGCGGTGGCCATTTGGGTTTTTAGAGATTGAAGTGTTCGTGACAGATCGGGGAGGGATTTCACGAAGAAGTTGTTCTTCAAAGGTAAGTGGTATTTCTTCCCTAATTTCCTCTTTTTCAAAAGCATATTGTAAAATTTATGGCTTTGCATAATTGTATGTTCTGTAAATATTTATTTTGTGAAAATCGAAATTGGGACAATCCCGCTTCTGCATTCGAACTTCACGGTTCCTTCAATTGGTATCAAAGCGGCATTCTTGGTCCCAATTTTTCTTTTATTTTTCCAGAATGAATTTACAATTTATGGTGGTGGGTTTCATTCTGTATTTTTTTTCATGTTGATGATGAATGGTTGAATGTGGTTTGTAATTCATGGATAATTTCAAGATTGGTCTGTTAGATCTACAACTTTAATTTTACAAATTTGATTTGTAAGAACCCTTTGTTTTTGGCATTAATTGCAATTGTATAAATGTTATTTTATTTCATTACTTTAGTATTTATGTATGTCAAGTAATGAAATGGAAATTGCATGAAATATGATAGTACTATAGATAATTTTATAAATGTTGTAATTTTATTAAGTATGTCATCTAATGCAAAGTATGGTTCTAATTTGTTTCATTTACTTTATAATTGTTATAATTAAACGAAATTAGAAATTAAAATCAATAATTCAGAATTGCATGCAAACTTAGGTTCAAATCATTTTTAAAATAGTTTTAAAATATGATTCACATACACTTAAGATCACAAAATTTCTAATGAGATTAGAAATTAGTTTAATATTTTTAATCAATTTAATAAGATTAAATTAGTTTTAATAAAAGATTAAAATTGTAGCAAACGTATCTATAAGAGACCTTTGTCTAAGACTACTTCTGTCTAGGCTGGGGTATTTAAGTTGATGGAAATGGAACACCCTTACCTGGGAATTGATCTGAAAGGTGAATTAGATAGATTTGCTACAAGCATGCAATTGTTTATTAAAGTTTGTTAAAATGTTTAATGAACATAAATCAAATTTGTTTAACTATCCAAAGTAACTGCTACTGTTAGGTAAACTTAAACATTCACTTAATAAAAATAATTAGCCATATTTTTTCTAAGTTAAATAAACCCTAGGTTTTTAAAATACTTAGTGGAGGAAAAAGATGTATACAATATGTCAATTTTTCACACATATTTCTCCCTTAATGTTCACATTGTGAGACTCATACTTGGTCTTGAGGCGTCCTGGGAGCGTCTCCTTTCAGATGACGTTTGCATGGGTCAATATCAAGGTGAATGGAGAGAGTATAGTAAGTGGTAGAGGGATGTGTATCAACATGTCCTACAGTCTCCTTCATTAGTTTGCAATGTTAGATCTTCTTGCACGACCTCGAGGCACCTTAGGAGCGTCCCCCTTTGGATGGTTTGTGCATTAGGTCAATATCAAGGTAAACTTTAGAAATGGATAACATCGCTTTAGTTTTCACCCCAATCGGTTTTTCCCTTCGGTTGACTCATTGGGGCGGAACTCTAGGGTTTAAAATGAAGGGTCACAATTACGAGAAATTGTTAAGCTAATTAATGATTTCTTAACCAAATCAGTGATGACTAATTGTTATAGGAATAAAAGTTATTCTGGTGTAATAATTGGTTGAGAGTGTCTCAGTTCAGTGAAGGATAACTTACTACCCTTTGGTGGATTTTGTCCTAAAACACTGAAACATCATTGCAAAAATTAGATGTTAAATGTGGTTCATTTAGTTTTTGCTAAAATTTGATTGGATGTTTTAGAGTTATGCTAAAATCTAATGTAGATCAATTTGTTTCTTTTCAGCAAAAACGTCAAATTGTATATATATTTTTTTTTTGTTATTTGCCTTTACTTGTTTAACCAGTTTTAATTATACAATTAGAAAGATTCGATTAAAACTTTTTTTTCATGGTTAATGACCTCAACATTGTCTTGACTAAGGATTGTCCTCAAGTCCTAACTCTTGATGCAACAAGAAATGTTCATGATGCATATGAAATGTGGACGAAGGCTACTGATAAAGTCCGAGTTTACATTTTGGCAAGCATACCTGATGCCTTAGCCAAATAATTTGAGAGCATGGTCACTGCACATCGGATCATGCAATCAATACAAGAATAGTATAAGCGAAAGTTCTCACAATTCAAACAAAGTGGGGTTGATGACGACGAAACTAGTTGTTAAGATTGGTGTCCTAAAGCTCTCATGTATTCTCGTAGTTTGTAAACATTGTATAAACAAATTGTTACTAATAAAATAATTGTTATTTTATGAGCATTTACTCAATCCAATAAACTAATATCCTAAGTTATTTTATGTAATTTAAACATGTATGTAGAGACATAGGAGTGGATCATATTTAAATGATAACCTAAACGGTCTGTAGTAGATGGATAAGGTTAGGTACCATATCCTAGTGACACTAACGATACGACCCGCTTTGTAGATTGTACAAATGTTGTAAAGTGCTACAAATGATCTGATCTTGATCATACATGTGGAGACATGTGAGCGGGGGTATCCTATACAAAGAGTTTGTATAAGCCCAGACCACGAAATGACTAGTCTCATTATATAACGTCGTTAATAGTAGAGATTTACATTTCACCAAGATGACCATAGGTGACTTGACCTGAATCTTGAGTGACTGTGAAAAGTCTATGAGGCGGTCCTTTGATTTGCATGGGTGAGAGTGACCAGATCGCCGACTCAATATGCCTACCATTTTGGGGATTCGTCTGATTGGGGAGTTGGGAACACAACTATACATGACGGAATTCACTCCTTCCTTGATGTCGGGGTAAGTAGATAAATTGCTCCTTTAAGGGTTGATTCTAGGTCTTGAACAATGTGGCCACACTCTCTCTTGACCCGAGAGGGATTTGGTCATAGTTGGACTATGACTTATTGTTCATTAGAGGGATCAGTGGTACTTAAGGAGTTAGATGTAACTATAGGGGTAAAACAGTAATTTTGGCCCAGTTGTACTTACGAGCAATTTGTGAAGGGTCATCGTACTATTGACTAGTTATATCCGGTAGACACAGAAATATATTTGTAGTTTATTTTATTAAACAATTTGTTATTATTAAAATAATTTTTATTTTATGAACATATACTTAATCCAATAAACAAAGATCCTAGGTTATTTTATGTAATTTAAATATGTATGTAGAGACAAATAGGTGAATCATGTTTAAATGATAACCTAAATGGCCTGTAGTAGATGGATAAAACTAGATATCTTATCCTAGTAACACTATGAATACGACCCGCTTTGTAGATGTTATAAGTGTTGTAAAGTGCTACAAATGACCTGATCTTGATCATTCATATGGAGACATGTGAAGAGTTTGTATAAGACTAGACCACAAAATAATTAGTTTTATTATATAACGCCATTAATAGTAGAGACTTACCTTTCACCAGGATGTCCATAGGTGACATGACCTGAATCATGAGTGAGTTATGAACTCCTACCTATGAAGGCGGTCCTTTGATTTACATGGGTGAAAGTGGCCAGATCGTCGACTCAATGTGCCTGCCATTTTGTAGATTCATCTGATTGGGGAGCTGAAAATAAAGCTACACAAGATGAAATTCACTCTTTCCCTCATGCGCAGGGTAAGTAGTAAATTGCTCCCTTAAAGGCTGATTTCGGGGCTTAAATAATGTGGGCAGACCCTCTCTTGGTCCGAGAGAGATTTGGTCATAGTTGGACTATGACTTATTGTTCATTAGAGGGATTATGACTTATTGTTCAATCATCTACATTTTTACAGCGAATTCATGGTGATATATATGGATTTATTAACCCACCAAGTGAACCATTTAGATCTTTTATAGTATTATTAGACATATCCAGTAGATGGTCACACATGTGCTTATCATAAAGTCGAAATATTTCATTTGCAAGATTACTTTCTCAAATAATTAAGTTAAAAGTACAATTTCCTGACTATACAATTAAGACCATTCATTTTGATAATGCTGGTGAATTTACATCCTAATTTTTTTATTATTGTATGTCAATTAGGATAAGTGTTGAATATCCTGTAGCTCATGTCATACACAAAATGGTTTAGTAGAATCATTCATAAAACGTTTGCGGTTAATTGCTAGACCATTGTTTGTGAGAGCTAAGCTTCTTACATCTATATGGGAACATGCTATTTTGCATGCAGTATCACTTGTATGCATTAGGCTAGAATCTTATCGTAAGAATTCGCCATTATAATTAGCTTATGGCCATCAGCCAAATATTTCCAATTTGAGAATTTCAAGATGTGCAGTATATGTTCCAATTGCTCCACCACAACATACTAAGATGGGTCCCCAAAGGAGATTAGGAATATATATTAGATATGATTCCCCCATCAATTATTAAATATCTTAAACCCCTGACAGGTGATGTATTTATAACACAATTTTCTTATTGTCATTTTAATGAGACAAATTTTCCAACATTAGGGGAAAAATTAGGAAGTTGAAAAAAGAAGTTACATGGAATGCATTGTTATTGTCTCATTTATATCCCGTACATATCAGTGTGAACTTGAAGTTCAAAAGATAATTCATTTGCAAAATATAGCAAATCAGTTATCAAATGCATTTATAGATGCAAAGAAAGTAACTAAATCACATATACCAACTACAAATGTTCCATCGAAAATTAATATCCCAACACAGCAAGTTGTCACTAATGAGTCTGGAACACACTAGAAGCGGATAGACCAGTGGGTTCCAAAGATAAAAATTCTCGAAAAAGAAAAATAGTTAATAGTAAAAAAAGACTTGGTTAAGGATGTAAATATCTATGAAGAAATCTTTAATATGACTAATGAGGAAGGTGAAATACCTAAAGATAATAATGAGATTTCAATAAACTATGTCATGATAGGAAAAAGATGGAATCAAACTCATGTAAACATTTTTGCGTATAATGTTGTTCTTGATATTATACCTGAAAATGAAGATTTGTAATCAAAATCTGTTGAAGAATGTCGACATAAAAAAGATTGGCTTTAATGAAAAAAATCAATCGAGGCAGAATTAAACTCACTTTCAAAACCAGTAGTCCGACGGTGTCAAATCTGTGAGATACAAATAGGTATTTGTGAGAAGAAGAAACAAAAATAATGTGGTCACAAGATATAAAGCAAAACTAGTTGTACAAGATTTCTCACAAATACTTGGTATTGATTATGAGGAGACGTATTCTCCGGTGGCAGATGCAATTACATTAAGATATTTATTGGTCTGATTGTGTATGAAAATCTGGATATGCATCTTATGGATGTAGTCACAACATATTTATTTGGATCTCTTGATAATGATATTTATATGAAAATCTCAGAAGGATTTAAGGTACCTAAAACATATATGTCAAATTCTCGGGAATTGTATTCAATAAAGTTATAGAGATTGGATTAAAACAATTAGGACGAATGTGATATAATCGCCTGAGGGGATATTTGTTGAAAGAATGATATCAAAATAATCGAATATATCCATGTGTTCTTATAAAGAAATCACAGTCAGGATTTACTATTATAACTATATATGTTGATGTTTTAAATATAATTGGAACTTCTGAAGAGCTTTCAAATGCAATAGAATATCTTAAGAAAGAATTTGAGATGAAAGATCTTGGAAAAACAAAATTTCATCTTTGCTTACAAATTGAACATTTAGCAGATGGAATATTTGTTCATCAATCAACTTATACAAGAAATTTTTTTGAAAATGTTCTATATGGACAAAGCACATCTATTGAACATTCCAATGGAAGTTCGTTCCCTAGATGTGAAGAAGGATATACTTCGACCTTGAGACGATAATGAAGAACTTTTTTGTCCTGAAGTACCATATCCTAGTACAATTGGTCCACTTATGTATCTTGCTAATAATATAAGATCAAATATTGTATTTTCAGTAAATTTATTAGCAAGATATAGTTCTTCTTCAACAAAAAGACATTGGAACGAAATTAAGAATATACTCAGTTATCTTCGATGAATGATTGTTATGAGTTTGTTTTACTTAAATAAATCAAATTTTTATCTAGTTGGTTATGCAGATTCTGGATGTGTATCTGATCCACACAAAGTAAGACCTCAAACAGATTATCTATTCATATGTGGAGGAACTGTTGTATCGTGGCTGTTAAGAAAGCATACCATAATGGCCACTTCCTCAAATCATGTTGAAATTCTTGCAATTTACGAGGCTAGTCGAGAATGTGTATGACTAAGATCAATGACTCAGTACATTTGTGAAACATGTGGTTTGTCTTCTAATAAAAATTTTCCAACAATATTACATGAAGACAACACAACATGCATATCTCAAATTAAAGGAGGACATATTAAATGAAATAAAACAAAGCATAATTTACCAAAGCTTTTCTTTACTCGTGATTAGAGTTAGCAAAAATCCCTACGAGGTCGGGTCCCCACCCCAATCGGGGCGGGGAATCCCCTGTTTGACCGGAATGGGGGTCAAATTGGGAATAAAAAATGGATCCCCGATTGGGGACAAGGTGAGGAGTATCCTCGCCCCGTTCTCGTCCCCGACCTTGCCCTGAATATTTTTAATAATAATAACAATCCTCGATCCCGACTCCAACTCCCTAAAATGGGGAATGAGGTGGGGATGGGGATGGAAGTGCATCCCCGGCCCCATCCCGCCCCGTTGCCAACCCTACTTTTGATCTTGAAGAAAATGACAATATCATTGTACAATAAATTTGTTCGAAAGATAATCTTGCATACTTATTTACAAAGACATTACCTAACACAATATTTGAAAAACTGGTGCACAATATTGGAATGCGACAATTCAGAGATCTCAAGTGATGTTTCCATGAGGGGGAGTAAATATACTTTTTAAGAGTATAAATTAATGACATATGCACTTTTTTCCCTTTACTAGAATTTTTTTCCTATTGGATTTTTTCCTAGTAAGATTTTAACAAGTCGTATTTCATATATATAATTGGCATCTAAGAGAGAGTATTATAAATATCATGATAATAGATGTCCAATAGATGCTCATGCTTAGTGTCCATTGTCCATGTGTCATAACCCCATTTTCCAAAGTGTTGTCCATGTGTCTCAACATTATACATTATTAATGTTCATGTAATCCACTTCCTACTTGCCAAATTACCTTTAAATAGTGGCATTTGGTAGATTTTGGAATAACACATTAGACAAATTCCATGAAAATTGGAGAAAGTGGAGAATTTAGAGAAATTTCTTATTTTATATTTTGCTAATTTATTTTATTTATATATTATGTTTAATTTATTTTAATAATATATTTTATTGGTATCTGTGTTTCCATTGTACTTCTTAAATTCACAACACATGATAAATTAATTAATAATATATTAAAACATTAAAATTTGATTAGAAATTAACTAGTTAATCGTTTATTTCTCTACCCCTGTTTATTTTCCAAGAAAAATAGTCTCCAAGAAGGATAATGAAATCTCATAGTCAATGGAATATTTTATCCTTAGATAATTAATAATTATTCAAGTTTGAAAAAGTAAACATGCATGAAACCAACATGATTTTTTTTTTCTTTACACACTTTATTTATATGATTCCCAAAATCCAAATCTAAATATGTGAATTATTCACCCCTAATTTTCTTACTAAATTTATTATCGATTAATTTTTAATGTTGTGTTAAAAAATATGTACATCAACTAACATTAAGGATAAATCAATCTCTCCATTATAGAATAGAAAAAACGACGAGATATAACTAAAATATCAACAAACAAATCATTAATATTAAACTATTTCAATAAAAATATATTTAAACTTTTTAAAAATATTGAAATACTCTCTTGTTAAATTTAAATTTATTTTTAAAAATGTTGGCCTTTATAATTTCTTTTTTAAAAAAATATCTTTTGGTCCTTATGTTATGAGGGAGTTTAGTTTTCATTTGGTTCTTAATTTTTAAAATGTCACACTTTTATCCTTAATTTTGAGTTCGATTTCCACTTAGTCCCTATGTTTCAAAAGGTTACATTTTTATCCTTGTGTTTTGAGTTTTGAGTTTTGTTCTTATTGATTCTTAGATTTCAATGTTTTACACTTTTATCCCTAAGTTTTTATTGATTTCACTTTTAGTCTTTGATATTATCTTTTATTTAATTAATTAAAAATAATAAAAAATAATTACAATATGAAAATTTTTAACTTTGATGGAACCATAGTAAAAATTAAAATAATTATAATTAATTTAATTCTCTTACATTAATTAATTAATAAACATTAAGACCATGAACCAAAAAGTGAGTTTTTAGTTAAACATAAAGGACAAAAATGTAAATCTCATAGAGTAAGTTTTTAGTGAAAAATAAAGGATAAAAATGTAAATCTCAAAGTCTATGGACAACGTAAAAACAAAACTTAAAAAATAAAGGATAAAAATATAACATTTTGAAACGAAATAAATATATGAAATGGTTGTTTTTAAATATAGAAAAATAAACCAAAATATTTACTAGATATAGCAAAATTTTTGAACTATCAAGATAGACGCTGATAGACACTGATAGACTTATATCAATGTCTATCAATTTCACTGATAGAAGTCTACCAGTGTCTATCAGTGTCTATCATTGATAGTTCTAAAACTTTACTATATTTTGTAAATATTTTCAACATTTTTACCATTTAAATTAATTTCCCTATAAGAAAATTAAACTCAAAACTTAAGAGTTAAAAGTATAACATTTTTAATCTTGAAATCAAATGATAACTAGACTCAAAATTTAAAGATTAAAAAAAAAAATACATCTTTTCCATTTTCTTTTCTTGGAATATTAGCACTTTTTGATATCTTCATGGACATTTTTTTGTTAAATAGAAAATTTAGTCCTTATGATTCGAAGAAAGTTAAAATTTAGTTCTTATGATTTGATAAAATCTTAAGAATTAATCCCTACCGTAGCGAGTATTTTACGAATCCAACAAAGCTATTTCCTTAGATTTTCAATTAGAACAAATTGAATATAGACACAATTTAATTTGGATTAAAACTAAAATACATCCCAAAATAAATATATGTATAGAAAATAGTATACAAATCAAATCCAATGAAAATATATTTCTTAATATGAGGATTTCATCTAAACATAAGACTTAAATTTTAATTATAATTAACTAAATTCTATCTTTCTTCAAATTATATTGATCAAATTTACAATTTGACCACATTTTTTTTGTTACAATAAAAGATAAAAATTTGAACCATAGATCTCATAGTAATTAACACATCGAGCTAGGTTCACTTTGACTATTTCTATTTAACATTATAGTCCACACGACCTTTACTTTACATTTAGATATAAATAACTTGGGGGTTTTTGTACAGAAGGCACCTTTTTAGGGGCCAAATGAAATTTGGTCCAAGATTCAAATTTGCTCAAAAAATGGTCTTCTCCAACCACGTATAAAAGTACCATCTTGTCTCCAAACCGCGTGCGAGGGCCTAGCGCTCAAACGAATTCTCGTTACTTCCTCTCGCTCCTCATTCATTCCTTTCGCTTCTTCCTCTCATTCGTTATCAAGCACAGTTGCACTTTTTGTTTCCTTGATTTTTTTTCTTTCGTTTGAATTCTACCTCTAGCTTCTTCCTTATCAATTTTGTATTTTTTTCAAGTTTTTTTTTCTTCATTCGAATTCTCACTCTCGCTTCTTTCTTTCATTTTGATTTACGCTCCAACTTCCATCTTTAATTCTAGAAGAAGAAGACGACAACATAAATAAAAGAAATCGTAAATAATGAGGATGACTATGGAAATTCCATTGAAGTGAGTAGGTAGTGGGAGTGAAGGAGAGGAATGGATCAAAATCCATAAGAAACACGAAAAGGAAAAGAAAATAAAAGTTAGAAGGTGAAATGTAGGGAAAAAAAAAAGAAATGGAAGAAGAAACACAAAAAAAAAAGGAAAAGAAAAAGAAAAAGAAAATAAATGCAAAAAAAACAAGTTGCAAAAGGAAGAAGAAGAATGATGCATTTGGAGTTAAACTAATAATTTCTTAATGTTATGTTGTTATTATTATTATTATATTAATATTACATTTAAATTTCAAATTTGATTATTTATTAGAAAAGATAATCAATATGTTTAAATTGAATATTTAAATTTAGATTATATATGTGAATAATTTGATTTATATTTATTTCTTTCTAAAAAAAATTAATTAATTTTTTTAGGTCAAAATTTGAGTAATTTATCTTTGAATTCAATTTTCATGTAACACTAACCATAATAACCAATATAATTACAATTTGCTCCTATTAGTGATTTAACTTAATTGACTTTTTATATAAAAAAAAAATAACTGAAAAAAATTTCCTGCGAGAATCCGATCTCCGTGGAGAATTTCATGGGATGGGAAATGAAATGGGAAGCTAGGATGGAGATGAGGATGGGGAATGACATCTCAGGCCTCACCCCGTCCCTTGGACATCTCTAATTCCAATACATTTTTTCTATCTTTTCTTGCTTGTTTCTCACTTTTTTTCTACTACTTATTGGGCATTTTCTTTTATTTTCTTGTGTATCCTCTCCCCTTAATTTCTTTCTTAATCTACATCCTTAATGTGTATTCTCCTCACTTTTTATAAGCAATTGGTGAGCCTTAAATCAGTTTAGAGTGAATTGAGAAAATGGAGGAGAGAAGTGGGGGAGAAGGAGAGAAATGGGGAAGAAGGAAGAATGGAAAAAAGGAAGAAACTAGAAGGGTGTTTCCATCG
Organism: Benincasa hispida; assembly: GCF_009727055.1. Lineage (NCBI taxonomy): Eukaryota > Viridiplantae > Streptophyta > Magnoliopsida > Cucurbitales > Cucurbitaceae > Benincasa > Benincasa hispida. The sequence continues at coordinate 33,861,161 of NC_052360.1, read as the reverse complement.
CATATATTATTTCATGGATAGATATTAAATATATGAGATTTAAATGTCTAAAGTTAACTATTTGTGTTAAATTCAATAATCTTAATTAAATGTAAGAGATCAATTAAATTTAATATTGATTAATTTATTGTTATGTTGATTAATTATTTAATTAATAAAATAAAAAATAAATAAGCACTTTTTAATTAAACATATTTAAATTAATTACTAAAAATAATTTAATTATTTAGAATATTGATATTTAATAATAATAATTTATATTAAATAGTTAAAATAACACAAAATATTAATGGTAAAGATATTAGTTGAAATCTTTTAAGTCTAAATAATATTTTTATATTTAATAATTAATAAAAAATTTACTGTTCATCTCCTAGACATAAAAATCACATACTTTTATAGCGTATTAAAAAACTCATGTCAAATGGGTTTAAAGTTCACTGAATAATAATATCTTAGGTTTTAAAAAGTGAAATTTGAAACAAAAAAGGTATTAAATGTCTGTCTAAAAAGAAAACATGTGAAACAAATAGGGCCTAAAGAATTTTTTTTATTAGACCTTTTAAAATAAATTTTTGTTAAAAAACAAAAATAAACATAGCTTAAAAGTCGAGCCGCACCAAATATGGTGTCTATATCAATTCATTTGAGCTCCTGTATATGGGTCCTCTACAATTACTGTCGCATTTTGGCGTCAAAAGGATGTAAGTAAAGAGTCAAATTTGGAGAAAATGTGAATCTTGAGCCAAATTTCGAACATACCCATAAAAATGGACTATCCGTATAGTCTTTCTCTGGGTGGGTAATAAAAATAAGATATTTTTACATAAAAGACCTTAAGAATAGGCACATATTACGTTAATATCTTGAACTTTTCATTTTTTTTAAATAACCTAGTGACTTTCTTATTTTCACTAATATCAGTGGCTATTTACAATTTAGTCCCCACTTAAGTCATATATATATATATATATATATATATATTTATGTGTTTTTCTCTCCCCATGCATATTCTCTCTCCCTCATGCATACTCTCTCCCATGCATATTTTGTCTCCCCATGCATATATTCTCTCTCCCTCAATAATATATTTTATATATTCTCTCCCCATAATTCACACCAATTTCTTTCTCTTCCCTCTCTTTTCTCCTTCCGATGATGTGAGTTGTAGGTAGTAGATGACGACGTCGGATGAATTGATGGCTCGACACGAGGTGATACGAACGACTTGGGACAAATCGATGGCCTAGATAGCGTGGGGCCAATTGACGGTGATAGGTTGAGCAAATTCGGTTGACAACACGACAGCACAAGAAAATCTGGATCTGAAGAAGAAGAGATGAAATGGAGGGTTATGTATTATAAACCCCCATATGAAGATGAACTTTATTTTTTTTCCTTTTTTTTAATATATACTGTGATATATATGTATTTTTTTTTTAGCTTTTGCAGTAAATTTGATATATACGTGGTATATGTATTTGATATAAACGAGTGTTTTTTTAGACTTCTTGTATTATAATATATATATATATGTGGTGTAAATGAAATTTATGAAGATTTGTATACTGTAGTATATTTCATACATTGGTTTATACTATGATATATGTCAATCTTTAATTTATAAATTGTAGTATATTTCATATATTGTTTAGAATATTTTCAAATACCTAACAAAATATTCCAAGGTATATTTAAAATAATCATGAATTCGTCAAAATGTTCCAAGGTATATTTAAAGTAACAATTAATCGGTAAAGAAAAACTCAATAAATTGATATGTACAAATAAACAACGAAATATATTACATGTATAAGTGAACAAACAATGAAATATTTCACATAATAACAAAATTCAATATGAAAAACAAAATGGAAAATAAAATCATACTAAATGTATTTTTATCTCTCCAAATGAAAATGGAAAAAATATATCAAATGCATTTTATCTCTACAATCAAAAAAGGAAAAAAATCATAACAAATGTATTTTCTCTTTATATAATATATGTATTATATGGTGATTTATGTCAAATATTGAATTTATGTACTATATATGGTTAGAATATTTTCAAATTCCTAACCAAATGTTTTGAGGTATATTTTAAATAATCATGAATCCGAAAAAAAAAAAAAAAACGTGAAACCAATGAAAATAGAAAAAATCATTATATGTATTTTCTCTCTCCAATTAAATTAAATAAAAGAAAAAAATCTCAACAAATAAATGCATTTATCTTTATTTAAAAATATGAAAAAGATCGAAATAAAAAAAATAAAAAAAAAAAAGTAAATTTATCCAAAAATAATATTAAAAGTTTTTGTTGAAAATATTTTTGAAATATAGGATGATGGTTTTTTATGTAAAAATTAAAAAATCCTTTGGTGGGCCGGGGGATATTTTAATATATATTAGTTCCTCCACGTGCCATGTTCCTAAACATATTTTATATCTCTCCATCTTCGGAACTCTTTTCTTCCATTTCTTTCTCTCCATTCTTTTTGTGGATTCAAAGTGGCAATGAGTTCCTTCACTGCTTCTGCTTCCTTATGCATCCCAAGGCTGATTTCTTCTTCTTCTTTCAAGTTCTCCAAATTCAATTCATCTTCACCCCACTCCACTCCTCCGTGTTTTCGAGTGGTTTGTTCTGCTGGGTTTCTTCCACAGCAACCCAATTCTCTCAAGGATTTCCAGTTCCTTCTCCACGATGCCATGGATTCTTCTGGAATTGACTCCACCCATGCTAAGGTATATTCATTCTTCTGTTTTCTCTTCTCATTTGTTACCCCTACTGCTTTTCATTCACTTTCATCCCTTATTTACTTTGTCCTTGAGTTTAAAATTTTCAATGTCTTCTACATTCTTTCTGAATCAGTTGTCTTTTTTTCAATATGGGATATGTGTATTTTAAAGAGAAATTATTAGTGGGGTGATTGAAGATAAGAACTACTTCGGGGACCAAATTTGAAACATGAATTCTAAGGTCAAAATCCTTATTCTAACCTCTACTCCTGTTTATATATTTATTGTTTGGCGTAGATCTGGGTGATTTACCCTTATATAGAGTACACTCACTGAATGAAGAAAAATCTTATTGATCCACAAATTTAACATGATAAGCACTCTGATTTTAAAATGGAATATATTAACAATAAATTATTTGATCTACTGAGCACATTTGATAAGACATTCTAATGTTAAACTTCGACAGCTTGATATTTGCGCTCTTAGTTTATGATTTGACAATGCCCTGGCTAATATGGTTCTCAAAAATCAAGGAAAGGTTCTATTTCTTTAAGGAAAAAAATGGTTGTCATTTGTCAAATAAATCTCTCCCTTTTTCTTTTTCTTCTCTTCGTTGGGATGAACAACATGTGGGGGTGGAGATTCAAATGTCTAAATTTTTGTTCAGAGTTATAATATCTTAACTAGTTGAACTATGCTCAAATTAGCCACATAAATCTTGTTTTGATACTTGATGACTATGCAGGAGGCTAGGAAGGGTTTCTTGAGTCAGATTCACTATTTATCTAAGATGGAGAGGGACACAAGTATTAGTATTAATAGGCGTGTTGATTTGGCGAAAGCTGCTCTTTATATTGCAGCAGAGGATGATTCCTTGGTATCTCATTCATCTGTCCCTCTTCCCGTCGATGCATTTATTAATAGAATAAGTGATCTTTCCATGGGCTATTGTACTCACTACAAATCTTCATTCAATTCATCACCTGAAATCTTTTTGGAAAGTATAGAGTGGTATATGTACGTCATGAAGGTAAGATTTTTTTATATCGGACAAAAGTGTACCTTTGCTTTATAATTTTAATAAGTCCATTTACTGTTGAATCCAGGATGGGTCTCAATGCTTTTCCCATTTCTGACCATGACACATTTGACATTTTAGGGTTTCAGAAGAGCCAGTTCTAAAGCTCAATCAGAACCACGAGCTTTATATCTTCACACGGTAAAAGATTCTGCCCTCTATTTTCTATTTTGAGTTTTTTGTCTTTTTTTGTTCTTATTTTATTTAAATGGAATTGAATTATTGTTAGCGATATTTTATTTCATGTTGACAGGTCTTGACCCATCGTACAGGCTCAGCTGCACTACTTTCACTCATATACTCAGAGATCCTGAAAATGCTTCGTTTATGGAGTCTTCTAGATTTTGATGTAGAGGTATATCATCCTCATGATGATTATAGCCTTCCAACGGGCTATCATAAACTGAAAAGCAAGGAGTCTGATCAGCCACACATAATGACAACTCAAACTCTCTTGGTGGAGGTAATTACTATTGGTCCTATTAAAGATAGCTATTTAAAAAGTTCTCCAGTTAGCCATAAGATCAATGAGACTATAACAAGAGAAGGTGAGTAAAACTTACAATAAGAGAGATTCTTTTTTTTTTTTTTTTTTTTTTTTTTTTTTTTTTTTTTTTTTTTTTTTTTTTTTTTTTTTTTTATATAAGAAAAGCTATGACTTATCAAAAGTTGAGGAGTTATTGAAGATGCAATTATTTCTTTCTAACCAAGTCGAACTGGAAAACAACTCTAACTATTTGAAGTCACTGTTTAAAAGTTGGTTAAGTCACTGTTTAAAAGTTGGTTTTCTTTATGGCTAAAAATATATATATATATATTTAACATTTGCTTTTTTATACCCTTCCTAAGAGCTGAAGTTTGAGGAATCACAGTTGATACTTGCTACTAATAACCGAACTCTTATATTTGTTAATGACTAAATCTTCAAACCAGAAATGATTTGCAAGACCAACAGTAAATGGTAACATTAGAAAAGGAGTCTTCCTGCCGTAATAGCAGTTGATTTCTCTCACCAAATTTCAGAAAGGAGAGCTTTAACAGCATTGAACCATGAGATCTCAGGAGGATGTGTGGTCTTTTGTTAGGTTAATGCTTCCCTTTGGATGTCTATTACTAAGGCTTCTGGAAATTATCCTTCAGACTTTATTCTTTTGGATTGAATTATTCTGTTTTTGTATAACTACTTTAGGGTTTGGTGACCCTTTTTGTCGGACCTTTCTCCATTCTTTCTTGAAAGCAAGCTTTTTTATTTTTTATTTTTTAAAAAAGGAAAAAAACAATACAAACAACGTAGTCCTAATTATTATTTTCTTAATCTAGATAGTTTCTGATTTACTCCTTTTGTATATGTGTACATGAATGCAGATTTTAAGCAATTTAAAGGAATCTTTTTGGCCATTTCAACAAAATCAGTCCAGAAGTTTATTCTTAAGGGCCGCTGATGTCGCTAACTGTAGTGATAGCTTGAATGCATTTGAGGAAAGGTAATTCGAGTATTTAAATCTGCAGCATGGCTTACTTTGAGAGAACTGAGAAGTAATTTATACTTCCGTCCAATAGCCTTGTATCACCAAATTCACCATCAAATTACTCTTTACGTCCGTCACCCCTCCCCTTCCAGTTAGTGCTCGTAGTCGTAGATATGTGCATTAATATCTCTGTTTTTATTGCATTTTCTTTATCCAGTGGCTTTCAGCTTGCGTCTGCAAAGGCTGCTCAACACAGACTAGAACGTGGAGTTTGGACCAGTGTGCGTTATGGAGATATGAGGCGTGCATTATCTGGTAAACTACAGTTTTCTCTTTGAGTTTGTTAGGCTATAGTCTATTTATTAATAAAACCTCCACCCAACGGCCTTTTGAATACTTATAAACTCTTCTTAACAACTACTTGGCTATCCGAAAGACCAGGATTTATATTGGTTTTCAGATACTTAGCAAGCTGATGTAGTATTTAAGGCTAGCTGCGGAGAAGCTCAGGAAACACAGCCTACTTCCTAGTCTTTTAAGGTTGCTAGGTGTAACGGTCATGCTTGTCCAGGGCCTGTTGCCCATGGCCGCATGCCCAATCCAACCCCTTTCTAGCTTACTTTCACATCCTGTATTGTATT
>NC_052360.1:33705469-33848909 GCF_009727055.1 Benincasa hispida | reverse complement strand
ATCTTCTTACGAAAACCTTTTCTCCAAACCCGTTTTCTAAAACCGTTTTCCCTAAAACGGGGGTGGAGGTTGCAAGAGGCACTCGGTGTGCCATCGGCAGTCCGTAATCGAGTTGGCTGGCTTGTTCGTGAGCGGGAACAAGTGCCGCACAATCGCTAAGAGAAGCTTCCGAAAGAGCGATTGTGACACTAGGCTCCCGTTGATTTCCCTGTTATGTGACTTCTAGCGTATAATGCAAACAAGAGGGGGAAAAAATGCAAATAGTGAAGAAACTGCCAAATTAAATAGAGTGTTAGCTTTGGGTGGTTTTTTTTTTCCTGCCAAAAAATGCAAAAGAATAGAACTATTGATTGGAGTTTCTAATAAACCTTACCAAGCTAAACGTTAGTTCATTCAAACTGGGAGAGTTTTATTGTTTCTGTTTAGTTGATTCCTATTATTTTGTACTTTTTGTGACTTGTTTTGCTTTTGTTGTATTCGGATAGTCTTTTTCATTAAGTCTAGTATCCTTAAAAAAAGAAAAATAAAAGTTAGTCCATTGGATCTTAGTACAGGCCCCATTCTGAACCCCAATAAGATCTCAAATTTTGCACGTGGATTTCTACAAGCTCGAACAGTTCTTTCTTTTCTTTTTAATTTTCTCTCATCCACATTAACGCCAAGTACTCCTGTTTTCTGCTCAAGGGAAAAAGTGTTACTTCTTACTTAATCTTAATCCGTAAGCTTATTATTCATCTTGCAGCATGTGAACGGCTTATCCTCCTTGATGTTGATTCGAAGGAATTGAGAGATTATAGCATCCTTCTCTACCATTGTGGCTTTTATGAGCAATCTCTGGAGTATTTGAAGTTGTATCAGGAAACAAAGGTACGTTCTATCTGCATAAAATGAAAAGAAAGATAAAATGAAAAGAAAGAAGGAAAAATGTGTACATTCTATCTCTTTAAACTTTTAAATTGGCCAACCTTCAATGAACTGAACACATTAGCCAACTGCTGCAGAGTTCCTCGAGCCCAACTAGCAAGTTAAGTTGCCAGGAGGAAGAAGCTGTGGATAACTTGATGATACGCCTTGCACTTATTATGATGGAAGATGGTTGGAGCAGACCCTCACTTCCTCGAAAGTTCATTGGTAAGAACTCCGAACCGTGGTAATCAACTCATCATATACATTATGTTATCCCTGGTCGACTAAACCTCGGTTACTGAGATAGGTGGTGCCAGTCAAAAGTGATCTATCATATGGAATACTTAACTGAATATAGCGTGTATGGTTTATAACAAATAGGAATGGGAGCCATAGGACCAGATGCTGAAAGCCTTAATTTGGCATTTGAGAGAATTTGGTCCTTACTTCACTGTTCCACTAAATATTCATGTAAATATATGTAATAAGTACAGTTTTTTTCTTCATTATTTCTCTTTAATATTTATCATTTTGTCTGGAGAGTCATTAAGGGTACAAAGTATATCAATCCGAACATAATGTTGAAAGTTCAATCCTTTGTTGAGCTAAACGATGTACATCAGCATGGTGGTTAGGATCTAAACCTACGAAATTGTGTTTATTTTGTGGATTTTATTGAACTGGAGCAACAAGAGAGCGGCAAACATATTTATGAAAGAATGGTTTGATCATATTATATGGATCTATATCTTGATTCTTATCCTTCGTATACAAATTTACAAATTGTAGGTAGGAATTTTCTGTCTTTAACTTTAATCTACAACTTAAACTAGAACCATTAATACTTATATGGCTATAGTTTCTTTAAAAAAAGAATGGATCAAACTTGGTTTGAAAAAAGTCTAATTGACAAGCATAAATCTGGCAGCGTTGAGCCCTACTTCTGCTGGAAATGCCATTGCCATAGGACTCAGAGAGAATACCGAACCCCTGGCTGTAGCCTACTTGAAGTCGAAGAATATGGCCAAAATCGACATGCTTTGCTCTCAAGTGTCTTCTACGAAAACTTTGAACACGAAATCACGAAACCGTTTTGAGTATTGCTTAGGATCAACGGCAGAGATTGACGTCGGATCATATTGCATTGATTTGTATGCATGTTCAAGCTTCTTGCTAATGTCATAGTCTTGTAGTATATCAATTATTCCAAAGAAAAGTACAACATCATATCGCTCTCCTGTGGGTTCTCCAATCAGCTGACCTTCCAAATCACTTTTTCTTATAGTCTTTTCAGCCTTTGCTTCCATGTTAATGCCCAAACTTGTGGAAGCCCACCTGTACAATAAATCATAGAGTATGAATACAACATCACGAGATACAAATTACACGAGCATTAAATAAATAAACTGCTTTTAAGAGTTTCTTTTATGTTCATAAGGTTATTCTTCCACTCAAAATCACATATATGTTAATACTGATTTCAATAGATAACAAAGTTTAAGCTTTAGAAGTTAGTTGGGTCTTAGGTTTTAAAGACAGTTTTGAAAAGAAAAATATTTTTTAACAGAGTTTCTGATCAACTACTATTGAAACTTTTATACAAATTGAGAACCATAAGAGTTGAACATTATCACTGAATTTTATGAAATGTTTTGTCAAGAATTAAGATCTATTTCTTAGACTAATTCCAGATATGTTATGATTTCGACAGTCTTACATACCTTAAAGAGGCCATTCTGGTTAAGCATGAATGTGCTTCACCATTATGGTTGCCATTTCCTACAAAAATGAGTCCAAAAGAGATTGTCGTAACCATTTGGTGATAATGAGTGGCTTGCGCTATGGAAAGACAAATAATTGTATGACAAAAACTAACCAATGGGAGTACAATTTCCAGAATGATGACCGTTAGGCATGCTCGATTCCCTCTGCGAAGTTTCTTGAAAGTGAAGACCGACCAACATACTATAATCCATAATTCTCTCCTGTTCAAGAAAGTCGCAATCCTTGTCGACCTGCCTGCATACATCCAATTCCAAACATATAATCAGGGGAGAAAAGAAAGGAAGTTTGCATAGAAGAAGCACCCTAAACCTTGCAAGTATATATGAAACAAGAACTCAGAACAATTTAAGAAAATGAGACATAAGACTCTTTTTAACTCATTGAGACATGGTAGCATGATCTATAGCCAGAAACAACAGTCTAACAGTCAATTGCATGGTCAATTTTAACAATTTCCAAACAAAGCAGTTCCTACACCACATCCCAATTGTCAACAGTGTCTGATAGAATCTCAAGCCAAATTCGAGAACATGGGATTGTGATTCGTTACTGATCAAATAGCCCCTAGTAAGATTAATCCGCATAGAACACAAGCAATCACATTTCGAGCAGACTCTCTCTCCCTTACAGTTCCTTGAACGAAAATATATATCTTCCTTAGTTTCCAACTTCACATGTCCCATGTATACTATCTCTCCTATAACAAAAATATGTACTTAAAATCTTGGTCCATTTCTCCAAGTAAGTTTGAAGGAAATTATTCGTTTAGTTTAAAACTTTTATTGTTCTTCCATGATGAAGGAAGTTATAAACTTCCACCAGTTTACACCCTATTAAAAAAGAGTATGTGATAGCCAACAGGATCAGAGTGAGAACAAATTTGCAATCAAATGTTTGATGACAAACTCACCGAGTGAAGAGATTGGACCAAGGGATTTACCTGCAAAATTCGTCAAACCAAATCTTTTGCAACCGAAATATATAATTTAAATCGAGATCTTTAAGGGTTGTTGTTGCATCAATTTCTGATTCAGGCTTATCAGTTGTACGACCAAGGGAGGAACCTTTCAAGTCAAATCGCCTGTGAATTGCATGCTCCGAACAAAACAGATTCCCCATAATGACAAACCGGACCTGCATTTCCAGGACTGTCAATTGATAGAAACATAAGCTTCAAATTGATGTTATAATATTTCTCACATTACCTTTTTCTGGGTACTGCTTAATTTCACACAATGAAGACCATAGAATTTGGTAACGAGAGTGTTTTTGAATTCTTGAACGTGCTTATAGTAGGCTGGTAGCATCCGTATGAGAACCTGCAATTGATTGCAAGTGTTATTGGTAAATTACAAAAGAGAAATTATAGTACAGCTTTTGATTCAAGAGACATGTAAGATGCATAACATAACAGGTCTTTTTACTTCAGTGGAAACAGCAAGCTGGGTCAAACAAACTTTGAAAAATAAAATATGGCAAAGGAAAAAGAATTCAGGGGAAACGATATGAGGAATAGACAAGAGAGATTATATTGTGTTACAGGATTCAACTTTAAATTTGAGGTGTAGAAGAAGCAAGGAATTTGAAGCAACAAGGACAAGGAAAACTCACTTTTACTTCAGCCTTTCTCATGGTCTTTATCATGTAGCGGTCATCATGGGTTAAGTAAAAGAAGCTTCCACTTTTTCCAGGGGAGGAAAGTTCCCGTAGGGCATCGTTCCCACATATCGATATCATGTAATCCGCTGGATCCACGTTGAACAACTTCCTTAGAGTCCTAAATATGGATATAATGATCCGTGAGGCTCTGCACTATTTCATTCCATTTGTAATAGTGAAGTGGAACATGTATGTATGTTTTCTACAAAGAAAAGTTATTTGATCAATATGGGAGTTTTCAGCATTGTTCTTCAATTACGTTATCAATGATGGTAACCTCAGACATCTTGGGTTATCAAAAGATTGTGTTGGCATATTATCTAGTTGAATAAGAAGATTATAATATTTTGGCATGAAGAATACATTTTAGGAAATTACATAAAACCATTTCCTAGATAACTTACCCACAATACAAATGATCACTGGAAAGAAATACAACAGTGATATTAAGCAAGAAAATCCATGTTACTATTTAATGGCTGACCTGAATACTACCGGACAGTAATCCTTCCATCTGAAGTCACAAGATTGATGAGGTGGAGTGTACTTAGATCCTTCTGGTGGAAATTTTGTCCATATCTTTTCCTTTGGATCAAATGCTGAAGCTTTCAAGTCAAATGAAGAGGCAGGAGCTGGCCTTCCAACAGAATGTCTGCCCAGATAAATAAGAAAATGTGGGACTGGGACACAAATAAAATATCATAACGTTGCATTCTTTGCTATACTTGTCACCAAACTTTGTCAATGGTTTCATTACTTAACTTTGGAGGAAAGCAAAGAGTTCCAAACTTGTTAGTTTGATAGTTGAAAAGTTCCATAGAAGCTTGGTAAGAGTATCAAAATTTATAAGTTCCTCTTCAATTCTCAAGTTTTTACCAACTTCAAAACTTGGAAACCATTTGGATTGAGTTTATGTTTCCTGAAAAATCATATTTCAAACTGGTTTGTTGGAGAAAACCATAGAAAACTGGTTTGTTGGAGAAAACCATAAAAAACTGGTTTGTTGGAGAAAACCATATAGCAATAATAAAAATCACCATAAATGATCATTCTCAAAGCTACTCTTAGAAGCATAATCACAAAACTGGAAACCAGATAAGGAAAAGGAAAGAAAAAAAAGGGAAATGAAATGAAATGAAACATAGAACCAAAATGGAGTTGATCCCATTTAATACCTGATTCCCAACTGCAGATTAAGCATAAGCTCATAGTTCTTATGGCCTTTAGATATTGTTACACCCTGTCCCTTCAATTGTACTCTCATCTGCTGTTGTCCATTTCCTTTGGCATCTGACTCTTGAACTTGAACATCCATGGATCCTTCCAGTCCATTTCTTACACTCTCATCCTTAGCTCCATCAACATCAGATTCTAAACTATGGCTATCAACTGAATCTCTCTGCAATAACTCCTCTTCAGATCCACCTTGGTTTACTACCTTATCAGAAGGATATATTGAAATCTTTTCACATGGATATATCTTGCAATCTTTCAAATCTACATCAAACACCTCCTGAGGATCCCAATCCAAATTATTATCTGTAGACCCAGATGGATAATAAGTCCCAGAATGTTCTTTAGGATTCTTACTCCAAATCCCAACATAAAAACTCCCATCAGACCATCTGAATGTCCCATTTCCTTTTGGAAACCCATCTTCCCAATACCCATCATACCGTTTCCCGTTGCTCCAAATCATTGTCCCATTGCCATTGATCTTCCCATTTCTCCATTTCCCAATGTAATGATTCCCATTTCGCCATTGATATCTCCCATGTCCATTCTGTAAACCACGACGCCATTCACCATCATAACAATCACCATTAACAAAGCTCTTAATCCCTTGACCATGTTTCAAATTCATAACCCAAATACCTCTATATGTATCTCCTGAAGAACCTGTGTAAGTTCCTTTGCCATCCATAAAACCTGCCTTGAAATCGCCTTCGTAAGTTGCGCCGGACGGCCAGCTGAACTTTCCGGTGCCGGTTGGCTTCCCTTCACTCCATTCTCCGACGTACATACAACCATCTGTCCACAAGTATTTTCCATGACCGTCGGGAAGATCCTTCACCCACCGGCCGGCGTAGAAATCGCCATTGGAGAGGATCTTCTCAGCGTGATAGATTTGAGAGGTTGGGCCTGGTTCATCATCCGTTGGCGTTACGGACATTGTTGTGAATATGCTTTTCTTCTTCTTCTTAGCTAGGGTTTGTGATTTTCGAAATGTAAATTCCCAAGCCCTCACAATGCAACCCAATTCTTTGCTCATTCTTCTCCTTCTTTCTCTATTTCATTCCCTCCCCCACATTCTTCCTGCATATTCATTCACAAATTTGATGTTAACAACAAAAACCCAATAATCAAAAACAATCTCAGAGACCTCCCCTGTTTTTCTTCTCTCTCTGTTTCTTCTACAATGTCCCTAAAATTACAGAAATCACTGATTCTGAAACCGACCCAGAAAGTGAAAAACGAAAATAACTCAGAGAAAAAGGTTCAACAGCAATAATAATATGAATTCATGTTCCCCTGTTTTGGATGTTTCAGATTCTGAAAATGAGAGGAGGTTCTGGATTGACATGGATAAACAGAATTGAAGTTGCTACCAATTTCCCTGACTCTTTCTTTTTTTTTCCCTCCCTGTCTCTTCTTTCTCTCTCTGTGTGTATTGGTTGGGGTTGAACGTAGAGGTTCCACACTTTTTACTCTGATTCCGTACTTTGCTCCTAAAACTGCTAACAGACCAGACGATTAAGGGGAGAAAAGAAGAAAGATGATGATGTAATTCTATGCCATTTTTAGTCCTTTTTTTTTTTCTTTTTTCTTTTTCCTCTCATTCAATTCAAAATGATATTAAATTAGTTTTGTTTTTCTTTATTTATTACTAAAAATTTGGTTTAAATTCTGTTTTCAACCCAAAGCTTTGATGCTTGATCATTTTATATTTGAAGTTTCAAAATTAAAAAAAAATATTATTATTATTATTTTATATTTATAATGTCTATTTTAAATTTTGAGCTTTGAAACGTAACTATTTTGATATTTGTTAGGTTATTATTATTATTTTTTAATGAAAAGTTCACTTACCTAATACTTAATTTTAAGTTTTGTGATTTGAATGCATGCTCATATTGACTCATCAACCATACTTGAAGTAATCTTACAGATTTATTAAAATTAAGATAAAGGTTAGAACTAAAATAGTTATTTTTTTAAAAAATAAGATAGGCATTTTGAAAGTTTATGTGTCACAATAAAATAAATCTAAATGAGGATGGAACAAAATTGATATTTTAAAAGGTTTGAAAAAAAATAATAATCTTAAAATTAATAAGGAACTAAAATGAGATTTTAACTTGAAACTTTTGTCCACATATATCGAATTATTTGAATTTTTATCTCAAGAAAAAATGCTTCTTAAGGTTCCAATGCTTAAAATTCTTGCTTCGGTAAATTTATAGCAAATTAATATGTAAATTTTGTAAGAAGCTACTGCAAAAATGTGCGTTTAAGATCATCATCAACATGGTTTACTAGTGAGATTTATGTGTTCGCATGATGAGTTGTATTCACATTAATCACAGCTTATGAAACCCGAGAAATGAAATTTGCTTCAAGAATGACATTCCTCATTTAGCTATCCTCAAGTGCATGATTGATGTCCATCTTCTTGGCTGGATTAGTTCTAGTGGAAGTTCAAGTTGTGAGATTCCTTCTCAATCCATACCTTTCATATCTTTCCCTTCCCGCCCTCGGCGTTGGTTCCGTCGAGTCCTGGTTGATGGAAGTTAAATGTTGATGCAGCTTGGTGGAAGGAGCATGACTTTGTTCTAGTGGAAGTTCAAGTTGTGAGATTCCTTCTCAATCCATGCCCTTCATATCTTTCCCTTCCTGCTCTCGACATTGATTTCCATCGAGCCCTGGTTGATGGAAGTTAAATGCTGATACAACTTGGTAGAAGGAGCATGACTCTAGTGGTCTTGGGAGGATTATCCGAGATCGTAATGGAAGACTGATTCTGAATGGTTCTAATTTTACTAGGAAGAGGTGGGACATTAGCTTTACTGGAAGCTGAAGCCATTCTGGAATATTTAAGCATGGTGCAACACGAATGGGTTGGTAATAACACGTCGATTATAGTGGGTTTGATAGGTTAGAGGTGATTAACTTGTTGTGTAGGAAAGATACGTCTTTTGCTGAGTTGAGCTTTCTCATTGAGGATATTTTATATCTTGGGAACTAGGAGTGTTCGTGGGTTGGGTTGAATTAGGTTGAAGGACTTTTCGGACCCACCCCAATTGTTCGGGTTGTTAATTTCTTCAATCAAAATAATCCTTATTAAAAGATGAACCCAACTTAACTCAACCTGAAACATTTGGATTGGGTTGGTTCGAGTTGGTCGGGTTATTTTTTTTTTCTAAAAGAAAATAAGTTTTTAATATGTAAAAATTTGTTTTTAATTATTTTCATATATTGAATTAAGATTAACAACTCAATTTCAATTTATATAATGAATATTTTTTTTCTAAAGTGCTAAAAAACTGTTTTTAGGAGTTGCTGGAGAATAAATTATCCAAAAAAACGATAAAACTTAAATAAACATATGTATATATGATTGTATCATAAGTAAAAAATATACATTATAAAGTTAATAATAAATTTAGATTGGTTTGGGTCATTTTAGGTGAAACCATGAACCAGTCAAACCCACAAAAAAATCATTTATTTGAACCAAACCTAACCCAAATAAGTTGATAACCCAACCCAAACTGCATGGATTGGGTTAGGTTGATCTATTTTTTTCAGGTCATCAGGTTTTTTGAACATTCCTATTGGGAACTTTGCTAATACTTTTCTGTTTTGTCACATCCTTAGGGAGGAAAAATAAAATTGTCCATGCCTCGGTAGTTTTGGCTTCCTCTCATGGGGATTCTTTGATCTCAAAAGATGTTTTTATCCCATCATTTGGGATGAGATGGTTAAAGAGTAGTTACCAAATATATGGTATAACATATACAAATGTTTTATTTTCTAAAACTACAATGTATTAAGTAAAAGGAAAACAAACTCATATATTAAATAATTTATGCTGAACTAAAAGCCATAAATTTCAAATGTAATTAGAATCGATGTGGAATATAAATAAAATTTGATATCATAAGAAAAATAAAATAGTACAAATAAAAATAATTTAAGTATATCGACTATTTTTTTAATTATCTCTATTAATTATATGTATTGTAAAAAAAATCTTTAATTATATGTATTTTTTCTCTCTCTCCCAAATCTTAATTCATTTTCTAATTTTGTTTCTCTTTCTAAACTTTTCTCTTTCAAACTTTTGTTCATCCCTCAATATTTGAAAATTTTAATAACTTTTTTTTTCTCCAAAACATTTATTTTTTCGATTGCATCGTTTCTAGAAAGGGTAAAATAGGTATTTAATTAAAAAAAGTAGGGAAAATGAAGAGATAAAAATTCTTCCCTCATAACACATTTTATACATAGTATAAATTATAGGAACAGTTACAAATATAACAGTCAAACAAAAAATATTAACAAATATAACAAAAAATATATAAAAAAGTCACAATAGGAAAAAATTTAGTAGTCTATCTAAATACTATGTCAGTTGAACTACCTTTTGTTGGCAAAAAAAAAAACTTTTTTTACTAGCCGAAAATCAATATATTAAATAACTTTTAAATACCTCAACAACTAATCACATAAATATTATACTAATAGTCAAAATGAATTCACTCAACTGTAGAGTTTCTTCTCTTGAAATTGGAAGCTTGATCCTTCATCCTTGAAATTATCAGTATTTTAAAAAATATTAAAGTAACACAATTAGTAAGAGTGATCTACAGTAAACAGAAAATTAAATCGAGTGTTTGAAAAAAAAAATGCACCAAAAGAAAAGGTAAAAAAAAGGAATATAATGTCATAATTTAAACATATATGAATGAAGGAAAACAAAGATATATATGATTTTCATATATATATATATATAGTTTGTTGAATATGATTGTGTAAATAAATGTGTTGGAAAAGAGTAATTTGGCATGTATAGTTGGAAAAATATGATGATGATGGGGTAGTGGTGTGTGTAGTGAGTTGTCTATGGGTGCACAAGAGATGGTGGTTATGGGCTCGACATTGCCTGCGTGCCTCTCACATGGGGATTTCTTTCCCCATGCATTTATGGATATCAACATTACACCCATTTTAAATTGTCTATGCTCAATTTCTAATCATATATATACATATATATATATTTCTATACTTCCATTTTTTATGTCATATTACTTTCGACTTAGTTTGAGGATATGAATAAGTTGGTCTCATAAATATTTGATTAAAAGATCAAATGTTTCAATCGTGATTGTATGATCCATTTCTTGTTGAACTAAGCAAATTATGATTTGAAGATAGAATAAAATTGGGATGACTTTCTTAGTTACAAATGTGAAAGATAATATTAACATTTAAGGAGCTAGCTGGAAGAGCGTTTGTTTTTTAGTACCACATATAAGGGTATGAAGATTTGATCTTACGAGTTCATAGTTAGATTTGATTCTATGTTGGTTTTGATCGTTAATAATGGAGTTTACTTAAATGGGTATAATTAGATATGAGTTTTTAAAGTAGTTTTTTTAGTGAAATTTTAGTACTTTTGAAAAAGAAAAGTATTATTTAAGGCTTTACGTTAAAGAGCTTTGTGCCCCGTGCTAGAAGACCAAAAGCATCGATGGTTTGGTGGGAAAACCATTCATCATGGGTGGAATCTTTGTTGTTTTCTGATATTTGCTCCCAAATTTAGTTCTTCTCTTGTTTGTTTCCATGTATTGCTAAAAAAAAAAAAAAATATGACAATTTTGAAAAGAAAATTTTAATTAGCTAAAGTTTCTTTTTACAATTTCATAACTCTATATGAAAATCCCGCTAGAACTTCATTGGTAACATAAATAAAGTTCTTATAATAAGTTTACATCAAAAAATGTGTATAACTGAATGATAATTGACATGTCTCTGTTCCTCAAAGTCAAAGGTTCAAATTTTCGAACTCTCATTTGGTGTACTTAAAAGTAAAATAAAATATGCTTAAAATCCTTTTAGAGATTTGTTATGTGGTTAATTTAACATTTGAGTTAGATAATCATATGTTTTATTTATTTAATTTTTAGTTCAATAAACATGTGTTTGTAGATTCAAATATGTTAGTAAAAATATTTGACCGACTTAGTGGACTAAAAAATGGTCTATGACTGAGTAGGCCATGGTGTTTCATTAAAGAAAACTACTTTACTTCCGATGGAATTGAATGAGGATTTTGGAAAAATGATTGGGGAAATTAAAAAAAGAAAAAAGGGGTTTGCAAATTATAGTCTTTGATGTTTGATGTGTAGGATCAACATGTTAATTTTTTTTGTCTTTTTTTACGATATGTGAGATAGAGGATCGAATATTTGACCTTGAGATTGATTGTAATCAATTTGTTAAATTAGAAGGTTAAGCTGAGAGAGTTAAGTATTTTTTGATGATTAAGGTAAGAAGTATGATTTTAGAAGGTTTGTGAGTTTCAAGTGTATCTCTAAAAAAGTTCGAACAGGGTTAAAAATATTTTGTTTATAAAATATTTAATTCTATTAAATTAATGGTTAGATTTTATATACGTTTAGAATTGTCATTTGAATTATCTACTTCTAAAAAGAAAATTAATATAGTTATTTTTAAAATAAATCAATAAATTTATAATTTTTTTTTAATATAAGTTCAGATTTCAATTTTTTTTTCTTATACTTTATCATTTTAAATTGACTAATTTAATTATGTCAAATTATTGATAAACTAAAAAACAAAATACATTAAGTAAGGTTTTTTTTTTTAATTTATAAAATGATTAAGTTGAAAATATAGATCATGAGAACTTATTTAATTTAATTTTAATTTTTATATTTTCAAATGTTCAAATTTAGCTCTTATATAATTTTAATAAATTTTAAAGTTAGTTCTTACTATTAATTTCTTTTTTTACATAAATTTTGGAAGAATAAATCAATCTTGTGTCTTTTCTTCAATGAACTAAAATTATTGTCATTATTTTCTCAAGTGTGGCAAAAAATTAACTTTAAGCTAAACAATAAGAATTAATTTAAGATTTATTAAAGGTATAAGTAAGAACTAAATCGAAATCAGATCTAAATACCAAAAATGATATTTTAATCTTTATACCATCTTAATATGACTATGTTTGAATTAAAAAGGACTTATTTGTAAATGAAATACTATTTTTACTATGGCTGATTTAAAAATTAAATATTATTCACTTTACTTATTTTATTTTGGCAAGCTCATAATAAATATGGACTAATTTGAAAACGGGTTTTAACTTAAAATTAAATATTATTAATAAATCCAAAATAAACTATATATTTTTTTATCTCAAGAACAATTATTGAAAAACATATATTTATTCTTAAATACATCTTTGTGATTTTTTGTATGTCATCCAACTTTCTAAAATAACATTGTAGTCTCTAAAATTTAAAACATGATTCCAAAAAGTTTATAAGTTAAATCGACTAAAAAAAAATTGCATAACACAATTGAAATGACAAATTTTAAATGGTACGCAAATTTTTATTATATTTGTAGGATATTGGGAGAATTTGAGTTTAAAAAAAAGAGAATAATAGTTTAAAAAAATTAGAATATATAACATTTTTTAATTGAAAAAAAATTAAAAAACCCATGAGTTCTCTTAACCCGTACTCCAATAAAAGGAGGTGCTTAGCAAAGACTATCTTTTAATATGTATATGATTGGGGAATTTTTGGGTAAATTTATTTGGATATCCCATAATATCGTATTTCAAAAGTTTCAATGTATGTATGGAATTTTTTCCTTCTCTCTTTTAAGTTTACAACAATTATAGAGTAAGAGATTGAACTGTAAACTATTAAAATGATAATTAATGCATTATCTACTAAGTTATATTCGGATTGTCAACTATAAAAAATAAACGATTTACAATTTCATCATTTTAAATTTGCTCATTCAAAGATTTTCTATACACGAGATATTTGGACTCATAATTAGCTATTATTTTTAAAATATATTTATACATGGTTTTTTTTTTAATATGGAACAAAGAACAAAAAACTATTGACACGTTGTAATTTAAAAATATTATCTTTCTAATATTAGGGTTGCTTGCTAAAGATTTAGAGTAGATCTAACAAGAAGACCTTAAACATCCGAACAACGTTCCACAAAATGCATAGTTGTTCTTATTGGAATGAGTCATTTCCCATCCTAAAAAAATAAGCACTTTTTAACTGTAAAAACTTCCATGGCATGCAATATTGTTTTGTAAAGTATATTAATAGCTTGACTAAAAAAAGTTCAGCGAGTACATTAAATAAAAGTTGCTCGAATCCTTTAAGATATAGATGAGAATATCATGATAATGAAAAGTAAAAGATACATGTAGTATATAAGTCAAAATAAAATATATGCAATTCTAAAGTGAACATGAGAGAGGATAGTGGTCAACCTTAATTTGACATACACTCATTTTCTTGAAGTAAAAAGGTCAAAAGATTCTCGAACCTGCAACAATTGTACTAAAAAGTATATGTAATTCGAGAAATAGATCATTAGAATTTTATTCTAATAATATAACAATATCATCACATTCGTTTAGTTATCCACTTTTTAAAGTGGTCTACAATTGAATATGAATATAATTTAGTTGGTTAATATTTCTCACAAAAAAAGTAAAAGTATGATTAACATCAATATAGAATATAACTAAGTAGTAAGTTAATTTCAAATCTCTAATCTTTTTGGCGAATAATACATGTAATGTTTTTATGCATAAAGTCATTGTTTCAACCATAGATTAACAACATTGCTCTATAGATTCATGTCAAATAATAATAATAATAATAATAATAATATAGCTTTTTAGGTTTCTCTTTTTGTTTGTTTTTAGAGCTTAAAGTTGTTTATATGTTGTTTTCAAAATGACATTACTTGGATGGCCTTTATATGTGGCATTTTCCCCACACAAAATAACACATGAATAAACCAATATGACGTATACCAACTAACGTGACACCCAAACAAAAATTCCACCCACCTAAGGACCTCCCTCATAATTTTCTAATATATTATTTTAAAACAAACCATATAGAAAAATGATCATTTAAAAATTTCCCACCCAATATTGTTCTCTAAACTTTTCTAATTGATAGATTATATAGATATAATTTAAAGAAAAAGTTAGAAGGTAAAATTTAATTTACCCTTTGAAAATATTTTTCTCTAGACCGGCCTAGGTAATAGTTGGTAAGACTAGTCTCTTTCATGCATTTCTTCCTTCTTAAATCTTATTCTCGGTCTCATTTTTAGTTATTATATGGTAAAATAATTTAGGATTGATCTTTTAGGTTCATGTTCAACAACAATACATACAAGTTAAAATTGAATTACATTATTGAGATATACTACAAACAGGAAAAACCATATCTTATAGCATGATTTATCTGGAAAAGACTATGTTAGGACATTCACGAGTTTGGTTAGAAAAAGTCTAGACTTTACTCATGCAATCCTAATATTCGCAACTAAATCAATCAATATATGCATAGGTTATGACGATTTTGCAAACAAGAATTTCAATAAATCGATTTGTCAGATCCATTCATAAGATATGGTTATTCTTTGTGTCAATTTTGGTTTCTTTTGTGTTTAGATTTGAATGAGAGTGATATTAGGAGAGTCTAAAATATGAGAAATAATTAGAGAAAAACAGACTAAATAATGAAAAGTCTCGTTTGATTATTATTTGGTTTTTTGTTTTTTAAAGTTGCATTTTTTTTTTCAAAATTACTAAAAAAACATTATTATCATGATTTTCATCTTTTCATATAAACTTTTAAGTTCTTAGCCAAGTTCTAAAATAAATAATAAGTTAGAAAATTAATTTGTAAGGTTAAATAATAAAAATAAAATGCTTATATATTTATGGATAAAAATAAAATAAATACAATAATTTAGACATCAAAATAATATATATACATATATATGTGTATACAATAATGCTTAAGCTAGCAATGTTTGAATTGCATAGGTTTGTATATATTATTGAATAAAATAGTGTGACAAGTTTAAGCTAGCTTATAAATCACATATTAAGATGCTTTTGGATGTATGGGATGTTTGTGAGTAATTCAAACAATAGGAGAAAGAAAAGAAGATGTATCTTTTTTTATTTTTTTTATAATATGTGGGATGAATAATTGAACTCCAGACTTTGTAGTCGATAGTACAAATACATGTCAGCTGAATTAAGCTCATGTTAAAAAAAAAAGATATATCTTAAAAAAGAAAAACAATAATTTATAAAAAAAATACAATCGAAGAATATATATGAAGTAGTAATGTTAAAGTTAAAATTTGATAAATTTTAGTGTATGTATTTTTAATCATCCAAATTTAGTGCATATACTTTCGATAAATCAACTTAATCATTAAAAGTTATTTTTTCTTAAAATTTTTTAAGTAATAATAATAATTTTTATATTAGAAAGATACTGTGAATATATTTCAAAATCTATAGAGAGAATGCTAATACATGCTAAATTTAATTTTAGCTAAGACTCAATTTGAGATTGATTGGAAAAATGTCCTAAATTTGGACAATTGAAAGTACAAGATAAATGGTATTTTAATAAAAAAAAATATATATATATTCAATTGATGAATAAATCTTTAATATTTATAGGTCTAAATATAATTTTAATTCTATGTACTTTGAGACGGGGCTAATTTTAGTCCATGTAATTTCAAATATTCTATTTTAGTTATTGTACTTTCAACATTTTAGTTTTTGTCAGTTTTCTTAGAAAAGATATTTTATTATCTATTAGTGTTTTCCCCATAAATTTGAAAAATATATTTACATATTTTCTTTCATAAAACTTATTATTATTATTTAACCAATTTCAATAAAGATGAACTTTTTAGGAACTAAATTTAGGATTTATTGAAAATGACATAAAAATTCAAGGACTAAAATCAATAAACTCCAAAATATATGGATAAAAAATGGTATTTTAACCATATTTATATTATGACAGTTTGTTGGCAAATTTTTGTATTCCATATTGACACTTCTATGGTAAAATGAGAATATCCTATTAACCTTTTTTTCATAAATATAAAACAAAACTATCAATAAAGATATCAATAATTGTAATAGGTAACATTTTTAGAGTTAATAAGTAAGTGTACAACAACATTTTTAAAGAATTGCAAATATAGGAAAATCTATCATTGAAAAATTTTATTACTAAAAACTCCTACTCGCCATATAATGTATTACTGATAGACTTCGATAACTGTATCTAGATTTTGCTATATCTATAAATTATTTTATATCGTATCATATCTATTAATATTTTAAATTTAATTGCTATATTTACAATCTGTGTCACTTTTTCGTGGCTCAACACTTAAAAAAAGGTGTTGGTGGGATCTGTTTTCACATTTGCATTTTTAGAAGTCAACTATTTTTGGTTGGCAATGGGAGGTGTGCTGTGTTCCAATATATGGATTTTAAAGGGAACAAAGGCATACACATACCCAACTATTTTGAACTCATTTGAATAAAAGAGAAAGCCCACCCCACCAATTAATATTATAATATGACATTATGAAAATTTGGTTGATTCAATTAAAGTTTCCCTCATGTACTCTCTATGTTTTGTGGTTGTCTCCTTTCTGGGTGTTTGCTCCCACTTAATTCACTGCCCCTTTTGTCTCTCATTTGGTAGCAAAAAACTGTGAAGAATATGTTAGCCTTTTTCAATCTAGGGCTTCCACAACAATATATATTTGGGTTTTTCTTCTTGAAGAGGGTGAAAATAATTTGTTATTGCATGGATTTTTGTGGTGAAGTTGACTGTGATTGTGATGTGATTTGACACAATGCTAATAATAATATGTGTGCTCGAGAACTACTTGTAAGAAATGCCTTGCCGTTACTTTACTTCATGTATTTATCTCATGAAAATTTGTTTGTTTACATAATCAAAAGTAATTTTATAATACCTATAATTGGCATGACATTTTTTTCCCTTCAAAATTGAAGATTTGATCCTTCATCTTCGTAATTGTACTTAAGAAAAAGTAGTTTGCTTTTTTTTTTTTTTTTTTTCTTTTTTTTTGTTGAGAATCCCACAATAAAAAAGTCCAAGACCCTCGTGATCTAATAAAATAAAGGAACTACTCTTCTCATATCCAATTAGTTTTAAGATAAAACTTCATATTATTTAATATGGTTTTAGAGCCCGTAAAACTCAATAATAGAAAAAATTAGAATCTGATCAAAGAATAATTTTGACAAAATCTAATTTAGTAGAACTTTAGGAGTTATCTACAAGATAAAATCTCACACCAATGTAGTACTATGTCCCACACATTCTTATGTTTAAGTCAATGTTTAAATGGAAGTGGTCTCTCGAGTTAAGCTAATTAAGGTAGGATTAGTGACCTTTTTCGAAGCTGACATGATGGATGGGCCCATGGACCTAGAAATTCTCACCTCATAACATATATCATATGAATTTATAGGGTAATTACAATGGGTTTCACTTTTAGGGTTAATAATTAAGTATCTAGCAACATTTTTAAAGAATTGCAAATATAACAAAATCTATTAGCGATAGGATCTATCGCTGATAGACTTCTATTAGCTATATAGTCTATTATCATTGATAGATTTCTATTAATGATATGGTCAATCACTGATTAGGCTTTAGGAGTTAGATCAAAATTTGTTATATTTGCAAATTCTTTTGCGTTGTTCTATATTCACTGATATGTTGTATTAACTAATTAAGTTTATGTTAACTTAAACCCTTGAAAACTTCATCAAAGAGATGAAATATGGCAATACAAAATGGTTTTTTTTTCTTATTAGAGTGCAACCAAAGTCTCATATTGGCTAAATAAGAAAAATATTCATGATATATAAGTGAAAATAATTATCTTCAATGGTGTGAGACATTTTAGTTTTAGAGTTATGCCCAGAATAGACAATATTATATCATTTTGAAGATCTTTGGAGGTTCTTTATTCCTAATATTTTCTCATACATAAACACACCTCCACATGGTTTAACGTCAAATAGAAACAAACATAGACTTAAAACCAAATCCAATGATATTTTGATGATATTCCTATGCATTTGTTACCATAGATTATATACTAAACTAAGCTATGTTGGCAACAGTTTATAACTTTTAAATTTCATGGGCTAAATAAATACAACCATCAAAGTTGTGGCACTAGACTTCAAATGTGACTTAAATATTAATAAGTTTCAATAACAAGTGTTTATATCCTATTTAGTCCGTAAACATTCAAAACTACTTAAATAAGTCTATAAACTTCCAATTTTTTGTCTAACAAATCTAAAACAAATTCAAATTTCTAAACCTTAAATGATTAATTGATCAATATATAAATTTCAACTTCATGTCTAATGAAACTCTAAGTTTTCAATTTTCAATAAAGTACACGTGATTTTCCCTTTTTAAAAAAATGATGAAATTTCAAGAACTAAATTGGTAATTTTAAAAGTTCATGGACCAAACAAACACAAACCTCAAAGGCCATGACTACATTTATAATTAACCTATTAATAATAATAGTTTTAGCATAGAGAAATTTTCACAGATATAAAAATGTCAAACTATTTACAAAAATAGTAAAAAAAAATATTGATAGACACTAATAAACTTCTATCAGTTTCTATCCGCCTCTATCAATAATAGACTTCTATCACTTTCTATAACTAATAGACACAAATAGACTTCTATCAGTGTTTATCAATGATAGACTTGTATCAGTTCTATCATTGATAGACACTAGTAAATTTCTATTAATATCTATCTGTAATGTCTATCACAACTATAATTAAATTTTGTTATTTGTGTAAATATTTTTTTCTATTTTTTATTTTTAAAAATCTTCAATTAATCTATTTCAATAAGAGAGATAATTATTTATTTATTGAAACATTTCTATGATTTTCTTAATTCTGTTTGAGAATATTCATTCATGTTAGTGGATAATATCATCACGAGATCTCGATATTTGTATGTTATTTAATTTTGGATTAAAAAGTTAAATAAGTAATATAGTTGGATTAGAAAAAGAAAAGTTTTAGGCAAGTGGGAATTTTTATTGTACACAAGTTGGGTGGATATTTTACAAATTTTGTCAAACCTGACCTTATTGGCAGCCAAAAAATATTTTGTCAAATACAATTTTTATATACCAAAATCTGACCTCATTGCATTTGATGGATTTGGTAAACCCTTTTTATTCCTTCTTTTCCCTTTTTGGTATCTTCATGTAATGTGATTGGTTTTTATTAAGTGCATGTAAAGAATTCTATTCCCAATTAAATATTAATCAATCAATCAAATAAAAAATCCAATTCATATTATTGAAGTTAATATAAATATTCAAACACCTATCTATCTATATAGACCTTATATAGATAAATATATTTATATTATAGTTTAAACATGGGGGAAGATTATCACCTACAACTTTAAAATGTGGTTATTAATGTTTAAGAACATGTTCGACTCTTTAATATAAGTTAGATTGAGTTGGTAAAAAATTTCACTCTTACTATTTAAATCACCACCATATTCTTAAAATGGTCATTTTAATGACCCATACGTTTCCACTTCCTAAAACTTTCTTTCCTTTGTTGTCCGTAGAATTTTATCTCCATCTATTCTTCTTTTCCAAATACGGAACCTATTTTCAAACCCTAAATTTTAGATGTGTATTCTTTTTAGAAGTGAAGTTTTTAAATTGACATCTCAGATGAATAGATTTCAATAATTCAAATTTGGCAAATGAATTAGACAATATCTTCTATTCATATATTTTTTGTTATTGGGTAAAATATGAATCACCTGCCTCTTCATGTATAATTGATCTTTTCTAAATTTCGAAAGTTAGAAAAAATATATGTGTTATTGAATGATTAAACAAATAGTAAGGCAAATTTAATAAAAATAGCCAATAGAAAAATAGAAAATTATTTTAAATGACAAAACTGTTGAAAATATCTCTAAATATAATAAAATATCACAAACCACAATAGACTACTATCTATATCTATCATGATACAAATAGACACATATAGTAATCTATCGCGGTCTATCACAAATAGATAGTGAAATTTTGTTATATCATGTAAATATTTTTTGTTCATTTTGTATTATTTGAAAACAACCCTAGAAAAATCATACTTTTTAAATCACTAAAAAGATATACCAAATATTCAACTCATATTCAGCATCAACCACCATAAGCTTAACTATTTTTCAAAAATAGATAAGAGAGCAGAGAATTTATAATGTCCAATTTAAAGAACAATAGAAATAGATAGGCTAATAGAAAAGAGAAATTGTATAATAGCAACCATTTTATATAAAAGCTAAAGTATATTTTGTAATATATTATAATATTATTGATGTAATTATTAAAGTTATATTTTAATATGTTATAGTGTTGACGTATATATTTAAAAATACATTCAAAGCTTGATTGTCTATTAATTGGAGGGCTCTCACTTTTCTACACACAATTATTTATCCATTAATCTGCTTATATTATATTTAATAAATAAATTATTCTTATTAATTCTTTTTGCCCTAAAAGAAACAAAAAGCGAAAGTGGCTACTCTTTATATCCTTAAATTATGATGTATTTTTTTTATAATTGTATTTACCATTGATGATAAGAATTTCAAAAAGGCATTAATTATTTCAATTAGAGGCTGAAAGTAAGGCTTTTTTCCCCTTTTTCATTTTTAATGGAAGTAGGGCAATTTATGTTTTGATGGAGATATTGCTTATTTATTATTTTGATTCTAGAGACACTTGGAAAAGGCAATAGTTCAATTGAGATAAAAAAAGTGGGTTCATTTAATTATTTTTTGGTGCTGTGTACTTGTGTTCTATATTTGTATTGATACATGGGTCTCACATCCAAATCTGTAATGAAATAATGCAAT
Source organism: Benincasa hispida (assembly GCF_009727055.1). Lineage (NCBI taxonomy): Eukaryota > Viridiplantae > Streptophyta > Magnoliopsida > Cucurbitales > Cucurbitaceae > Benincasa > Benincasa hispida. The sequence goes on along the minus strand of NC_052360.1, from coordinate 33,827,439 downwards.
CTGATTGATGCATAAAGAGTACTCAATCCGATTTCACTTTAAAATTACATCCTATTGTTACTGTTGTCGATATAGTTACCGTTACGACTACCATTATTATTAATATTACAACTGAAAAATTATCAATTTTGATATCTTTACTGTTACCGTCACTGCTTGTTCCCCAGAGGTAGGGGTAGCGATAACAGTAAATTTGATCAAATTCATAATTTTAAGTAAATGTGATCAAAATCAATCCAATTATTTTTGCGATTTAAACTTATTACAATTGATCCATTAATGAAATTTTATTACGATTATACCAATTTTCTTTATAATTTGATAAACATGGCGGAAGTAGAGATGTGTATTTTAGTATTGTTGGAAAATATGGCCTTTGTGTCTTTTTAGTTTTGGGCCAAACTTGGGACTTCAATATTATTTAAATTCTTTTAGTTTATTTGTAGTTCCTATAGCTGGTCAAAATTTAGTCAATTAGGTCTATCTTTTTTAGAGACTATCTAAAGCTTTGTGTTTTAAATTGTTTATCTTCAAATATTTAATATTTGATAATTAAGCATATATATATATATATATATATTATATATTTTGAAGTTAGGGGTTTAATTTTTCATCACGAAAATTGTTATACTTAAAAAATAAAGGGTTTATCTTCAAATATCTAATAACTAATAAATCGATTGTCTTGATATGATTTTTCTTTTAAGTCTAGTGAAGAGAAAAATAAAATTACTTTTGCAATTTCTCTAGTTAAAATAATTATTTTACTATTCCAATATATATGATCTTACTACAATCTATAGTTAGTGTAAATCTTAGAATTGATTCTCAAACAAAGAGTGTGTCAATTTGTGATAGGGATCTACATAGTTAAATAAATTTCCATTAGGAAGTTCTCTGTCTTCTATTCTTTAGATATTCTAATGCACATAGGCACATATTTTATGCAGAAGTTGTGTATTACCTTTGTCAATTTGCATATAGCTAATGTGGATTTCACAATCTTAAAAATATTGTTTTTACTAGAATGTGGAACCATTCATCAAACTAATTTTAAAACACCCTCTCCATCATCTAAAAAAGTATAAAATAAAAACATGTTTAAAATGACTTTCTAGTATTTAAAAAGATATTTTTTTAAGAAAGCATTTTCAAACATTTCAAAAGTCATTCTAAATCGAACTATAATTTTAATTAACTAAACCTTAGAGTACATAAGTGCAAATAGCTAAAATAACAAGCTAAACAAAGCCATACAAGTCCTCCCATTGCCCATACATAGCTAGGAACATTCCCATCATTTCTACATACAGTTGGACAAAGAAGATACTTAGAGGCTGTTTGGTAGACCGTAATGGAGTGTGTTTATAATGTAATGTAATCTAAAATCCGTGTTTGGATTGAGCGCTCTGGACCCGATTTGTAATACCAAACTTATTCATCCCACAGTTTTCAACCCAGCTCTCTTTCCAACGTTTTGACCCTTCACGATTTCATTTCCATTCTACTCTTGATTCCTCACACATCCCAACACCCCCAGATTTCCTGTAATCTTAATTACATTCCAACACCCCAAACAACCCCTTAATAGTATCCTTAATATCCACAAAAGTAGTTATGTATCCTGCAGCACAATAACACTCATAACCAATCATAAACAAATCTTCAATAAAAACGTATCAAAACCTAAACAATAATCAAACATTCACTTGCATAGCGTAAGAAATACGAATACAAATATAATGCATATTTATGACACAACATAGACATAGTGACACGTCATATTTAAAAATTCTAGTACATAAATACGGACACAATAATAACAAATTTATTAAAATATATATCATTTTTATGGAAGAGGAAATTCAAAATCAACAAGTTTACACATTTATATGTTTAGAAAATGAGTTTGTATATACTTGGTTCTCAAAATTTATTCAAAGCCAAGTACTCCAATATGCTCTAACAAAAGGACCTATCCATTCTCTGACACATGTCAATCAATAATATCTCACTAATGTTCATCAATTTACAGGGGTTTAGTTCCTTTCAGTCTCAAGGAAAATGCACGCAAGGCCAGAAGAAGAGCCTTCAACTTCTCTCGAACTTCGGCATCGATCAAGTCGCCGTTGCCGTCGAACTTAGGCGGTGGCTGATGTGCATTCAAGAAAAACTCAGGCTTGTTTATAAAATGAAGGTCAAGAAATACTCCAATTTGGAAGATGGTACTGTGATCTTACACCACTAGAGCCACCACTTGCACTAACAATGGCGGCTGCTTTGTCTCCCCATACATTTGGTGGCCTTGATCCCCAGTCTATTGCATTCTTCAATGGTGCTAATAACAACAATGATCACAACCCACAACTAAATCGAACTCAAATAACATGTAGAAGTAGTTCTTTCCAAAGTGCTTGAGTAATATAAATGGGGAAGTAGAGGTTTGAACTTTATAATGGAAATGAACTGATCAGTCAAGGATACTATTAATCACTTATATTTGTTGGGTTTTGTTGTTACTCATTGATGTGGAAGGGAAATTTATTGTATTGATCTTTTAATATATATAGTATAAATTGAACTAGTACAAATTTTTAAAATTTTATGTCTAATAGATATGTTAATATAAAAAAAAATATTAAATAGGTCAAAGATCTATTAACCAGAAAATAAAATAAGAAATCAATGATACAAAGTTGAAAGTTGAAGGACATACTGGATAATTACTTTTAATCTTAAAAAACATATACAAATATAAAATTTAGAATTTGAGAATGTATTAGCTTAAGAAACCAAATAAATATAAGGAAAAATATCAATTTGTACTTCTAAACTTTGGGGTTATATCATTTTAAACATTGAATTTTTGTATGTGTATCATTTTACACCTTCCATTAGCATCCTATTTAGATAATCATTGTGTGTGTGACACTATAATTTTATTGATTAAACCTTAGACTTTCATAAGTGGATCAATTTATACTCTCAATTAAATTTTTCTTCGGGAATTATCCATGCATCAATTCTAATTATCGATTTTTCAACCGAGAAGAAGTGTACAGTTGTATAAGAATTAAATGCATAATGAATCTAAATTAATTCACTTATATCAATATATATGTTTGATTTGAAACAATTATATGTTTCACACTACATTTCTCAAACGAATATGAAAAATATGTTAATATACTTGCGAAAGTTTAGAGTCAAATTGATTGAATTATTCGTTTTAGTTTAAATATTGTTTTGGTCCATATACTTTCGACTTTGGTTCATTTTGGTCTATATACTTTTAAAATGTTTATTTGGATCCCTTTATTTTCAATTTTAGTTCATTTTAGTACTTGTATTTTCAAAATGCTCATTTTCGTTCTTATGCTTTTAACTTTGGTTCATTTTAGTTTTTGAACTTTCGAAAAATTTTCATAAAAATGAGAATAAAGAGACCAAAATAATCATTTTTTAAAAAGAGTAAGAATCCAAAGGAACAAAAGTTAAAAATACAAAATGAATATTTTGAAATTATAAGAACCAAAATGAACCAAAATGAACGAAAATGAACCAAAATTAAAAGTATGAGGACCAAAATGAGTATTCTAAAAATATAGGAACTAAAATTAACAAAAACCAAAAAGTACAATGAGAAAGTATATTTAAATCAAAATTATAATTTCGTGGGAAAATTTCCTATATTAGACAATTTTTCATACTGCCTCCAACTTATTGTGTGTTATGTCAATACACTTTTATAAATAAGATAGGATCTACTGACATTAATGTGAGGTCTACAAAAATTTATGAAGTAAATTTATAGTGTGACAAGATAGTATATATTAGGAAAAAAAATTCTTGTACAATAGTTAAGGCTCATTTGGATTAATTTGAGAGAAAATTGTTTTTCAAAATATTTTTATTTAAACACTTTAAATAAAAATTGATTAAAATATATTATTTGAAGTGATTATCAAATGCTCTAATTTTTTTTCAAAATGACTCATTTTTTAAATTAAACAAGAAAATGTATTTGAAACATACCTTCATTACTAGAAATTTTATGGGACAATATTAGAAAAATTCCAATAATTTAGTGTTGTGGTCCAATTATTGCTGCAAGACACGTGTTCCAATAAAAATTGGCTGACAGGTCATATTTAATGAAAACGAAAAAAAAAAGAAAAGAAAAATGAAAAGGAATATACCGGTAACGGAGTAGTTATATTCCGGCGAAGCAAAGAGAAAGCTATCGGCTTCTAGAATCTTCCGGCGAAACGCCTCAACGACAGGCGGATATGTTCCATCAACCTCCAAATCAGTGTTGAGCATCGGCAATGGGGAGATATCTACATATTCGATTTGCAATCCATCGATCGACTCCTTCGCTATCTCCATCGCTGCTATGCAACCACGGCAAGGGAAGATTGGAAAAAACAGAGCAAAACGGAGAAGAAGAAAAAGAAGAAGAAGAAGAATGAGGAGAGAAAGTTGGATCACCAGCACGAATGAGGCCTCTGTTGTAAGAATTTTGGCGAAGAGAACCGCAGAGAGCGATGACTTTGATCGCCGGCTGAGATCCGATCACCGTGGATAATGCCGCCGCCATTATTTCTGAAGAAGCGATGAGTGGGAAATGGATTCTGAAAAAAACAGAGCAAAGCAGAGAAGAAGAGTGGCGTGACTGTGATGAAGATTGAAGGGTGAGTTTGCGATTCTTATTTACTATCGGATAATGTCGTCACTGATCACTTAACTCTCTTTTTTTCACGATTTTCATATTTATTTTATTAAAGAGAATTGAAAAACTAGATAATGATTTTTTCAAAAAAAGAAAAGCTAGGTATTGGAGGCCTACTAATCACTTTTAATCATTTCTTTATTTGAGTATAGTTTTCATTTGATCTAATTTTAAAAGTAATTTTTTAGGTTTTGAAAAATAGTTTAAAATCATTTGTAAGTTAAGTTCATCTAGTTGGCTTAATAGGAAGATAATTTGGAACCAAGCTATGGCTTTTGGAGGACGATGATAGAGTAGAAAGATGTAGACAGTAAAGAAATTAACAATCAAAGAGGAACAAACAACATAAAAGAAAAAAAAAAAAAGAATCAACACATATATTTATGTGGTTCACACATCCAAGGGAGGGAGAGAATAATTTTATTAAAGAGAAAATTTTAAATTACAGAATGAGAGGCGCCCAGTAGATCAGAGTTAGAGAGTTTATATAATACATCATTTTAACTCTAGGGCCAAAATCATAAATAATGTTAATAATATAAATACGAATACAATTAAGTTTAGGGTTTAGGAATGAAAACCCTGACTCGCTGACCTGGCAACGACCCCATACTTGGTCGTTCAAAGAGCTAGATATCATATTCAAAGTATTCCAATATAGATAGTGATGGAAACAACTAAAGATGATAATGACAAGATATGTGGGAAGTGATGAACGATAAGAAAGAAATTATAGAAGAAAAAGAAGGGATAGAGATGTCATATTGGCAAAGTAGTCATCCATTACATCATCTTTTGATAGGTTAGTATACAAACAATTGATAGAACGAATACATATGCAGCGGAAGAAATAAAGAATCTAAAGTACTCCAATTAAGTTAATTTCAAAAGAATAAGTATGCAATTAAATTAAGAACAAAGGGATAGAAGACATATAACCTTTGTAGTCTCAAAACTTCTTCAAATCAGCTCCAATCTCCTCACGAACGATTCGTAGACCACAATGAGAGTTTTCCCAACTATTCTCCGACCTTAAAATGGGATGGTGAAATTCGGTGAGTGACTAATTTGGATAGGAAAATGTTAAGGATTTGAGAGAAAAATAAGTTAAGATTTTCAAAAAATATCATGAAAAACCACTTGGCCAAATTTCATATAACTATTCTTTTTGTAGGTCATATCATGCAAAACAAGCAACTTTTAGTATGATGAGAATTTGACACTAAAAAATCCACTAACTCAAAGTGGGATTAATGGAACAAGTATCTTCAATTGAAAACAACACCTAGTAATGCAAATGTTGGAATTTCTCACTCAAAATTGTTGGATCTTTCCACTAACTTGGTCAAAGATCAAAGTTTGATTCTCAAAGTCTAAAGTCAACAATTTTGACTTTTTGACTTTTATTACATTTTTGGCGTAGTCAACAAATTTGACTTTTGATGCAATTTTGACCTAATCAACTATTTTGACTTTTATTGCAATTTTGACCAATTCCATTTAATTTCAAAATAAATTTTAATAATTAATTTTAAAATCAAATTAATATTAAATAATTAATTAAAAAATTTATTTAATTTAATTTGATATTAATCACAATCAATATGTATCCCTATTCATAATCTTGATATTTAAGTCTTATTTAAATATATCATATTTTCTCTCTCTTTATGTTTAATTCACAATTAAACATTGAGTTAAATATATTGTATATATTTAACGCTTTGCTCCAAAAATTAAATTCGAACACTTCAAATTCGTTCGTCCCACTTTTCTAGGGTTTAGTACGATATGAGTTAGTAGAGAGACCCTCATGGACCTATAGATCATGGGCTCCAATCATCTGAGATTAACTGGCTATACTCTTTAACTCAATTACTGACATTCGTTAACTACGGGCCACTCCACTAAAGCCTATTTTTGTCCACTTGATATAACAATAATCAGTAAGTCAACCATTCATATGTTGTTCGTAATAACGACTGGGTCAAAAGTTGTTTTACTCCCAGGATTACATCTTGCTTCTTAAGTCCCACTGATCCTCTATTGAACAATTGGTTTGTGATCCAATCACTAAACCGAGTCCCTCTCGGGCCAACAAGAGGGTATGGCCCCTTGTTCAAGACTCAGAGTCAGCACTTAAGGAAACAATCTCTCTATTATCCCTAAAAATGAGTAGGAGTGAATTCTGTCTTACACCCTATGTCCCCAGTTATCTACCCATCTTACCTTTGAAATAGGAGGCTTATTAAGCCGACGCTATTGAGACTGAAGGATCTCATACCGAGAGTTCCATGAGTGGGCTTAGATCGCTTCGATTTCACATTGATCGAAACATAAACGATATACATTCCATACTAACAGTTATGCATATTAAACTCATAATCGGCACGCTTAGAATACAATAAAACATAAGGACAGGGTTCATACCAGTTGAAGACACTCTTCGAACGACTGAACCCAAAGTAGGGGAAAACCTCCCACCGATCTACCACCACCCGGCGAGTCTGTCGACTGTAACAGCATGATCCGAACGTACACGAACAATGTCGCAGGGACGACACCACCACAAGACAAACCCGGGTATCCTCGGCGTCAGAAACCTAAAGAGTGGGCTCTGGTGAGTTTGGTAGAGGACGGAGGAGAAGACGTCGTGTAGACGATAAGCAAGTGGGAGATGAACTTTGCTATCGTATAATGGAAATGCTTATCGTATAGTAGAGCTACATGATCGTTTAGGAAAAACTAAACAATCGTTTAGGAAAGATGTATACGATCGTTTAGAGAATGCGTGAACTAGACGAATGTTTAGATGAACGAGCTTCTATCATATAGGCTCTCGTGATCGCTCTTTCATGGATTCTTTTTGGCTGCGGGTGATACGAATGCACGACGGAAAACATTAATCAAATGAAAACGATTTTCAAAGCTTTAACCCCCCGGTTACCATAACCTTCACAGCCTCAACTTCCCACGTCCGAACGTGGATTAATCGATTAATTACCAAATAATTAATCAATTAATTTAATTAATAAATATAATCATATTATATTTATATCCTATAGTTTAATATCATATATCTACTATAGTATTTTTACCCCTACTTGATATAAATCATATTTATATCTAATTTCCTCCAAAATAATGTATCTCATATATTTAGCCAATTATATCATATATAATTAACCAGTCCAATTATATCATATATAATTGAACTTCCTCTTGTCAATTTGAACATTTGAAATTAACCCAAACACTGGTTCTCGACTTTATCCAAGCTAACCAGGTGCCCTAATGGACCTGTGGCTCGAAGTTTCAACGGTATGTGAATAGCTGACTAAACTCTTTAGCCACGAGATTCACCATCCGTTAACTGTCAGTGATTCCACTAAAGACCAACAGCTGAACTCTTCCTACCACAGATATATTTCTGTGTCCATCGAATATAACCAATCATGAGTACGATGACCCTTCACAGATGTTTGTAAGTACAGTTGGACCAATTTACCATTTTTCTCCTGTAATTACATCTCACTCCTTAAGTACCACTGATTCCTTTAACACAATACAACATAGTCCAACTATGTGTGAACACTTCTCAGGCCAAGAGAAGATGTGTGGCGCCACATCGTTCAAGCCCTGAAATCAGTCCTTAAGGGAGCCATCTATCTACTTACCCTTGCCTCGGGGAAGGAGTGAATTTGATCTTGTGTAGCTGAGTTCCCAGCTCCCAAATCAGACAAATCCTTAAAATGGTAGGTTTGAATCGACGACATGGCCACTTGCACTTATACAAATCAAAGGACCGCCCTCAGTGGCAAGAGTTCCCAACTCACTCAAGATTGAGATCATGTTACCTATGGTCATCCTAGTGAAGTGAAGTCTCTATCATGAACGGTGTTATATAACGAGACATTAACACTTCGTGGTTAGGTCTTATACAAACTCTTTGTATAGAACGCCCCCGCTCGCTGTTGTAACGCTAAGATATGTGATGTTTTATGCTTGAAATGATGCGATACTACTTCTAGATATGCGTTAATTATGGATGTTCACGTAGTATGCCGTGCGTTGTCACAAGTTTCCTTACGATGAAACCAAGTGTAATTCCACCGCAAGTTTCTCGGTGTGATCCGAGGTCGAACACAGGGACTGTTTTAGGTTATTGTGGTATGTTCATGATATATGCGACCAGGTTTTTCAATCTTTAAAAATGTATTTGTAAAAGTATTAAAATTGCGGTAAAATAAAGTAAAGCAGTAAAAATGCGATAATAAAATAAAAATACAATAAACCTAAGCTAGATGATACAAGATACAGGCTTCATGATATAAGATGCTGGGGTCAAGGTTGGCTGTGAAGGTTATGCAAAGAACATGGAATGCGGCGACAAGTCTTATGAACAACATAGAAAGAGAAAGATAAATAATATAAACAATGCAAGTTCTCAATTGCATTGAAGCTATAAATATTGTTCCACTCTTCTTTTGGCGTACACCTTTCAGTGATCGGCCGCGCTCCCACATGTCTGTGGTGAAACAGAGACTAACATAATAAACGCAAGGTTGCTTCCATGTCTGGAAGTACTACTCGCTTTAGTTAACGCATTCTTCTAACATTCTCTTGATAGATCAGAATGACATTTTTACTTCTGCTCTCACAGGTGAAGATGTCGTCTAGCATGCCTTAGCTAAATGCATTTTATATCTTTAACACAGATTAATTACTTATTTAATTCATATTAACTATCAGGGAATTAAGAAAACATCATGAAGAAAGTGATTAACGGGTGAACGAAAATAGATAGAAAATGGAATATGAAAGCTATCGAAACATTTAATATGTTTATTAGCGTTTGATACATGGTATGTGAATGAAGAGATAAAGAGAAAGTGAAATACAACGATGAAAAGAGATAGAACAGATACAAACAAGTTCCAACGTCTTGGCACCGATTCGATGGAGATCTGCTTGCCGGATTAGATAGATCTGATGGTAGGAAGAGCTTCCCTTTAAGACTTGCTCCACCGGTAGCAGAGATCTATGCACAGAGCTTCCGATCGGGTTTTTGACAGATTAGATCTGAGACTCACCTCTCGCCTTGTCTCGTCTTCTTACCGGATTTCTTCACTTAAGCACTCAGCTCAGCCTTTTCTCTCAACACTTTTACAACAATTAGCCCCGTATCAAGTAGCATGAATTTTCTCTGAAATCTATGGAGTATTTATAGGTGCAGATCTTTGACTCCGGCCTTGTGGACACCACTTGCTGTTATGGTAATTCCGAAGATGGAGGAATAATTATTTCTTCTGTTATGCAATCAAATCGTCAATTCTGCATAACTGTTGGTTGTACACGTGTCTCCATCCTCCACTTTTTCGCTGCTCAACTGCATCTTCCGATCGTGAATTTGCATGCGGTGTTGTTTTTATTATCACATGAGATTGAAATACAGCTTTGGACCGACTGTCGCATTGCGCCGTCATTGCAGTAATCGTCTTTTCATTGTTGGTTGACGGGCGCAATGTAACAGAGATGTGTTGATCAGTTTCTCGTGAGCTTTGCGCGTAAGCGGTGACTTGGTTTCCTACAAAACAGAGTAAAATTCGGCTTGTCTTCCATCTTTATGGTGTTAGTGGGTGTAATTGCAATCATTTATAATATTGTGATTCTAAGCTAATTTTCATACAATCAACGCATATTCACTAACTTTTAGCTGCAATATTTAGATAAGGTGGCATAAATAACTTGTATTTCTACAAGTTATCACACCCTCAAATTTAGATATATATTTGTCCTCAAGCATATCTTGTACTCAGGCAATCATGCTCAATTCCTATCCTATATTTTTGCGACGATTGGTTGCTCCGAATGTTATACTTAGGCACATTACTTGACATCGCAGTTTCCTTCTATCCTTGCTAATTCTTAGCAAGCCCTACTTTATTCTTCTATGTAACAAAACTCTGCTCAAAGATGCTTTTCTAGTTTTCAAAATAGAATGTTTATCTCTTCTTTGTCAAAAAAACTTGATGTATCTATATGCGGTGAGTAAAACTTTGCGTCATTTATTTACTTAGAAACTGTTGATCATGGTTACACTCTTCATTTTGGCTTGTCCCCACGGGTGTCATGCGAACATCCAACTACAGTTGTGTGCCAATTTCAACTTTAACTCATGATATTCAGAGGAGTTGTCTCTTGCATTCTTATATTTTTTTTTCTCTTTCTGTTTCTTTTCATACTACGTTGTTCTTGGAAACTCACCTTCATTTTGGCTTGCTCCTATGGGTGTCATATGAACATCCAACTACGAGTAGGCTCCTTTCACAACTAAACTCTTATCAGGTTGGGAACAGTTTTGAGGTTTTCCCTTGCGCTGACATTGGAGTTTTGCATAATTTTTTTATTTTTATTTTTTTGTTTTGTTTTTTTTAAAATGGACGCATTTTCTTAAATACTGTATATCCTTGATCTCATCTGCTCAGACCTTCCCCACCCCCAAATTTAAAGATGAGCAAGGTTCTCATTGCATTGTTTGGATAGATTAGACAAACACTTAGAAGAAAATTTCAAAAAGAAGGTTTGACCAGAACTTGAAAGATAAAAGGTAAAGTATTGCTAAACTAAGAATTAACTAAGTATTAGTCGAATTTACTAAGTATGGGAAATGTTTCTAAGTATAAACATATAATACATCATAGCAACGCAATGAAGATCGTAAAAATAAAAGTTTAAGAATGTCACAAAAATTAACAAAGGAAGATAAAAAAAAGGCACAGGCAAAAAGTAGAGTGAATATGTACTCTGATTGTATCAAATATTAACAAAGTATACACATAAATCACAAATGAACGCAATACAAAATTTTTCTGTTGCCTGTACAAGAGTCAAAGATTTTGATTAACTTACAAAGAATAAATGAATTGAATACAAAATAAAGAATGCCCACATAAAAAAAATATTATTAAAAGAAAGTGTAAATATTAAGGTTGAGAAGCAGGGGGATCTGGTGAAGGATGTTGAGGTGGTGCAAAAGAAGCGTCATCAAACAATAAGTGCTACCTTAGATGCGGAGGCACCATCGGACCATGCAGATATGCGGTGAGGAAATTAAAATACTTTTGGTTACGCTCCACTATCTGTCTTTGGTGCAGAAAGATCCTATGCATACTGCACTGCATATTGATGAACGCCTCCCTTGAAGTTGCAGCACTACGCTGAATCTCCTAAATGCGCTCCATTACTACCTCAAATTGCTGATTGAAGAAGTGATGCTGTTGAGAGACAAGCTCTTGCTGTTGAGAAAAAAGGGTTCTCATTTCAGCTAACTATGCAGCCATGGAGGTGAAGGATGGTTGTGCCTGCGATGTCTCGCCAACATCGTTTTGGGGTTGGGTAGAGGTTCCTTCATCCAAATCGTATGGGTCATCAACATGTGACAGTGGAATGGTGGGTTGCAGTGATGAAGCTGATGGTGAAGTGGGGGCTGCTGGGTAAATAACATGAGAGTTAGGGACAAGAAGAATGTTTGTAAAATGTTTGTGTAAAGAGGAAGAGGGTTGCGCTGGCGGGCTTAGAGGGTTTAGAGGCCGGATAACTAAGGGAAGAGGGTCCATAGGTTCCTGATCTTTTCCCTTATCTTCTCTTCGTTGTCTCTTGGGCCTTGGTTCTTGAGGTGCATTCAAATCGATCGCAGGTCTTTTTGTTGGCAGCTCGAGGCATTGTGGAGAATCTTTGAGGAACATCCTCAAGATTTTTATGTTGATAAGGCCGTGGACTTTTGGCATGGGCTTCTTATCAATGCCTACACCCATAGATAGGCATAGACTTGAAACAATCCACGGAAAGAAGTACTATCCCCGAACATGCCCCACTAAAGCTCTGATCTGCCTTACTATCAACTGCCCTACGTCGATAGGAATGTTGCAGGCTATGTAGTATGCGGCCATGACTTGATCCCTTGATATAGTTGTGTCATGCGTCATTGGGATCAGCCGCTTCTTGACCAAAGAGACCTAGAGCCTTCCCTCCACTAGTAAGGACTTAGACTCCAAGGTGCGGATACCTTTGAGAGAGACCGACCACTTCGTGCCCGGTTGCATTAGTATCCTCAACGCATCCTCCATTTGCTCTTCTGTGGGATCATCAATAATCTTGTTCCCTGGCGCATTAGGGTTATCTGTCATTTGATAAATTTCTTTGATGTCTCTTGCGTTGAAGGATACTGTTTCTCCCTTAAAGGTCATCGCATCTCTATCTCCATGTAGCTGCCCGCGGTAAAAGCTTTGCACTACCTGAGGCACTATGATGGATGGGCACTGGCAAAATGTATCCCACCCATGTTCCACAATTACGCTCGTGATGAGGTCAGTTAGTGGATTTGGTGCAGGAAAGAAGCGCATCTCGATCAAGATATCATCGTTCTTCTTTTTCTTTGATGAGCACTTCTTGGTTGCCGAGAGTTTGCTGCTTTCTACTATAGCCTTGCCTTTTACCAACGCAAGGCGGGCTGCTTGTCTTTCTCTCTTTTCCCGCTCTCCGTGTTTCTCTTCTTTCTCGCGCTCAGCGAGTTCTTTGCTCTTGCTCTTATATAAGTGCATCTTATTGACTTTACGTTTCCTCCTTTTCTCCTCCAACAACAATCTGTCATCTTCTTCCTTCTTCCTTTTCTCTTCTTCTTCTTCTTCTCTTTTTTCTCTCGCAAGTTCTTCTTCGAATTGCTCAGAGGCTAACAACAACCGCTGTTCCTCCTCGTGCTTCCGAATCGCTTTAAGTCGGGTAAGCTCATTGTTGCTTCGCATCTCTTTGAACTCCAATCTTCTTCTTTTATTTCCCTCTGCGATGATGAGTTTTTCGCTCTCCATCTTTTCTTGCTTTTCATCCTCTTTTTTCTTTTTCTCTCTTTCTCTTCCAATGCCAAAATTAATCTTTGAGGGTCGATATTGGACTCTTGTGGTGAATTCTTCCTGCAACGCAACAATAAGGGGTTCCTTTGCTTCATCTTTTTCCTCAGTCGCATCCAATTGTTGGTATAGATTGTACCGGTTCCATCAATTGTGCCATTTCCCCCCTTACCTCCCTCTTGGAGGTTGATCTCCATCATTCTCAGGGCTCGCAGCTTTCTGCCTTGCTTCCTCTTCTTTTCTTAGGTGCCTCTCTTCACACTGGCGCAATCTCTTTTCTTCTTTCTCCTTCTTCTTTCTTTCTTTCTTGGCCTCCCTACCTTCACCATTATCATTTTTCTCTCTATTCTTCTTTTCTTTGTGATGATGAGAAGATTCAACCTCCCTTGTCTTCTTTCCCTTGGTCTTCTTCTTCTTTTCTTCAACCACTTATGGTTGCGCCTCCCCCGCAACCTCCTCCAACGCAATGTCAGTGGTCTTCAACGCAACCTCATCTTTCTTGACCTCCTCCATCACAATCTCTTCTTATTCTCTTCCCTTTCTCGCAATCTTTTCTTCTTCTCTTCTTGGAGGTCCGTCATAGGCTTCTGCGTTGGCAGTCACCTCAGGAATCTCAGGGGCCAGAACGCCTCTTCCAGTCTCTTCTTCTTTAACCACCACTTCCTCCGCCACCACTACTCCATCCTTTACCTCCACCGTCTCCTCCTCCGTAGGTAGTGGTTTATTTACAACCCCTTCTTCGAGCAGTCCACCTCCTTGCTCTAAGGTACTCAGAATGTTGCCAAACACCTCCGTATCATCGCATCTTTTCCTTTCACTTTCAGTTGAGACGGCAGGTGTTGGCGTAGGCATGCTCTCAGTGCTTCCTCGTCTCTTGAACAAAGGAGGCCTAACGGCCAGAGGGTTTCTTCGGGCTCTCCCGGCGAGTCTGAGGACAGTGTGGCCTTGGGCAGCAAGTCTGCGACTAGCATCGTGGAATGCTGCCTCTCGTATGGCTACTTGGTCAGGGGTGGAAGGTGAAACAGATTGGTTGGGAGTTTGGTCAGCCATGGATACGAGCTTGGAAAGGTCTGGTAAAACGCTTGAGCTGCTGGGGAGAAAGAAAGGTCTAGGTGCAAAGCGCTTAGGGGTTCAGATTTGCCAAAGTGAGGTAAAGATCTTCAAATGAAGGAGGAGGTCTTATTTATAGGTTGGGCCGTGGTGGGCCCAACGCGATTTTTTGAGGCGACAGGCCTCGAGCAGCTCAACAGGCGCATAGTTCCACCTCCATCATTTATGGAATTTCAGATAAAGCTGTCCTTTCGTTTGCCAAGTTATAATTGCTTGGGGATACGAAACGATTGGACTTCCCCCCAAATTGCCAAAAGGATTTTTCTGTAATATTTTATTTGAATGGACGCAAGATAAAGATTAACACATTGTGCTCACCAACGCAACTGCATTTTCAGAGAGGACAGGCAACAACGCATATATCCCCGCAACACACCCCTTAACCAACGCATTTCTGGAGGATACCTCAACATAGTGCATTTAGCTAAGGATGGGCAAAGGACATATGTGAGCACAACACACCCCTCAACTCAATACAGTTGAGTTAGGTGAACGCAAAGCATTCCTTATTGGTTTGAGATGTGTCCATTGTCGCCTTGCATATTTGTTGTTAATTGTTTTATTATTTTTTTATTATATATTTTTTTCATCAACGCTAGTGCTATGACTTGCGGCAATAAATTTTCCTTTATTACTCAATCATTCACCATTTAAAGCTCAATGCATTAATTACAGAAAAAGTCAAAGAATTAAAGACGAGACAGAATTAAATGCAAAGAAACAAATGAGGAAATGAATTCATAAAGTCAAGATTGAATTAAATGAAGAATTGAAGACAAAATTCAGAATTCAAATAGACAAAAATTTAATAAAGCATTAAACATAGTATTGTCATGAGTGATCGCAATCCACATCTCCCAGGCAATCAAACTTGCCTGCTCAATGCCTTAAGGACATTGCTCCTTCCCTGTAGATCCTGGGGCTTCTGAATTGCTGGGAAATGTTCCCGATGTTCGACTTTTTAGCTCAGAGGTCAGTTGGCCCAGTTGGATCTCTAGATTCCTTATTGAAGACGCTTATGCTTGTATCACTGCATCATTTTTATCCATATATTGTTTCAGTAGCATCTCTAACGAGCTTCTTGAGGTGCTAGATGATGATGGTTGCTGGTTGTGTGGTCTTGATTGCCCTTGATTGTGGTGAAAAGGCGGATTCCCTCTACTGCCCCCTTAATGGTTAACTGGCCTCCCTAGGTTGGGATTGCCTCCCCAACCAAAGTTGGGATAGTTCCTCCAGCTCAGATTATAGGTATTGCTGAAGGGGTTGTTCTGGATAGCGCCCACTTGCTGAAGGTTCAATGGGCACATGTCAGCTCGTGAGCCCCTCCACAATTGACGCAACTGATTGTTGCCACTTGAGTCGGTGCAGCGGGTTGCGTTGATTGTGGAGCAATGGCTCCTTCGTAATTGCCATTGACTGGAGGATCGAGGTCACCGTGGCCATCTGCGCGACAACGTGGGTCATTGTCTCCGCAGGGACAATGGCTGTTTCATTTTTCCTTCTCTTGGCGCCTCGGCCTTCATATCCATCGTCGATCCAGTCATCCATATTCCACGAGATGCGGTCGAGGATGACTGAGCCTCTGTGTATATATTATCCATAAAAACCTTCTGCCGCGGAGCATCAACAAACAGCCTGTGTTCTCTGTTTAGAGCCATTAAAAACATTTCCATCAAGAAGCAATCAGGGCTCCCTGATATGTGGGCAGTTTTTCACCAGTCTCCTAAATCGGCACCTAGGTGGTGCTTAGGGTCTCATTCTCCTTCTATTCAAAGTTTAAACACGTCCTTTCGTCGCCTTGCATTGACGGAAGGTGGGAAGAACTTCTTCATGAACCGCTCCACCAGTTGCTCCCATGAAGTGATCTCATTTGGCTCCAGTGAGTAAGCCCACCTCTTAGCCTCGCCCGTCAAGGTGTAAGGGAACAGATACAGTCTTATATTCTCTGGGGTCACGCCAGGTAAGGAAAAATTATCTCACATCTCGACAAAACTGGTCAGATGGGCGTGTGGGTCTTCACCTTACAGACTTCCAAACTGCCCGACATTTTGAATCATCTGCAGCATGACCGACTTAATATTGAAATACGTGTTCTCCTCCACAATCGGCCTCGAGATTCCAGGCGAAAAATCATAGAAATTGGGTGCCGCATTAATTACGCATCGGGATGTTGCGATCAGCCGCTAGGAAAATAGGATCTTGAGCCGGTTGAACAACCCCTTGGTTCACAACCGGTACCACATTATCATTGTTGTCTGCTATGCTGACTGCCTTCTTTCGCCTAATTCGGTTCTGACGTGCCCTTGAGCGGAAAGTACGCTCGATATTTGGGTCAGCTTCGAATTACGGTTCAGCACCAGGACTCATAAACCGTCAGGCTGCTTTCCACATTGTATAACCAGTATAATGACTGCAAAATACGAAAAACACACTCAAAGAATAAACCGTTAACCACTCCCCGGCAATGACGCCATAAACTTGTTGTAACGCTAAGATGTGTGATGTTCTATGCTCGAAATAATGCGATACTACTTCTAGATATGCCTTAATTATGGATGTTCACGTAGTATGTCGTGCGTTGTCGCAAGTTTCCTTACGATGGAACCAAGTGTAATTCAACTGCAAGTTTCTCGGTATGATCCGAGGTCGAACACAGGGGCTGTTTTAGGTTATTGTGGTATGTTCATGATATATGTGCCTAAGTTTTTCACTCTTTAAAAATGTGTTTGTACAAGTATCAAAATTGCGGTAAAATAAAGTAAAGCAGTAAAAATGCGATAATAAAATAAAAATACAATAAACCTAAGCTAGATGATACAAGATACAGGCTTCACGATACAAGATGCTGGGTCAAGGCTGGTTGTGAAGGTTATGCAAAGAACGTGGAATGCGGCGGCAAGTCTTATGAATAGAATAGAAAGAGAAAGATAAATAATATAAACAGTGCAAGTTCTCAATTGCGTTGAAGCTATAAAGACTGTTCCGCTCTTCTCTTGGTGTACACCTTTTTTCAGTGATCGACTGCGCTCCCACATTTCTATGGTGAAACAGAGACTAACGTAATGAACGCAAGGTTGCTTCCATGTCTGGAAGTACTACTCGCTTTAATTAACACATTCTTCTAACATTCTCTTGATAGATCAGAATGACATCTTCACTTCTGCTCTCACAGGTGAAGATGCCGTCTAGCATGTTTTAGCTTAACGCATTTTATATCTTTAACACAGATTGTATTTGTTTAATTCATATTAACTATCAGGGAATTAAGAAAACATCATGAAGAAAGTGATTAACGGGTGAACGAAAATAGGCAGAGAATGGAATATCAAAGCTATCGAAACATTTAATATGTCTATTAAGCGTTTGATACATGGTGTATGAATGAAGAGATAAAGAGAAAGTGAAATACAACGATTAAAAGAGATAGAACAGATACAACACAAGTGCCAATGTCTTGGCACCAATTCTATGGAGATTTGCTTGTCGGATTGGATGGATCTGATGATAGGAAGAGTTTCCCTTTTAGGCTTGCTCCACCAGTAGCAGAAATCTATGCACAGAGCTTCCGATCGGGTGTTTGGCAGATTAGATCTGAGACTCATCTCTCGCCTTGTCTCGTCTTCTTCCCAGATTTCTTTACTTAAGCACTCAGCTCAGCCTTTTCTCTCAACACTTTTGTAGTAATTAGCCCCGTATCAAGTAGCATGAGTTTTCTCTGAAATCTATGGGGTATTTATAGGTGCAGGTCTTTGACTCCGGCCTTGTGGACCCCACTTGCTGTTATGGTAATTCCGAAGATGGAGGAATAATTATTCCTTCTGTTATGCAATCAGATCGTCAATTCTGCACAACCGTTGGTTGTACACGTGTCTCTATCCTCCGCTTTTGCGTTGCTCAGCTGCATCTTCCGATCTTGAATTTTCATGCGGTGTTGTTTTTATTACCGCATGCGATTGAAATATAGCTCTGAACCGACTGCCGCATTGCGCTGTCATTGCAGTAATCGTCTTTTCATTGTTGGTTGACAGGTGCAATGTGACAAAGATGCATTGATCAGTTCTCGTGAGCCTTGCACGCAAGCGATGACTTGGTTTCCTGCAAAATAGAGTAAAATTTGGCTTGTCTTCCATCTTTATGGTGTTAGTGGGTGTAATTGCAATCATTTATAATTATTATGATTCTAAGCTAATTTTCATAGAATTGATGCATATTCACTAACTTTTGGCCGCAATATCTAGATAATGTGGCATAAATAACTTGTATTTTTACAAGTTATCACTCGCATGTCCTCAACACGAATGATCAGGATCAGACCATCTGTGGCAAGTCACAACACTTGTGACCATTCCACAAAGCGGGCTGCGTCCGTAGAATTACCATGATAAGGTTTCTCTCTTATATCCATATATTATAGACCATTTTAGTTATCACTCAAGACATGATCCACTTGTATGTCATCACATACAAGCTTAAGTCACATACAGATAACCAGGGATTTTATGTTTATTGGTTTATGGTAAAGCAAATTAAAATAAATAACCGAACAAAACAACAAGATGTGAAGTAAATATCATATATTAACAATCACTGGTGTTTGTATATACTGTTTACAAACTACAGGACACGAGACTTTAGGACATCAACCCCAACAATCTTCTACTTGTCCTAAAGCGAATTGGGGTGTACAAAAAACTTAGTACAAAACAAGAAACTAGGGCATAAGAGCCCAGTACAATAAAATCTCCCACTTACCCTAGTTCAATCGCGGGCGATCCTATAGACCCATGCTCCATAGGTGACCCTCAAACACTGTAGTCGTGAGAGCCTTCGTAAACGGGTCAGCAACAGTGTGCTTCGAAGTGATTTGCGTGACGATAACGTCCCCTCAATGCACTATCTCGTGGATCAGATGATACTTCCGCTCTATGTGTTTACTGCGCCGGTGACTCCTTGGCTCCTTGGAGTTCGCCACTACCCCACTATTATCACAATAGACGGTAATGGGCCTAGACATATCTAGAAAGATTTCCAAGTTTGTCAAGAACTTTTTGAGCCATACGACCTCCTTAGTAGCTTCGCAAGCTACTACGTACTCCGCCTCCATAGTGGAGTCGGCGATGCACCCCTGCTTAGTGCTTCGCCACACTACAACTCCTCCGTTAAGAGTAAAGACTGACCCTGATGTGGACTTGCGAGAGTTCTCATCAGTCTGAAAGTGAGAATTTGTGTATCTTATAAGGATCAAATCCCTCGAACCATGCACGAGCATGTAGTCCCTCGTTCTCCGAAGATACTTGATGATGTTCTTTACTGCGGTCCAATGACCCTGGCCTGGTGTAGACTGATACCTACTGACTATGCCCACAGTGTGGTAGATGTCTAGATGAATACAGAGCATCACGTAAGTCAAACTGCCAACGGCAGACGCATATGGGACCCGTCTCATCTTTTCAACCTCTTGAGGTGTCTTAGGACACATGTCCTTAGACAAAGTGACTCCATGCCTGAATGGCAGTAGATCTCTCTTTGAGTTCTGCATCGAGTACTTGAGCAATATCTTATCAATGTACGATGCTTGAGACAGTGCTAACACTTTGTTCTTACGATTCCGAAAGATCTGGATACCTAGAAAAAACTGAGCCTCTCCCAAATCTTTCATTTGGAATTGGGTCACTAGCTAGTTCTTAACTGCAGTTAGTAGACCTACATCATTCTCAATGAGTAGGATATCATCTACATACAACACTAAGAAGACTACTGAAGCGTTGATGATCTTCTTGTAGACACAAGGTTCATCAACGTTTTTGCCAAAGCCATACGATTTGATCACTGCTCAACTTTAGGTTCATCAACACTAACGTTTTTGTCCAATTTAACCTAATTTTTCTATTAACCATAGGGGTTTACTTTAAATTAACACCATAATCAACTTGAAAATTAGCTTAGGGTCTAAAGGTCTTCTAATTTTAGGTTTAAAGTATCATAACAATACCAATTGGACGACTAATCATGCTTAAAAGTACTAAGTACATTTTATTATGGATATATGTTGATTCGGGTTACCTACCTTCGTTTTGGCTTGCCCCCACGAGTGTCATGCGAACATCTAACTACGAGCAAGTGCTTTTTTCAAATTAACTCTTGTCTCCATTAAATTTTTCTTTTGGCTTAGACATTGGAGTTGCATAATTTATTTGTTTGGTCTTTGCATTAATCTTGGTTACCCACCTTCATTTTGGCTTGGCCATATGAGGTGTCATGTGAGCATCCAACTACGAGTAGGTTCCATTCACAACTAAACTCTTAATAGACAGGTTTTTCCTTATGCTAACAGAGTTTTTATTTCATTTTTTAAGGAAAAAGATAAGTAATACATAGACTTCTATGAGTTTGAATGCATTAGCTCAAATCTCTCCCACCCCAAACTTTGAAGGCAAGGTCCTCATTGCTGAAATCAAGTTATGATATTACCTTACAAAAATTATGCAAAAGAGGTTTGAGGTAAAACTTGCACGCATAGTAAATTTGTGAAATGTTTCCTAAGGAAAAGATCCCAAAACTTTGTATTAATACCTATCTTAAGAAATCTAAAGATTGGTCAGGATAAGTATTATCATTGAGTTCATAACGCAAACGCATAAAAATAAGGAGAAACGCCAAGGCACAGTAAATAAATGCAAGAGATAAACGCAAGGAAAATTGGAGAAGGAAAATGTATTAACTTGATATTGTATTCATTGTAAAGAGCAATGTATTCAAAATTTATAAAATATAGAATGAAAAAAAAAAACAATAAACATAAGCACCCCTAAATTTATCTTCCCCCAATTTCGTTATCATCATTAGGTGCAAGAGGGAATCTTCATCTGGAAATCTCAGGGGTTGCTGAAGAGAAGAAGGAATGATGGGAGCTAGAATCCGCTTCACAAAAAATTCATGAATGTAATTCATCAGAGAATGAAATTACTATCCCTGAGTCTTGCGTCAAGAACAGCTCTAATTGCTGCCGCATAAGTTGATCTTGTTGTTGTGCTAGTTGTTGAGCGGTTTCCTTTGACACATTCTGCTAACACACAAACCCATCATGTTGACGCATAAGTGCTTTTTGTTGACTAGACAACCTATCTATGGACTCCAAAATAGGTTACAAGACTCCATCATGCAAATATCAGTAAAGCTTGTTCCTATCCATATGAACATAGTAAACTCTAGGTTTATGGGGAAAGTTGAGCCAACTTGCTTTATTTACATGCGACGAGTATCTTCTTGTCTCACCAATACTTGGCCAAGAAAATTATGTGAAATGTGGGTGTCTTGGCCCGTGGGGTCATCAACAAGAAGTTGTGGCTAGAGAAAGGTTTGATGTGCTGACTCCTTATGAGCCGAAGTGTTTTCTTTCACAGGTTCAACAAGAAGGCGAGGAAGCACAGTCCACGTTGTCGTGGAAACAAACCTGGCTCTGATACCAATTGAAGAACTCTTATTCAAGAGTACCTATGAGCGGAAGCGGATCTTTCCAATTCATTGTGACAAAATTTCCACATATACATTAAACATACAGATATGCATTCACAACGCTAAATTACTGGCATGCTTAGAGAATCAATAAATAAGAGATCGAGAGATCATACTAGTTGAAGACTTTTTCTTCACAACAAAACTCGCTTTCACTGGAACAAAAAGCTATCGTTTAGCAACTCCCAATCGCTTACCTCAGATAGTCTCCACACGAATAGAAGGAAATGGGGCCAACACCACCACTCAGAGCCCTTAGTATTCTCGGAGTGAGAATCCAAAGGGTGGGCTTTGTTCGGATTTAGTAGAGGGGAGGAGGAAGGGAGGTCGTATACAACAATCAAGCAAGTGGGAGAAAGACTCGTCAATCATATAGACAAAATTCTTGATCGTTTAGGTGAAGTATACGATCGTGTAGAAAAAAAGTAAACAATCGTCTAAACGATCGTGTAGGAAAAGCTAAACGATCTTCTATATGATCATTTAGAAAAACTCGGGTGCTAAACAACCGTTTAGTAAAAGGTAAACGATCGTTTATTAAATAGCATGCGCGGGTGTAAACGTTAAGCAATCATTTAGCACTATCGTATAGGTAAGCGATCGTTCAGCACTATTGTATAGGCTCTGATTTTTACTAAGCAATGACATACTTTCAACATTATGTCCGCCCTCCAATGCTTAACCCACCATGAACTATTTAAGCATCTGAAAGCGATTCTTCATCTTACTCATCCGTTATGAAAACAGAAGAGACGCCGACCTATTATCTCTTAACCGCCCAATTAATAGACAATAAATATAATCACATTATATTTATATCCTATGGATTAATATCATATATAACCGTAGTATTTTTCCTTCATTAGATATAAATCATATTTATATCCAATTTCCTCCAAATTAGTGTATCTCATACATAAAATTAATTATATCATATATAATTAACTAGTTCAATTATATCATATATAATCGAACTCCCTCTTGTCAATTTGAATATTTCAAACTTACCCAAAAACTGATTCTCAACTTTTATCCTAGCTACCAAGGGGACCTTATGGACCTATGGCTCGAAGCTCTAACGGTATGTGAATAATTGACTAAACCCTTTAGCCACGATATCCACCATCCGTTAACTGTCAGGCATTCCATTAAAGACCAACAACTGAACTCTTCTTACTATAGATATATTTCTATGTCCATTGGATATAACCAATCATCAGTACGATGACCCTTCACAAATGCTCGTAAGTACAACTAGGTCAATTTACCATTTTGCCCCCATAGTTACATTTTACTCCTTAAGTACCACTGATCCATCTAATGAACAATACAACAGAGACCTACTATGTGTGAACACCTCTCGAACCATGAGAAGGTGTGTGGCGCCACATCGTTCAAGCCCTGGGATCAGCCCTCAAGGGAGCAATCTATTTACTTACCCCTGCTTCGGGGAAGGAATGAACTCCATCTTGTGAAGCTAAGTTCTCAGCTCCCAAATCAAACGAATCTCCAAAGTGGTAGGCTTGAGTCGCCACACTGGCCACTCGCACCTGTGCAAATCAAAGGAATGCCCTCAATGGCAGGAGTTCCCAACTCACTCAGGATTGGGGTCATGTTACCTATGATCATCCTAGTGAAGTGAAGTCTCTATCATGAACAAAGTTATATGACGAGACGTTAACACTTTGTGGTCAGGTCTTATACAAAATTTTTGTATAGGATGCCCCTGCTCGCATATCCCCTACATGAATGATCAGGATCAGACCATCTGTGACAAGTCACAACACTTGTAACTATTCCACAAAGCAGGCCGCGTCCATAGTGTTACCAGAATAATGATTCTCTCCTATATCCATATTTTACAGACCATTTTGGTTGTCACTTATGATATGATCTACTTGTATGTCACTACATACATGTTTAAGTTACATAAAGACAGCCAGAGATTTAAGTTTAATTGTTTATGGTAAAGCAAATAAAACATCTAAATTTGTAAAGTCAAGAAGTGAAGTAATTATCATATATTATACATCACAAATGTTCGTATAAAATGTGTTTACAAACTATAGGACACGAGACTTTAGGGCATCAATCCCAACAGTACCAACATGCTTTATTTACATGCGACGAGTATCTCCTTGTCTCACCGATACTTGGCCAAGAAAATTATGTGAAGTGTAGGTGTCTTGGCCAGTTGGGTCATCGACAAGAAGTTGTGGCTAGAGAAAGGTTTGATGTGCTGACTCCTTAGGAGCCGAAGTCTTTTCTTTCACAGGTTCAGCAAGAAGGCGAGAAGTCTTCTCACGCTCATCTTCTAGAGATGGAGGTGAAGTCTTTTCACGGTCATGCATTGGAGAAGGGATTTTTTTCACAGTCTTTATGTGGAAAAAGAGTTTGTTTTCTTATGTTTTCATGCTGTGGAAAGGGAGACTTTTCTTTTTTATCTTCAAGAGGAAGAGTCTTAGCTCACTAATCTAACTGAGAAGAAGAAGATATAAGTTCTCTTTCTTCTTCAACTTGTGAGAAGGGATCGTTGAGCTCAAAATCATCTTCGTGAATCTATTTGTCAGAGCTTGACACCTTAATTTCAAAATCCTTCTTTATAAATCTTCTCCTATTGGGTTTCAGAGGCTGTGGTGAATAGGCACTTTGAGACTGTGAAGGCCACTTTTTGGTCTTAACTTGCTCTTTTTTATGCGGTGAATCCTTCAACAATCGTCTAAGGGTTTTTTTTGTCAATGATGTCGTTGACACAAATTCTTCATTCTCAATGTCGAAGGCAACATTGATGCATAGCCCTGTGATCAGCCAAGGGAAGAACAGTTAACCCCTTGGTTTTCCAAACACCTCCCAGATTTGGGCAGCTAAGATGCATTCAACATCCATGGAGATGCCTTTCATAATATAATAAACTGCCACAGCTAGTCCTTTGAAACTTATGCATCAGTCGTGGGGATCAACTTCCGTTTGACAAAGTATACCCACAAATTGGTCCTTAGAGTTAGGAAATTTAAAGCTAGCATTTGAATGCCCTTTGGGGAGATCGTCCATCTTGACTCAGGCTTCGCCAAGACTCTCAATGCGTCGACCATTTACTCACAAGTTGGCAATTTGATGATCTGGTTGCCCGTAGCCTCTGGGTCATTTGGCAGCTTAAACAGACCATTGATCTCTCAAGCATCAAATGGCACTTGACACTTCTTGATCTGAACTCTGTCTATCTCAGGGTAGAGTTTTCCTTGATAAAATACGTGCATGATGGAAAGCTTAATCTGGCAAAGGCCTTCACAAAAATTTCTCCACCCCAATGTGTTAATGGAGTTAGTGATGTATGCAGATAGCGGGGAACTTTCATAGATGAACCCCATCTTAAGTAACAGATCTTCAAATTTCTTTCGTCAACCTTTGTCTGCATGTTTTGGTGACGCCTCTTCGAAAATCTTCTCTTTTTATTGATCTTTTCTCCTCTTTTCAAGGCTTTCAAGTAGCCTACTTCCTACTACTACCTCCTTTTGTTTCTTGTTCTCCTTCTTTTTTCTTTTTTTTTTTTTTTCTCTTCTTCCCTTCTATTTTCTTTTTCTTCTTCTCTTTTATTTTGTCCTTCATATTTTCTTCTCTAAATTTTTTAATGTTACGTTGATCATGCTTCTTTTTCGTTGTTCTCTCCTCCTCACTATTTAGTGCATTACGCAGCTCTCTCTACTTCGGTTGCTGTAGTATTTAATGCTCTTTCCTCCTCTGCTTCTGCGTTGAGCTCAGTCTCAAGCTCAAATGCACCTTGCTTTACCTCTTCATTGCATATCTCTTTACCTAAATCTATAGCGATGATGAAGAGTTGTATTTCCTCCCTCAACTTGTGAAGCTCCTGCATTACCTTCTTCTTCTTATCCGCCAATTGATTTTGTAACCACTCCATAGAGGATGCAGTGATGACAACCTTAGGACTGGTCTTTTCGTCGTGCCTTTCTTCTTCTATGCGTTTGGATGGTGTATGATGCACACAAGCGCACGTGGTCAAGTTAACAATGTGAAAAGCCAAGTATCATCCTTAGGGAATCAAATTGATTATTTCTTTTAGCTATTCATAGATTTTTTCAATTTTATTTAGGGACTCACTCGTGATGTAAAATAATTAAACTAATTACAAAAGCAATAAAAGTAATTGAATATGAAGAATTATCAACCAAGAGACATTATAGGGAATAGATTTCATCAAAGGTATTATTAAACACATATGCTTTGACTCTTAGAGTAATTAACACAACACCTAGTCTACAAGTCTTTTATCCTGATTGAATCTTTTGCAAACAATCTTTTCTCATGCCAATTAAATGATAACTAACATCGTGAAATCAAATTAAGAAGCATGACATTATATTCCTTCATCAACTATCTCTGCTATTATCCCACTACAAAAGTGTGTTCAAATGATTGTCCAACATGCATGATCTAACCTAAAACTCACTTGTTCAACCAAGATTCTAAATCATAAAATCATTCAAATATTGACCATACATTCAAAAGCATTAAGAATAGTCATGCTAGAAAGAGTAAATATAAATTAACATTCAAGAAGCAAAGTGGTCAACAATTTAAATCTAAGAATTAATCTACCCCTAGAACTATGAAGAATTTAGCCTGACATGACTTCCATAGACAGAACCAAATCAAGAATGCAAAAATATAGAAAAGAACCCAATAAACAAGAGGGAAAGTAGTTATTTGACTTCCGATTGCATTTCCATGATGAATTTGGCCTTCAAACAATCTCTGATTCCTCTAACATCATAAAAACTCCAAACTCTGCTCTAAACCCTCTCTCTAGGTCTCAAACACTCCAAAATTCGATGTGGTGGCCAGCCAAAAACTCTAGGTTAAATAGGAGAAATTTTTCAAAAAAATACAGAAATTTTAATTAAGGTAAGGTAGTATTGCAACACTCGTCTGGTGTTTGTCGTAGCATAAGGCTACACGGATCATAGCATTGCAATGTTGTGTCTAATCACGACTACTTCCTTCAAGCATAAAGGGGTAGCGTAGCTACGCTCTATGTTATATTGTCCTTTTAATGACGCCCGACAAATGAGAGACGACAGAAATTTACACATCTTCATGTTTTCTTCTTTCTTCTTTTCTCTCCCTTTGATCCATTGCTTGGTTTTGACTTCTTTTAGGCATAAATTGGTCCTTTTTGGCTCATTTTGAGTATAATTTAATTCTCAAACATAAAACCTAAAATTACTAGCAAACACATCAAATCTCATAAAATTATATAAAAAACCATCATAAGTTTAAGGCAAATAACGCACATTTTAGTTGTGTTTCACGCTCACCAAATGATTCAATGCTAGTGGTTTGCTTTATTTTTCTTTGTAAAGGCACATCCTCCTCTTCTTCTTATCCAACTCTACAACAATGATGGCCCTAGATGTGGCCAACGTCTCTACTTTCTTCTCTCTTCGTCAATAATTCTTTTTTTCAAAGGCCTTGCAGCCAACCACTCTTCATTCATCTCCATCTTCTTCTACTCAGGTTTCTTCTTCTCAAATGCTTCAAATAACGTTCTAATTGATCCCTTACTAGAACTGATGGAGATGGGCTTGCTGGACGCTAGCTCTTCAGAGCCACTTGCCGCATGGGCAGATCCGTGCGGTGGATTTACTTTGCTTCTTTCTTCATCTTCTTTGTCAACATCCTTCTCCTCAGCCACTTTCTTTCTTGGCTGGTTCATCTCTCCTTCTTCAACTCCTCCTTTGCATTCAATAATTCTAAACATGTCCCCAAAGAAATCTATCTCATCTCTTCACACTACCTCACTTACGCCAACCAAGTCACCAGCACTAGATGGCCTTAGGCGCATCACACTCTCCAACTCAGGACTGTTAGGGAAGACCTTCTCTTCGTGTGGTCCTACAGCGACTAATGCGTAGTTGGTTAAGCTTGCAGGGAAGAGGATCTGAATAGTGCGGGCTCGGATGGTGGAAAGATCACAGTCAAGGGTTAAAGGAGGGCAGGTCGAGGGGGGCTGTTGGACACAAAGTAGACGAAGGGGTGATTAAAGGAGAAGATTGAACGACTAGGGTAGGGGTGATCTGAGTGATGATGAGGATGACCAACGAACGGCGGGTTTGGCGAGTGAAAGAGCAGATCTATTGAGGGTTTTGTGATGGATTAGAAAAGACGCGAGGCCACATCAACAGAACCAGTAGATGACTCCAGCACGATTGAGGTTGGGGATGTGAAGGGATGACGACAAAGACTGAAAGGAATGGGCTTGGATTTGAGCAGAAGAAGGTTTTTAGTGAACATGATCTCCAATGGTAAAAATCGAGAGGAAATTTGACAGAAATTTGGGCTTAAATATCGCCGGAAATCAGAGGGAAAATCGAAGATGAAGAGAGCTCGAATTCGGAATGAAAATGAAGGTGGAAGAAGGAGATACAGTAGGGTTTAAATAGAGAGAGGTGGGCGTGTGGAAAGAGGCTGACGCCAGGATGTGATGATTGTGCATTTAATGAGTTCTTGATGGGATGTCTGCCATTGACGGTGCATGCCCAAGTCCCCTCGAATTTCACTAACGGTTCGAGATATCCTAACGGCTCTAATCATGCATTGAGATACATGAACACATTCTCCTAATCTATTAAATTAAGAGCAAGAATTTTCATCCATTCACCTAACTCGTTTAGTTGCAACTTTCGTGCCTCAACACTTCTAGATTAAAATTTAGCTTTTTCAATGTTGAATGTACTTTATCCTCAAGCTTCAGTGGTAAATGACATGATTTCCCAAATACAAGAGTATAGGGAGACATTCCAATCGCCGTTTTCTACGCTGTTTGGTAGCATGCTTCATCAAGCCTTCGTGCCCAATATTTCCTAGAGATGTTGACCACTTTCTCCGGAATTGATTTGATCTCTCCGTTGGATACTTTGGCTTGACCATTTTGGGGGTGATATATTTTTGTCACTTTATGCTGCACATTGAACTTTAATAAAAGCTTGTTAATGATGCAGTTAACAAAATGTGTACCTTCATTGTTGATCAGTGCTCGTGGAATACCAAACAATGTGAAGATATACTTGGTAAGAAATTTTGAAACCGTTAGTGCATCATTATTCATACATGATATGACTTCGACTCATTTCGAAATATAATATACTACCATTAAGATGTATTGATGTCTGCATAAAGAGGGAAATGACCCTATAAATCAATGCCCAAACATCAAATAATTCAATTTCTAGGATTGAGGTTAAGGGCATTTCATTGCGTCGAGATATGTTTCTATTCCCTGGCAGCAATCACATTTGACTGCAAACTCACAAGTGCTTTGAACAAAATAGGCCAATAATACCCACTTTAAAGGACCTTGGCAATAGTCCTTTGTCCTACAAAATGGCCTCTATATGGAGACTTGTGATATTGCGAGAGTAAGCGGTAATAAGCATTTTCTGGTATACAATGCCTGAGAATTTGATCAGGTCTCTGTTTGTACAAATGAGGTTCATCCCAATAATAGAACTTACACTTATACATCAACTTTTTCTTTTGTTTTGCATTGAATTCCTCAGGGAATTGTTTGCATACCAAATAATTTACAATATCTGCATACGATGGGGTGAAGTCATCAATTTTCAGTAGAGTTTTATCTAGAAAGTAAGTGTCAATCTCAGGCTTCTTTTTGCGTATATCTTCCTTTTCAAGTCTCAATAAGTGGTCTGCAATGTTGTTCTATGTTCCTTTTAAACCCAACGAATAAGTCTTGATTTCACGTCTTTCTTGATCATCAAATATTTGATGGCTGAGGTGCGTGAACAACTTTAGAACCTAAAAGATATGCATGAAATTTCTCCACAGCAAAAACTACTACTAGCATTTCTTTCTCAGTAATAGTATAATTTTCCTGAGCATCATCGAGCGCCTTGCTAGCATAAGCAACCAGATGCTCCATTTTATCTTTGAGTTGTCCTAACATTATGCTGACTACAACGTCGGTGATATCATACATTAGTTCAAAAGCTTGCGTCCAATCAAGAGTTGACAAAATAGATGCTATGGTCAGCGCATTCAGTAGAGTTTGGAAAGCCTGATGATAGTTCTCATAAAAATTGTAAGACCGAATGGCTTCAAGTTAAGAATTGAGTAGTTTGGCTATTTGGAAAATAACCTTTAATGAATCTTCTATAAAATCCAGCATGGACCAGAAAGCTTTTGAACGTCTTAACATTGGTTGATGGAGTAAGTTTAGCAATTACGTTGATCTTAACAAGATCAACTTCCAAACCCATTCTTGGAGACTTTGTGCCCATTGACTATGCCTTCCGTGACTATAAAGTGGAACCTCTCCCAATTCAATACCAAATTTTTCTCCTCGCATCGTTGGAGAACAACCTCCAAATTAATCAAACATTCATCATATGAAATTTTGAACACAAAAAAAAAAAAAAAAAAAATCATCCATAGAGATCTCGATTGACTGTGCTCCAAAAAATTAGAAAAGATTGTCATCATGCACCGTTTGGACATTCCTAACGCATTACATAGGCCAAATGGCATGCGACGAAAAGCAAAAGTTCCATACAAACAGGTGAATATATTATTTTCTCATGATCCTCTAGTGCTATCATGATCTGATTATATTCGGAGTAGCCATTCAACATTTGGTCAATAAAAGGTAGAGGAAGTGATCTTTGTTGGTGGATTCATTCAACTTTCAATAGTCCATGCAAATTTGCTAACCCGTCACAATCCTTGTGGGTATAAGCTCATTGCTGCTGTTGGCGACTACCATCATCCCCCTTTTTTAGGGATACATTGTACGGGGTTGACCCAATGACTATTGTAGATTGGATAAATGACCCCTTCCTTGAGCCATTTTATTATCTTATTCTTAATTACCTTTTTTATTATAGGGTTTAACATGCGTTAGCATTGAATAGATCGTGTATGCCTCTCTTCTAGTCATATCTTATGCATACAATATGTTGGATTAATGCCTGAATGTCCACAAGCATCCATCTAATAGCTTTGCTGTGTTTTTCAGCACTTGCACAAGTGATTCTTCATCTGATACGCTTAATTAGGATGATATAGTAACTATTAGTATGTTGTTCTTCCTCAAATAGCCATATTTTAGATGTGTTGATAGGGTTTTCAGTTCTAAGGATGGTGGTTCTTCAAGTGATGGCTTCGTTTTCTTTGTTTCACGGTTGTCAAGGTCAATAGATTAAATTTTTGTTTCAAGTCACTCAACGGATAAACATACTCAAAGGTTTGTTCTTTCTCATTACTCATTGATAGAAAGTATGATTCAGTCTCTTCACTGTCACTACTCCATTCCACATATTTCAGTAGATTTCATGATTCCAATTCATCAGGATTTTTCAATGTGTTGAATACATTGAACTTTACCTGCTGATCCTTTGCACACATGAATAGCTCAATTGGTGGACATCTAATATAAACTTGTTTATTTGAACAAGTACATCCTCAATCTTGCCCTCCGAATGTTTGATGGATCTGTCAGTGAGCTGGAGGGATACAATTGTAGGTCGAGCCTCTTAAATCCCCAATTTTTTGAAGATTGATAATGGTATCAAATTAACATTGGCTCTCAGATCACATAAGGCGTGACTTACGTCTATCCCTCCTATTGAGCAAGGAATGGTAAAACTGTTGGGGTCCTACACATTTTTATGAATATTGTGCTTAAAGAACACACTACTTTCTTGTGTTAATGCGACAATCTAAAATTCACCATAATTTCTCTTTTTTGACAGGATATCTTTAAAAAAAAATTAATGTAGCTCAGCATCTTCTCTAGGGCCTCTACCAATACAATACTAAAATTGAGTTGCTTTAGTACATCAAGGAAGCATCTAAATTGGTTCTCATCATTTTTTTTTCTTTGATGGGGGAAAGGTGAAGGTGGATGCATTTCAGGTGTTGCACTAGAAGTTGAAGTGCTCACAGATGAGACTTTGCGCTCATTGTCCTTCATTGATCTTACTTCTTTTCCTTTTTGCGTTGCGTCAAGTCATTCTGCGTTGGCTTTTCTTGTTTTGGTTCAGCTGTTGTCCACTAATCATTGGTTGTTTTGGGTTGGTCAATTGATGGTTGGATTGATAGGTTGTTTGTCTCTTATTTATCAGTGGTCAAAGATCTCTCGCTTCTCAGTGTCCCAGCTTGACACTGCTCTTTGCCTAAATTTCCTAGGTTCCTAGGGATTGCATTATTTGGCAATGTTCCTCACGACATATTTTTCATCTCTTCAACTATCTGACCCATCTGAAGCTTTAAGTTTTGAATTTATGATGTTTGACTCAGCAATAACGCATCGTTCTTTTACATGTATTCTTTCAAAAGAGCTTCCAATGGAGAGGAAGAACTTGAGGCTTACTATGGTCAGTGTAGCGCTTGGCTTTGGTTTCCTTAGTGGAAACCTGGTGGTGTTCTTCTATTTTCTTATTGATCCTGTGATTGATAAGTTTAATGTTGATTTCTACCCCAGGAGAGATTTCTCCAACTTGGGTTATACGTGTTTGAGTATAGGTTGTTTCTGACAAAGAAAACTAATTCGGGTTTATTCGGGCACATGTTAAACGTATGAGGTTCTCCACATCCAACACAGCTAACCTCAACAGCCTAGTTCACCACATGGACTTGATTAATGCCTCCTGTGTTAACCTGATTCAATGTCATAGTTTTCAATAGGTTTGTCATCGTTGTGATCTGAGCTTGTAATGCGGTGACCTTATCAGTTTCCAACACTCTAGCACTACCTCTGCGTCTATCAGTCAAACGTGTCCCGTAACCACATCGTGTTAGGGGATGCCCTAAATCTCGCAAGGTCCTATAGTTTATAAATGTATTGAACAAACTCATTGTTTATTTAATAAAATATGTAATATTTTATTCAAACTCATTGTCTATTTATAAAATATATGATATTTTATTCCATTTTTTAGTTACATTAATCACAAACCAATAAACTAACATCCATGGTTATCTTGTAACTTAAACATGTATGTAGAGACATACATGTGGATCATGTTTAAGTGATAACCTAAATGGTATGTAGTAGATGGATAAGGTTGGGTGCCTTATCCTGGTGACACTACGAGTATGACCCGCTTTGTAGGTGTTATAATTGTTGTAAAGTGCTACAAATGATCTGATCCTGATCATTCATGTATAGACATGTGAGCATGGATATTCTATATAAAGGAGTTTATATAAGACCGGACCACGAAATGTTTAGGCTCATTATATGAAACCATTCATAATAGAGACTTACATTTCACTAGGATGACAAAAGATAACATGACTTGAAACCTGAGTGAGTTATGAACACCTGCCTATGAGGGTGGTCTTTGATTTGTATGGGTGAGAGTGGCCAGATCGCTGACTCAACAAGCCTGCCATCTTGAGAATTCGTCTGATTGGGGAGCTGGGAACAGAGCTACATAAGAAGGAATTCATTCCTTCCTCGAGGTAGGGGTAAGTAGATAAACTGCTCCCTTAAGGGCTGATCCAGGGGCTTGAACAATGTAGTGCCACACCCTCTCCTGGCCTGAGAGGGGTTTAGTCATAGTTGGACTATGATCTAATGTTCATTAGAGGGATCAGTGGTACTTAAGAAATTAGGTGTAACTATAGGGGTAAAACAGTATTATCCAATGGACACAGAAATATATTTGTGAAGAGTCATCGTACTGTTGATTTGTTATATCCAATGGACACAGAAGTATATTTGTAGTGCAAAGAGTGCAGCTGTCGGTCTTCAGTGGAGTGTCCGACAGTTAAAGGATGATAAACAATTTAATTAAAGAGTTTAATTAATTATTCATGTACCGTTGTAACTTCAAGCTATAGGTCCATGAGATCCCCTTGATAGCTCAATAGGATTAATTGAGAATCAATTTTTGGATATTTGAATTGTTCAAATTTGTAGAGGGATTTAGTTATATATGATATAATTAAGTTATTTTAATTATATGTGATATAATTATTGTTATATATTTGATACATTATTGCTTAATTGAGAGGAAATAAATATTTGAATAAGATTCAAATATTATTAATATGAATTGGATTCATAATTGTTAAATTTAATATAAATGTGATTTATATTAAATTTCATATAAGAGAGAAAAGAAACTATAGGTTATATTGTATACGGTATTTGATTTTTTGAAAGACAGGAGAGAGTCTCCTTCTTCCACAATCGGTTCTTCTTGATTGAGATTAGAAAACAACAAAAGAGTTCTGTGTGTGAGTTTGAGTTGTTGGTGAACAATTTCAAACCTTCCTCCTTACTACTAAAATTCCCTGAATCCAAAATAGCTAGAGCCCACCACTCTTGGGTTCTCTACCTGAGAATACCAAGGAAGCCTTGTGGTAGTGTTCGTGATCTTGATCGAAGTTTTCTTGAAGATAGTCTTCAAAAAGTTCGTGTGCTGTTCGAGGGATTCTTGAAGAAAAGTCGTCAAAGGTAAGGTTTCTAAAACCTTTTTAATAGCATCCTGTAATTTATATAAATGCTTATCTAGTTTTTTATTTACTGTAAAATTTATATTCAATAAAAAATGGGATTTGGGATGATCTTTCTTCCGCTCACGGTTACCTTCAATTTGGGATCTTTCAGCATGATCTCATATAGTAGATTTACCAGCTCATTATCCATCAATGTGCTCGAAACTAGCAAATCCTTCGAACAGCCTCCAGTATAGCATTCTTCTATGTCGTCCCATATACCATCATAACGTAAGAATATATACTTTTCCATCCTTGAAAAAAACAATACAGAAAGTGGGTAGTTAGGAAAATAGGTAACTGTTAAATACTCACTATACTCGCTACACGCTACACGATACTCGATGCTCGATACTCGTCACTCAGTACTTGGTATTCTTAACTCGATGCTTACTGTTTTATAGCTCTCTCCCCTCATCCTCACTCCACTAAGAGCTACTTGCATGCATCAGTGTACACTCATAAACTCACACCCACTCATTCTCTTTGCTACGTTCGTATGTCTCGCACATCGTCAGAAAAGTAAAAAAAAAAAATTAGCAAGAAAAAGCACATTTACTTACTTGAGGTGTGAGACAATATAGTGAAATGGTCTCAATGCCTTTATAACTTAATCTCTATCAAGAAAAATAGGTTTTGTGAAGTGAGTGTTTTTAAGGGAAAGTGATCTCGATTGTGTTTCAGTTCTGTTTGTTCTTAGTTAATAAAAAATTACTTCACATTTCAAGAAATTGATTTGAAAGAATCGTGTACATTGTTAGAAAATTTTCCAATTTGTGTATATTCTTACATGAGCATTAACTACAGAGCAGATTCTGATGACACGAAAAATTCAAAAGAATCGAGTATAAAGTAATCGAGTATAAAGTAATTGAGTATCGAGTATGACGTAGATATGATCGAGTATATACATGTTGATTGCACCCGTACCGAGTGACTATGCACCTAGGTATCAAGTGACAATGCATCGAGGAACGAATGATGAGCAATAGAGGATCGAGTAACTTCGTATTGGAAGACACGCGAGGTGTATCTCAGGGAAGAATCGGTAAAATCACATGCTTATGATGTAAGTGGAAGGCCACTTTCCATTACTTTCTCTACAGGTAGCCATTTTTCATTTCGGCCTCCCAAATAAGGCCATCCACACAAAAAACCTGTTCTCCTTATTGCGCGTCAATAGAAGCAAAAAACTGGTTCAATCTTATTTCAACCCGCGTTTCAGTCAGACTAGACCGGTTCACTCAATATGGTTTGATTCTGAGTAAACCAGTTCAGTTTTTTGTTCATCGATCCAGTCCAGTTTATTTGGTTCAATCAGACTGGTTAGTTGGGTTGTTGTATCTTGGAGGGAACAGGCCAAAGAAATATATGTTCACACCGTACAGGACTTGAATCTCCTTAAAGAGGGCTTGAATCTCATCAAAGAGGGTGAGATATCTACGTCTCAACTTAATTGTTAACGTATTTATTTTCTCAATATTAACTTCATTTTTCTTTGTTATTTGAAATTCACCATCACTTTGTTAATTAGTATATAATATAACTCTTTTATGCAACTAAAAAAAAAAAAAGAATAAACAAACAAAACCCAAATGGACAGTAAAAATAGACCCAATAGCTTTGCATGATGGTTGTAAACCCTAAAAATAAATAAATGAAAAATAACCATGGGACTTGTTTTTTGGAAAATAAGCAACACAACAACATGGTTTTTTTTATTACTAAAAAAAACTCTCCAACAATTCATCTAAATAAGTAAGAATATGTTCCTCCAAATCTATACTATCTAAAAGAGGCTATGAAGAGAAACATTTAATTTTCCCTATTATCCCTTTTAGTGATGGGTTAATATGATGTAATTTATATTAAAATTATTAAATAAACTTTTTCTAAATTTAAAAAAACACACACATATTTTACCTCTAACCTATCATTCATGTTTAAAGCATAATAAATTTTTATCACGTTTTTTCTTAAAAAAAGTGGTGACACGATCACCTTTTTCTGTTTATTTCACTAGAAATTGGTTCTTCTAATCAACAATTGAAGGAACAAAATCATGCTACTGCTGAAGAAAAACCAAAACTATATACAAAACATAGATTAATCAAAGTCTTAAAGGGAAGAAATCATTGGAGAATTACCGGATTTGCTACCATCGTGAAAGGAATGTATACATTGGAATGAGAATTTTCAGCAAGAGAGAATTGCGCAAAAATCATTGTGAAAATAATCATGGTGGTTTTCTTATTTTTCAAAATGGTGCAAAAATCATAGCCAAGTGTAGATTTCACATTCTCGAAGATTTTATTTTACGAGAACGTGGAACCATTTTATTCATCAAAACTATTTTGATGATTCCCCATTATTTCAACGAGTATATAAAGAGAACGACACAAACATAGTGACACATAAGCTTATACATATATATGTTTAAAAATGAGTTTGAGGGATATTTTGCTCTCAAAATTTATTCAAAACTAAATAGTGTTGATTCGTTCTAACAAATGTTGGACCTATCTATTATACAACACATGTTTGTCGGACATAGAGATCAAGTTGTCCATGATTATTAAGACAGCAGCACACAACACAGCATATAAAACATCTCATGATGTTAGTTCAACAATCTACGGGGGGGTTAGTTCCTTTAAGTCTCAAGGAAAATGCACGCAAGGCCAGAAGAAGAGCCTTCAACCTCTCTCGAACTTCAGCGTCAATCAAGTCGCCGTTGCTGCCGAACTTGGGGGGTGTCTGAAATGCATTCAAGAAAAACTCAGGCTTGTTTATGAAATGGAGGTCAAGAAATACTCCAACTTGGCGAAGATGGTACTGTGATCTTAGTCCACCAGAGCCACCACCTGCACTCACAATTGCTGCTGCTTTGTCTCTCCATACATTTGGTGGCCTTGATCCCCAGTCTATTGCATTCTTCAATGGTGCTAATAACAACAATTATCACATCCACAACTAAATCAAACTCAAGAAACATGTAGAAGTAGTTCTTTTCAAAGTGCTTGAGTAATAAAGGGAGAACTAAAGGTTTCAACTTTATAATGGAAGTGAAATGATCAGAGAAGAATGTGTTTTTAGTACAATTGGGATAGGGGATTCAAACAACAAATGTCGTAGTCACTAGCATACTCGTATGCTAGTTGAGCTACGTTCACTTTAGGATACTTTAATAAAATTAAAAGTTTAGTATTAATACTCATTGACGCGGAAGGAATTAATGAAGGACCAAATGTAGATCATAGTGTGGTGGAGGAACCCACCACCTTGGAAACAAAAATGGCGTGACCTTGATCGACTGGTTGCTTTCGAAGGTTAATACAACTTTCGATCTCTAACGTGTACTCATCGAAGAATGGATTGGACAAACAGAAAATAACCTAGAAACTGTGCTAAGAAAAATAGAGAGGAGAGATGAAGCTTAAGGTTTCTGATAGTTACAAAAATAATTTTCAGACTTTCTTAATAAGGGGAAAGAAAACATTTTAGATCTAGAATTTAATTCAAAGAATTAATTTTTGGATCCATTAATTCATAAAAGTTTTATTTTTAAAATAGTAATAAAAATAAAGAGAAAGGTAGTAAAAATATTTTCTTTTTTATGTGCAAGAGCGATTACCCGAACCCACCTGTCCGAACAGACGGCAACGGCAGCATGCGCCCATGGCGAAAGATCCTACTTTCTTTGCTAGCCTTTACATTTATACCCTTTTGGCAAAGCGAAATCTTCCGATGTGGGATAAACCACTACCTTTCCCTCTTTTTAAT
The DNA here is from genome assembly GCF_009727055.1 of Benincasa hispida. Taxonomy (NCBI): domain Eukaryota; kingdom Viridiplantae; phylum Streptophyta; class Magnoliopsida; order Cucurbitales; family Cucurbitaceae; genus Benincasa; species Benincasa hispida. Next base: position 33,788,856 of record NC_052360.1, on the reverse strand, counting down.
TTTGCTTCTTGCTAGGGATCTTGGCCCAAGGTCATTTCTAACAATCTCTCATAAATAACTGGTATAAGAAATAACAAAATAATAGAAAAAGATTTAAAGAAATGTTCTGAGTAAAGATAGGAGAATAAACTTAAGCATCAATATCTTACGATTGAATTGATGCATAGTGAAAGACAACAACTTTATTAGAGAGAGTGAGTTATCTCTTGAAGTTAACTCTTGAACTTTCAATAACTACAGTTGAGACCACCACAATACGTTTTACTTCTTAAATTTTTCTTGATTCTGCGATATAATTTGTGCTATTTAGGGTCAAGCACATAAACTTTGGGTTACTATGAAAGCTCTAGAAAGAGACTTTTAAACTCTTTCATAGATGGTGACCACACTTCAAAATCACATCAATCGTACCATCAAGTTTGTCGGAGACAAACCATTCGAAAATTGAGCTATGAAGACTTCACATCTAATCCATACCAAACCAACTTCATCAAGTATATCAAAGACAAACTACGGGAAAACTGAGCTTTAAAGATTTCATTAGTCCATACCAGAATCAACTTCATCAAGTCTGTCAAAGTCAAACTACTCAAAAATTAAGTTATGAAGATTTCACAATTATCAATCAAGTTCATACTAAGACCATCCAAAGAAAGGGCTATGGATTTTTTAAGAGTTTGAGTTTCATGCACACAAAGGACTCTTGAAGTATCCTCCTTGTTAGGCCTTTTGTTAGAGGATTTTTCAAGTTCTTCTTAGACATCATATACTCCAAGGAGATAAGTCCTCCTTTCAGCAACTACTTCACAACTCCATATCTGAAGCATATATGCCTCCTTATATCATTATACATATTATTCTTGGTAAGCTATATGGCAGCTTGTGATAGGGTTTCATCGCCAATTTTGCAATTCTTGATTCAGGGTTGCGTGCCAAGAACATTCAAGTAAGTCGGATCTTCTTGCTCGTGGAGTGTTCGAACTCGGAGTAAGGGATAGTTCTCCTTATCTCTTGGTCTTCGATCAAAAGGTAATCCAAACTCTAATAATTCGCTTTGAGATTGTTATCAACTTGATCGTAGGTTTTAAAATTTGATATTTGGGATTCAATATTTAGGTTCTTAATTTTCAAATTCTAGAGTTTTCATATCACAAGTATTGAAAACAATTTAAGCACATTTGTAGTTTGTTTAAAATAAATGGAGAAGCAGAGGATACTTTAAGGCTAGAATTATTTCCCTACTCCATGCAAGGAGATGTTGAAGCATGGCTGGACTCATTCTCACTAAATTCTATCTTAATATGAGAATCTTGTAGAAAAATTCCTAGAGAAGTATTTTCCACCAGATCAAAATGCTAAATTTAGTGGAGACATTATCGCATTCAAGCAAGCTCCAACGGAGCCTGTTGATGGAGCATGGATATGATTCAAGAAGTTGGTGAGGAAGCGTCTGCACCATGGACTCCCGACATGCATTCTTATAGAGCAATTTTACGACAGACTAAATCAAGCATAAAAAATACTTGTTAATGCATTAGTTAGTGGGTCATTGCTAAAGAAGTCGGTGAATGAAGCTCATGAGATCATGGACACAACTGCAAATAATAACCAAAACTATAGTAAGAGTGTACAATAATAATGGTTTGACCGCAATAAATCAAACATTTGCCTTCTTGGGGTCAATGTTGCAAAACCTAGCATTAGGGAAACAAGCAGTAGATGTTGTTCATGCAAAACCTCCCATTGTAACCAGTAACTTTTGTACTAAAAATCATCTTGGAATATGAAGGTCATCCACTACTTAGTGATCAAAAGCAGAAAGAGTCTGAAGATATAAGGAAGATGCTAGTAAAGACTTAACCGCTGAAACTTAGCAAAAGGTTGAGGAAGAAAAAGTAGAAGATAAGAAAGAAGAAAAAACCAAAAAGAAGGATAAAGAAGATGAAAACACAATGAAGATTTATAGGCCACCATACCCATTCCCGTAGAGATTCAAGAAGGCTAATCAAGACTTGTAGTTTAAGAAATTCCTCCATGTTTTGAAACAGCTCCACATAAACATTCCATTGGTAGAAGCTTTAGAAGAAATGCCCGACTACATGAAGTTTTTAAAGGATATTCAGTCAAAGAACATGAAACTCCCGAAATATGAAACAGTTGCACTAACTGAATATTGTAGCGCCGGTATTGGATCCGTCCAATGGCTCCAACTTTGACAAATCTAGAAGTATCTTACTGTTCTTGATCGATATTAGGAACGAAGAGTAAGTGAAACTCAATTTTTTACTATCAATTTGAAGGACCAAATGTAGATCGTTGTACAATGAAGGAACTTTCTGCCTTGAAAACAATAGGGACGCAGCCTTGGTTCTAAATTGTAGGAAGTTAATTGCTCCCCAAGGTTAATACGATTTTTTATCTCTGGCATGCACTCGTTGGAGAACGAATTGGAATCAGACGAAAAATAGTCCAGAAATAGTGGTCAAAAAATAGAGAGAAGAAGAAAAAACATAGGGTTTCTGATAGTTTCCAAAAACAATTTCGAGACTTTGTTAGGAAGGGGAAAGAAAACATTTTAGATCTGGAATTTAATTCAAAGAATTAATCTTTGGATCCACTGAATCATAAACATTTTATTTTTAAAATGGTAATAAAAACAAAGAGAAAGATATTTATTTCTTTTTACACACGAGTGCGGTTGCTCGAACTCGCTTGTCCAAATGAACGACGGTGATGCACGTATGTGGAGAAAGATCCTACTTCCACCACAACCACAATTTAGAAACTTCGTTGCTAGCCTTTATATTTATAATTTTATACCTTTTTGACAAAGTCAAATCTTTTTATATAAAATAAATTACTGTTTTTCCTTCTTTTTATTACCTACCTTTGTCCAAAATTATTCTCAACAATTAATTTTTCCAAAGAAACTATAGAATACACTCTAAACATAGTCTAAGAAGTTGAAAATTCAAGCTAACCCGTTCCCACTTGAGCACTGGACGCGACATACAAGGAAAAATTATTGTATTGATCTCTTAATATAATATAAATTGAATTGAGTAATAAATTTTAATTTTATATCTTATACAAATGTTAATATTTATAAAATGTTAAATACGCCAAACATTTGTTAGACACAAAATTGAAAATTATAAATCAATGACATAAAATTGAAAGTTTATGGATATATACTAGACAAAGTTTAGCTTTCAACAACATATACAATCATAAAATTGAAAATTTAGGAATGTACTACCATTAAGAATCAATAAATACAAAAGAAAATATTAATTTGCACCCCAAACTTTAGGGTTGTATCAATTTAAAACTAAAATTTTGTAAGTGTATCAATTTACACTCCTCCATTACGTTCTATTTAGATAATCATCATGTGAGACTTATAATTTTATTGATTAAACTCCTAAAATTTGGTAAGTGAATCAATTTAACCCCTCGATTAAGATTTTCTTTAGAAATTGTCCATTCAACAAATTGTAATTGTCGATTTTATCAACCCAACATTTAAAGAAGCCTATAGATTTGTAACAATTGAATATATGGACTATTTTGAAACGTAATCTTAATAATCAGTTTAAATCACTTAAAATAATATAGAAGTTTAATTTGAAATAATTATATGTTTTGCACAATTTTCCTCAATTAAACTCTGAAAGAATATGTTAATTTATACATTTGCGAAAGTTCAAAGTTTAAATTGATTTAATTATTAGTTCAAGTTTAAAATTATAGATCTAAATAATATTATGGTCCTATACTTTTTACTTTGGTTAATTTTGCTTCATATAATTTCAAATATTTTGGTCCATTTACTCCAACTTTAGTTCATTTTAGTCCCTAGATTTTCAAAAGGGTAATTACAATGAGTGGTATTTTTAAGAAGAATAATAATCAAGTGTATAATAACATTTTAAAAAAAATTGCAAATATAACAAAGTCTATCAACGATATACTTCTATCGTTGATAGACTATTACCAGCGATATGATCTATCATTGATAAACTCCTACTAATGATATGGTCTATAACCGATAGATTATCTAAATTTTTTCATATTTATATTTTTTTTACATTATATTATATTTGTTAATACTTTTAATCTGATTACTATATTTACGAATATCCCTTTTTAAAATGCTCATTTTAATACTTATACTTTTAGCTTGAGTTTATTTTAGTTCTTAAACTTTCGAAAATTAGCCATAAAAGTGAAAATTGGAAGATCGGTGAAAACAGAGATTTAGATTCATAAACTAAAAATGAACAAAAATGAAAATTTAAAAAACGTAGGGACTAAAATGAAAAGGTGATATTTTCGTTATCATAAACCAAATGAACAAAAATGAATATTTAAAAAATGCAGGGACTAAAATGAAAAAGGAAAAAATCTATAGTACGAGGATAGCGTATATTTAAACTAAAATTATAATCTAGTATTGTTGGTCCAATTATTGCCGACAAGAAACGTGATCCAATTAAGAAAAAGGGCCGACTTATGACAGTTCATATTTATTGAAAACGAAAGGAACTATTTCCTTTCAAGTGGAAAAGAAAAAGAAAAATAAAAATAGAAAGAAAGAAAATGAAAAGGAATATACCGGTAATAGAGTAGTTATATTCCGGCGAAGCAAAGAGATAGCTATCGGCTTCAAGAATCTTCCGCCGAAACGCCTCGACGACGGGCGGATATGTTCCATCAACCTCCAAATCGGTGTTGAGCATTGGCAAAGGGGAGATATCTATAAATTCGATGTGCAATCCATCGATCGACTCCTTCGCTATCTCCGTCGCTGCAATGCAACCACGGCGAGGAAAGATTGGAAAAAACAGAGCAAAACAGAGAAGAAGAAGAAGAAGAAGAGAGAGAGAGTTGGATTACCAGCACGAATGAGGCCTCTGTTGTAAGAATTTTGGCGAAGAGAACCGCAGAGAGCGATGACTTTGATCGCCGGCTGAGATCCGACCACCGTGGATAATGCCGCCGCCATGGGGATCGATAAAGGGTTAGTGTTTCGTGGGAAATGGATTATGAAAAAACAGAGGAAAGCAGAGAAGAAGAAGAGTAGTCTACTATGATGAAGATTGGGAGATGGGTTGTGGTTATCCTTTACTCTTGGATGGTTGGTATAGCATGTGGTTGATTTTTTCTTCATGATTTTCATATTTCTTTAACTAGATGAAATTTTAAAAAATAGATAATGATTTAAAAAATAATAATAATGAAGGCTTACTCATCCAAATTTATTTTTTTCCATAACTTATTGATTTTAGTTTTCAAACGATGTTATTTATTATCTCAATTAATATTTATTTTCACTTATTGGGTGTTCTACATATTTCAAGATAATGAGTTATTAAATGATGTGATATTAAATTTGCCTTCTCTCACCCATTTAAATTTTTGGATTAATCAATTGTTTAAGACTTAATAGAAAGATAATGTAGAACCAAGCGAAGACTTTTGGAGAAGGATGATGGAAAGTAGAAAGATCAAGACACTAGTCTCAACAACCAACGACGATAACGACAACATATGTAGGAGGTGATTGATGATTAGAAAGAAAATAATATAAGAAAAGGAAGGGATAGAGATGTTGCATTGATAAGTAGTCATCCATTACATCATGTTTCAACTTGGTAGCTAATAAACAATTGATTTTAAGAACAATTTAATACTATTCTTTAAATCTCAAAGACTAAAGAGACGTTTGAGGCAAAGATTATTATAAGACTAGAATAATTATCTCTTACTACAATAAATACAATTTCAAAACCTCCAATTAGCTACAAAAAATACTATTCCAAACTCCTATTTGCTACGGTGTTTATTATTTGCTATCGTTTTTACTATTTTATATTCATCATTTTTTATTATTTGTTACAGTGTTTACTATTTTTTTCTCAACTAAAATAGTTTACACTTCAAACACATGCTATTATAACTCAAACAAAAATAATCTACATTCAAAAACAAACTATTGTATCCCAACTATAATAATATTGGAGTATAATAACCAACTCCTTGTCCCAAATACTCACTAAGACTTTGTTTGGTAACCATTTGATTTTTAGTTTTTTATTTTTTAAAACTAAACTATAAACACTCATTCTTTCTCTAACATTTTTACTTTATTATCTACTTTTCAACTATGTTTTCAAAATGAAGGTAAATTTTGAAAATTAAAAAATATATTTTTTTAATTTTAAAATTTAACTAAGAATTCAAGTCTTGTATTTAAATAAATATATGCAAATGGTTATAGGAAATGAAATGAAAATAAGCTTAATTTTTAAAAAATCAAAAATAAAAAAACGAAATAGTTATCAAACATAATCTAAATTATCACATTTAGACCATTAAAAAAAATAGATATCCAAAAGTATAATTTTTTTAATACTCAAAAAACAAAATCTCTCCACATTGGTCTATATAGGAGCTCCTAATGTGAATGTTTGTATTAGTTCATTTTTATTATCTTTATAGCAAATTAAAGTGTATCCCATAATGGTACCCAAAAAAAAAAAAAAATTGTATCCCATAATTATTTCTATGCCACAACAAAATAATGGATTATTTAGAAAGGGGTTGTTTTGAAAGTTAATCGTGGAAAATGAGGGTTTCGAAGCAAATAACTTAGAGTTTTACAATTGCCCCACAACATTAAATATGACTCAAACATTAAACTAGAACTAAACCTAACATGAGCAACTGAAGTAAATCAAACCAAAATAAAGAATTTAAGAGACTTACACATACATCTAAACAATATTTCTTTATCCGGTCCACATATGCGACAACACGCTCAAAACATATTTCATACATTTATTTAGACATTTGACGATTAAAATCATATCCCAATAATATCACCATATGTTCAGCATGCTTAGACATCCAGAATATGAAACAATTTCAAGAACATAAGGTATGTACATAGTAATCAATAGATATAATGCTCATAAAGCACGAAACATATTATATAACAACAAACAAACTCTTCAAATAAAAATCCACTTATTTAATGTGTTTTAAAGCACTTCTAACTATTTGAAAGACTCCTGTTATGAAAGAAACAAGATTTCAAGATTAGAACTTGTTGGGTTTTATGTCCTAAAACTTGTCGTTTGTAAAATGATAAATATTTTCTATAATCAATATACTTATTATTGATTTCATAAATTATATGAAAGTCTAAATTCAATCATCTAAGACTCATGACTATTGTATGAGTACTTGAACTTTATGTGGATAGATAAGAGTGGATCATGTTTGAGTAAATAGTCAAAATGATCTATGGTATATGAATGAGGTTGGGTACCTTATTCTGGTAACACCATTGGATGCGACCTACTCTGTAGTTGTTACAAAGAGTTGTAAAGTGCTACATACGATGTGATCCTAATTCGTACATGTTATGACATGAGGGGTTAGGTCATCCTATGCAATGAGTTTGCATAAGATTCGGACCAAAAAATAAGTCACTCTTACTTTATACTGTTATTTACTGTATAAGATTGACTATTCCACCTAGATGACCTAGGTAACTCAATCTTAATTTTGAGCTAACTATGAACTCCTATTTATTTGGGATTGTCCTTAGATTTGTATAGGTGAGGGTTGACTCAACAACGCCGGCTCAATAAGACTCCCATTTCAGGGGTAAGACCAGATAGATAGTTGGGGACATAGGGTGCAAGGCGGAGTTCACGCCTACCCAATTTAGGGATAGGAGAAAGGTTGTTCTCTCAAGTCTGAATCCAAGTCTTGAATAAGGGACCCCACCCTCTCACTGGGCTGAGAGAGTTTGGTTTAGTGATTAGATCACAAACTAGTTGTTCATCAGAGGATCAGTAAGGACTTGAGGATAAGACGTAATCTCAGAGGTAAAACAGATATTTGACCCACTCGTTATTACGAACAACCTGTCAAAGGTCGACTTGCTAATTATGGTTAAATCATGTGGACATAATATATCTACAGTGAGGGGAGTGTAACTATGGCCTTTAGTTGAATGACCCATTAGTTAACGAATGGGGATTAATCCGGTCTAATGAGTTTAGCCAATTAATCTCAGATTGTTGGAGCCCATGATCTGTAGGTCCACGAGATCCCCTAACTAGCTCGTAACGGACTAGCTCTAGAATAGCATGATAAGTTAATTTGAAACATTCAAATTAGAATCAAGGGAATTAGTAATTATATGAGATATAATTACATGTTTAATTTGAGGATTAAACGGAATAAAAGAATTTATATATTTAAATATATAAAGATATGTATGTGTTAAAATTAATTTAATATTTGATATTAAATTAATTAAATTTTATTTAATAATTAATTTATAAAATTAATTAATTTTTTCAGTTTTAAAATCAAAATAGATTTTATAAAATCATTTTTGATTTTATGATAAAATTGAAAAAGAGAAAACCAAATCACATAAAATGGAAAAAGAATATTTCCATTATCCATCGCCTAAGTAGCTCACACAAATAGCATTCTTTTTGTCTTGTCTTCTCCAAGCATGAGCTTCAACTCATGCAACTCTCTTCTTTGCATGTTGATCTGCAATATAATGAAGAGATTGGAGTGAAAATCGAACATACAAGCTATAGAGAATTTTATAGAAAATTCAGTTTGAAGAAATGGTTCTTCACCTCAATTGCTACTGTGAGCTTTTCATCCCTTGATTCAAGCTTGTTTTGAGTCCCACAGCTCAATCTAGAGCACCAAGAGAATAGTGGGGAATATCTTGAGGTGGTCTGCAATCAGATTCGAAGAAGATAGTAGCTAGAGAAGGAGTTTTGAAGAAGTTCTATAAGAGGTATGTCTTGAAACTCACTTTGTTATTTGCAAAAGCATGCTTTATATTTTGTCAAAATTAGTGAATTTGAGTGTATAGATGATCCTTGTGCTTCTGCTGTTGCTGATACAATCCTACAGAATTTACTTTGAAACCTCATTTGAAAACCCAACTAGTTTTGGAATTAACAAACTTACCTAATACTGACTTTATACCACATTCTGAACTCCTTGAATAAAGTCTAAACCACAAAAGAGAACATCCAATGGTTATAAACAAATGTATGGAATCTAAATTCCAATCAAAAGGCTCTAAACAGTGTTCTAAAGCCTAAAACTTAAAAAAAAAAAAAAAAAAGAAAAAAAGATTTGAATCTTTACTGAGAAGTGGCCGAATAGTTCTAAAATTCTCCGAACCTACCAATAAGGGCTTTCGAGTGTTAGAGAGAATTCTAAACATCTTTAAACTAATTTGAATGAAGTTTAGAGCATTCTTACTTACTAAAATTTATGCAAATGACTCGAAACCTTGCTTGTTGGTGTTTGAATACACTTTATCATACATATTTGGAGTCATTAAGGAGTGATTATTTCAAATCTAATATCGAAATAAAAAAGGCAAATGTCAAAACCCATGAAAAAGGAAAAATATATTAGAATTGAGATTAAAACTGAAAAACCTTAGTTCATAGAAGAACAAGAGAAGAAAGGGGCAAAAATCAGAGAGTGGGGAACCCTAGAGGCAACGAGGAATAAAAAGTACTCTTATTTTAAAAACTAAATAAAAAGTACTCACAAATTCACGCAATCAGAATCCACCGACGGCAGTGAGAAATCACTGATGGTAGTGTGAAGACATTGAGAAGAAGAGAGCGAGGAACCCTAGAGGGAAAGTGAAGAAGATGAACTGTTTCGAGAACCTAGAGGGAAGCACGAGGAAGAAGAGAGGAGGTTGATTTACGCAATTTTGGGTCCATATGTAGAGGGCGAAGCGCATGTGAAGTTCTTTAATTAAAAATATTGAAAACTAAAAAGAAATAAATTACTTGACATTTTGACAAGAAAACAAAAATTGCACTTGACTATTTTTTAATATCAAGTATTGTGTCAAATTGAAAAAATTCTGGAAAATTCGGCCAAACTCTGGTTTTTTTTTTTTTTTTTTTTAAAAAAAAATTACATACTACTTGACATTTTTTCATAAAAACGTCAAGTAATTTAAAATTGCAAACGTCCAATAATACTATTTTTATAGTAATGATTTAATACTTCACACAAGAATATTAAACGACCCATAAACGTATTTAGCCCAATCATGATGTGAATGTATTAGACTAGCAACCATACAACATTCGAGGTTGTTTAAGTTTGTTTTGAAAGAATTGGGATCATGAAATTTGAAGTTAATAGGACCTAAATTGTGCAACCAAGTTATGAAAATTGAAGTCCAAGCCAAGAAACCCGAGGTGACAACTATGAGCCATTGTAGGAATTAGCCAAATATGTGAGTGCAATTGTTTTTATCACTTTTGGAAAGTTGGATAGCGTCGCGATGCTATCATGTTTTCTATAAATGCATCTTTCAATTTTTATGTCATAACTTTTGGTATAGGTGGGCATTTTGGACGAATGACCACTCATTTTCTTTGTTTTTTCGCTCCTATCCATTACAATAATAGATTTTATGGGTTCCAAATAGAATTTTAGCTATAACATGATATTTTGCTAGGGTTCATGTTTTTTATTCAAGGGCAGTTCGAGTCCAATGGTAAGACCATGAGGCTTTGTTCTTAATATACCATGAGGTTTTGTTCTTAATAGTGAATATCAACATTTATCCTAGTATTCTTTTGTTCTTGTTCTCATTCTTTTATGAGCTTTTATTGACTAAATTGACACCTGAATTGTATCAATTGTTTGTAATGATCGTTGTGCATGATTTTGAGATATGTAATTATCTTGAATGAGTATTTAATTTTAGTAGTATAAGAGTTGGCTCATGCATGTATTTTCTATGGCTTTTTCATGATTACTTAGGCCAGTTTGGTAATCATTTCATTTTTTTTTTTTGAAAATTAAGTCTATTTTCTCCTCATTTCTTATAATTTGCATCATTATCAAGTACAATGTTGAACTCTTAGCCAAATTCCAAAAATAAAAACAACCTTTTGAAAGTTTTTTTTTAGTTTTCAAATTTTAGCTTGATTTTTTAAGTCATTGGTAAAAGTAGATTGAAGAAATTTAGAGGTAAAAGTAATGTCTATAGGCTTAATTTTTAAAAACAAAAATAAAAAGTCAAATAGTTATCAAACGGGGCCTTAACTTGCATGATAATCTCTAAGATAAAAGAAACAAAATTGTTAATTAGGTGTAGTTATCTTGCCTAATTTATTTTTCCTTAGTCTTTCTATATTGTACTTATGCTTGTTGTCGAGTTGATATGGAATACTATTGTGCCTAGTTAATTAGATAATAAGAGTTAGTTGTAATGCCTTATTATAATCAATAGACTTAGGGCGATTAAACTTGTGTCGGCTCTTCCGAATAAGTAGAATAAGTACTTGGATGTTTGATTGGTTTGATTTGTTGTCAGCTTGAAAATAGAATTACAATTGGATGAATCTACCTTGAATTAGAAACATCGTTAAGATTTGATTCTTTCTTTATCTATTTTTATCTTCCATTTACTCTCTTTATTTAGTCAAGTGAAACCCCCTTATTTTATTTTATTTGCAAATTTCGCCCCCAAAAATTGAGTTCGACTCATGTCTTTCCTTTTTAAAAATTAGGGAGAAAGCAAGATTAGAGAATTAAAACATGGAAAATATATTTCTTTATTTTAGAGAACTTAAAATTATATTTTTTTAAAATAAAAATAGAGTGTCAAATCAACTTTATGTTATTAATTAACAGAAAGTTGCCTACATGACCAAAATGCTATTAAACTCAACCATAGGAAACTAAAAGTGTAGTTTTTCTAATTTTTAAATTTTTTTTTTTTGAAAATCTAAAGCAATCCTCATTGGGTTTTTTGTTTTTTTTTTTTCTAAAAAAAAAAGTCTTAGCTCACTATTGCTCATGCGAGAGCGAGAACGATATTAAGAAATCTACATCATGAAGAAAATTAATGATTTTTTTAATATATATATATATATAAAGGCATCCTTTCGCTATTGCTCACATGTGAATCTACATGAACCCAAAATAAGCATAAACTTAGAGTCTAAAAAAACACCGTCACATAAGTTAAAACAGTTATAAATCTCTAGTTTTTTTTTCATTCCGCTCTTAATTTCTATTCATTTGAAAATGTTAGTGTAGTCATCACACTTCAAGAAAGGAAAACTTAAATAAAATCCTCCAAAACGTTCTAAAACAACAACGTTTTTTTATAGATGATCTAAATAAATAAAATTATTGATAACATCCACAATGTGGATCATATCAATAATAGTATCATTAAGATAAATCCTCTAATTACATCCATATATTATAGATGGCTTAAATTTCGTATCTTAAACAAAATCATTTTATATATACATTACATACCTAACTTAAAAAGATTATATTATATAAGATAACATTGTATAGCTTAAAGGGTGTCAATACAAATAAATACAATACATATGCAACTACTACAACAAATAATTAAGTTGTTCAATCAACAACTTTTAGTGAACTTGAGTCTAGATCTAAGGAACCAATGATGAAGCAAATGTGCCAAATTTTATGTTTCCTTCCACTTGAAGTTCTTTGGATCAATCTTTTTACCATAGAAAAATGCACAAATTTGATAGAAGAATTACTTGAGAAGACAAGTTTGACCACCCCTTATACAACATTTGGCAAAAGCTCCAATTGGTTAGAAAGAAAATAAAAGCACCAAAAAGTATGGAAGACAGAGATAAAAAAGTTGCTTGAAGTTTGATCATAAATGTCTATTTTAGCCTTTTATTTTTTATAATTATATGTTTTATCCCTTAAAATAAAATGAAAATGAAAATAAAAATAAAGGGATTATAATTATTTTTTTAAAATTTTTATTCAAGTATAGGAAAATGATCTATTTTATCCCAAAATGAAGCGACTCAAATGACAAATTTTTATTAAGTATAGAGATAAAATAATAGGAGTGTAACAAAGGATCAAATTGTTCTAGTAATTTGGTTAAGTTTTTAGTAAAATATTGAACATGTTGGTTTGGTTTCTTGAAAATAGATTTTTTTTTTTATATGGTTTTGTTTTCATTATATTAAAAATAAACCATCGACTTGAATTGAGGTCTATACGCATATGTCCTTTTTAGTATTTTATTTACTTTTATTGTTTAGAAATAGAGTCCATTAATATCAAGAATTAAAAAAAATATATCAAATTCAAAATATATATATATATATATATATATATATATATAGGACTAGTCTTAATCTAGAGGAAAATAAAGCAAAAAGGAAAATTCAAAATAAAAACGGAATAAATATGAAAATATGGAAGGAAAAAGAAAGAAAGAATGCGCAATAGAACCAAAAACTTAAATCAAACCAACAACAAATCGAATAAAAAAAAAAAAAATTAAAGAATTAGTTTGGTCTTTTATTGAACATCAGTTTGGTTCTTTACCATTAAAATTGATTCATCCGATTTGATTCTTGATTAGTTACAAGATCGGAAAAAAATTAGTTTCAATCTAATAAACAAAAGAAAGAAGGTGCAATTGGACCCAAAACTTAAAATCAAACCAATAACAAACTAAACCGACCAAATTATGAATAATTAATTTTATCCTTTATTGGACATGGTTTTGATTCTTTTTTTAATAAAATTAATTTGCCCCATTTGACTCTTGATTAACTCCAAAATTGAGAAAATTAATCCGACTATTATATTTATAAAGTAATATTTTAAAAAACAAATCATTCCCCAAACCCAACGGTGTCAAATAGTTAAACATTTTAATAACCATAAAGTCCATAGAAAAGAAAAAAAAAAGTTTCAGAAAGTACCCCACAGATAATTCTCTCTCTATTAACAACCCAAAGTATCCGTTACACCGACCCTTCGATTACCTTTTTCCTCAAATCTAATTGAAAAAACATACAAATCAACCAATCCCAATTCTTCAATTCCTCACAACGGATTCAAAGATTCCTCTTCTTTTCTTCACTCCTCCGCTCCCCCTTCTCTCTCTCTCCCTCTATCTCTCTCTCTTCAATGGATTCTCTTGTAACAGAAGCAGCGAAGCCATTGTTGCACTCAACAAGCTCTGAAAGTAGCAGTGACGCCGATGATCACACTCCACTGACCTCTTACAGATTCAATTTGAAAGAAATCAGATTCCGATGTGAGTTTCTCTGCAAATCCCCATCTGGGTATTCTTCATATCGCCCACTGGCGGTTCTCTCCGGCCACATTGGCTCTGTTTCTTGTTTGGCTCTGTGTGGTGAGTTCATCTTGAGCGCATCGCAAGGGAAAGACATAATCGTGTGGCAACAGCCGGATTTAAGGGTTTTCACCAGATTCGGCCATGGTGAAGGATCGGTGAAGGCGGTGGTCGCCGTTGGAAGCAGAGTCTTCACAGCTCATCAGGATGGGAAAATCAGAGTCTGGAAGGTTTCGCGGCGGTCGGAGAACAATTTCCGTCTAGTGAATACTCTGCCAACGGCTAAAGACTATTTGGGTAAGTTTATGAAACAGAGCAATTATGTTCAAACAAGAAGACACCACAAAATTCTCTGGATTGAACATGCTGATACAATTTCTTGTTTAGCAGTACATAATGGGTTGATTTACTCTGGCTCTTGGGACAAAACCCTAAAAGTATGGAGGGTTTCTGATTTGAAATGCTTAGAATCCATTAAAGCTCATGATGATGCCATTAATGGGGTCGTAGCTTGTAATGGGATTGTATATTCAGCTTCTGCAGATGGGAAAATCAAAGCATGGGGAAGAAGAAAAAAACAAGAACAAGAACAAGAAGAAATGCATAGTTTGTTAGGGATTTTAGAGGGTCATAAGGATGTATCAATAAATTCTGTGGTGGTTTCAAATGATGGGAAGTGGGTATTTGGGGGAATTTCAGATGGGTTTTTAATGGGGTGGGAAAAAATTGGGGAAGCAATGAGTTGGAAGCTTGTTTGTGAGAAAAAAGCTCATAAAATGGCTGTTTTGTGTGTGTGTTTGATGGGGGAGTTTTTGTGTAGTGGATCAGCTGATAAGAGTATTGGGATTTGGAGAAGAGAAACATTTGGGAGATTGTGTAAAATTGGGGTGATAAATGGTCATGAAGGACCAATCAAATGCTTACAAGCAGCTCCTAATGGTGTGGGTGAGGGATTCTTGTTGTATAGTGGTAGCCTTGATAAGAGCTTGAGAGTTTGGTGGGTTTCTAAAGCTGCTGCTTCTTCTTCTTCTTCTTCTTCATCATCATCATCTTCTTCTGCCATGGAAGTTAGTGCCTTTGTTGCAGAGGATTCAGAGAAGGGTATCATCTCCTTCTGAGTTAAGTCTTTGAAGTTGAAGCATTGGTTGGTTCTTTTATTCAATCCTTCATTGCTTCATTTCCTTTTTGTTCCATAGATGTGAAGAAATGGCAAGATTAGGGCAAAACATAATTGGGTTTTTTGGGTTTTATTTTATTTAATTCTTTTCTGAGTCAAATTATTTTTTTAGCTATTTATAATTCATTCATTCAACAGAATGGATCAAAAAATGAGTTTTTTTTTTTTTTTTTTTTTTTCTCCTTTTTGTAACTAATTTTTCATCAAAGGGAGATGTGTGGCAAATTGTGGAGATGTGTGAACTTTGTATACCAATTTCTTTGAATGTATACTTATTTTATAAGTTGTAAAAGTTGAGAAAGGGATTCCAATAAATGAAACAGTTTGTTCTTGGTGTTCTTATTTTTATATTGTATATTTTTGTTTTCTGTGAGAATTTATTTTTTCCTTCTAATTTTTAATAAAAAATTTAAATGATTAGATTAGATAAAGTGATTGGATAAAGTGATAAAAGAAAGAACATGTCAGGTTTCCTTCAAGAGGGAGACATGGTTACCCCACCAAATATAGAGAAAGAATGAGATGCTTCAACAAGGTTTCAAAGTCCTTACCACTAAAGAAAATTTAACTAAAAGCTTTTTTCTTTTCCTTCACAAAAATTCTTCCTCCAATCCATTTTTTTCTCTCATTTAATTTAGAGAATAAGTAAAAATAAGGTTAAATTACCACAAATTTTCACATATAGAAAAAAAAAAAAAAAAACAAAATTACTTATAGAGATAGTAAAAAAACATAGACACTAGACTTTTATTCGAATTTAAACATTTATAAACTTCTATCAACCTCAATCAAAGAAGATTAATTTTTTTTATTTTATGTAAATAATTTATATTATTTTTCTATTTTTAAAATTTCCTTAAATTACCCGTTTAATTCTTAAAACTTCCAAGGTTTATGTTTAATAGAAATTTGAATTTTTAAAGTATCTAATATGTTTTTTAAACTTAATCCTTAAATTACCAGTTTAATTCTTAAAACTTCCCAGATTTATGTTTAATAGAATTTTAAACTTTTAAAGTATCTAATATGTTTTTTAAATTTAATCCTTAAATTACCAATTTAATAAACTTCCAAGGTTTATGTTTAATAGAATTTTGAACTTTTAAAGTATCTAATATATTTTTAAATTTATAATTTTGTATTTATAAAGTCCTTAAGCTATAAAAAAATGTCAAATACATCACCTGACTTTCAATTTCATGTCTAATTGGTCTTTGATATATTCATCAAGTTCTTAAATTAATGAATATTATACTCGTAAATTTTAATTTTGTTTTTTTAAGAGATTGAATTTTGTTTTTCAATAAAAAAAAAAATCAATTTTTGTTCGATAATTTGTGAGTTATAAAAAAATGTTAAATAATTCAATGAATTATTAGACATAAAGTTGAAGATACAAGACTTGTTAGATACAAAATTAAAAGTTCATTGATCGAATAGACACTTTGTATAGTTCAAGAATCTATTTACCACATGGTTGAAAGTTAAAGGCTATATTTGACATAAATTTGAAAGTTGAACTTTATCATAAACTTAAGAGAGGATTAAAATCTTAAAATCTTAAACTCAAGATTCAAAGGTAAAAATTCAGCATTTCAAATGACTAAATGGAAACTAAACTTAAAACTTAGGGATGGTAGTGTAACACTTTGAAATCTAATGACCAACTAGATACCATACCTAAAACTTATAGACCAAGAAGTTATATTCTTTCCATCTATTATTCACTCTACTCTACACATAAAACAATCAACTAAATTAAAAAAAAAAAAATGTTGTTTGGGTTGTACCTATCTATTTTTATGCACATAGTTGTCTAATAAAAAATTATCATGTGACAATTTTTTTTAAAAAAAATAAATTATTTTTTACATATTTTTTTTACTATGTAACAAAAAGATGAATGCATGAGATAAGTGCAACTTAGACTGACCTAGTCTTTGCCCAATAAAAAATATCAACTCATTTGCAAATATTTATTGGATGTGTCATGCATATGTAATCTGGACAGAGCTAAACTAGTTAAGATTTTAGGAAAAAATCATTTACACACCTAAATTTTGGAATTGTATCAATTAAAATTCTGAACTAATATTTGTATTAACTTAAATCCTAAATATCTTCAAATTTCATTAGAAAAATATCATGTGAAACTTATAATTATTTTAATTACAATCCTAAATTGTTATAAGTTAATCAATTTAGATCTTTGATTAAAATTACGTCTGAAAAATCATCATATGTGTAGATTTCTTCAAATGCCGGCTTAATGAAATGGACAATTACAACTGATGTATATAGATAATTTTCAATGATAATCTTAACTATGACTCCTCACTTATGAAATTTTAGAGGTATAATTAATAAAATTATAAATCACACACCGTGTCTATCCAAACAAAACATTAAATTGATGGTATAAATTGATAACACTTCCACAAATTCAAGGCTTAAAAGTGATACAATTATTACTTCAAGATTTTAACGGATAGAAGGTCCAAAATTTAGAGGTGAAAATAGATATTTTCCCACCCATCTCTCCCAAAAGTCTAAGGGTTGGAATTCCATGCACCACATGTTGTTGAATAAAAAAAAAAAATACAACTTATAATAGCATGAATAAGATGCAAGAGGTTTGCTCCTAAGTATATGTAAATCAAATTAAAACTTATAAAATTATTAGGGATCATGTTGAAATTAAGCTCACACCATAGGAACCCAATTGTGATCAAGCCAACTAATGGAGACCAAAGTGATAATTTAATCCTTTTCCAAGTACCTTAAATTAGTAAACATTTAATGGAGGAATATTATTTTTGGTAGGTAATAATGAGAGAATACAAAGTTGCATGTTAATTATTAGAGCAATCAATGTCTCTAGGAATCTTTCCTACATGTGACATTGTGTATCTTACAAATATCTTTCAAATTTTTTTATGATATTTGGTTGAGGTTGTCTAATTAATAATAATATGTATTTTAAAAAATTTCATAGATACAAATTTGTTTTTCTTAGTAGGAGGGGAGACTTTTTTGTAATACTTTGATATATATTACACCATTTAGACTTTTTAAAATGGGTTAGATATGCCATTTGAGCTCCACTAGTGAACAAATTTTATGAATACTTGGAATATTTTATGAATTCTTGAAACAATTTTTGAAGTGTTGTGAAGATGAGTTTGATGAACCTTTTGGAATAATGAAATGTATATTAAGAAATTGAAATTAACCATTTGAGCTCCATTCAACTCTTGTACTTCAAAAAATACAGATTATTGTAAGAAATTGAGAGAAAATAAACTTAATTTTAAAAAAATCAAAAACAAGAAATCAAATAGTTACCAAGACACATTAATAAACTAAATTCTAATTTCTTAAGTTTTGTATAACTAAATACATAGTAAAAGTGAGATGATTGAAACAAAATAGTAAAAACGAAAGAAAGTTTGGAGCAATAGTTGAGTACATCTTTATATTTACCATCATCACAGAAGAAAAAGAGTAAAAAAGAAAATATTTTTGAAAAAAAAATACAATAAAATAAATGTAGTCTAAAAGAAGTTGTGAAATTAGAAGGGGTCAATAAAGAACAATCTTTATCCAAAGTTGGGGAGCGCACTGAATTTGAAATAGAATAGTTAACCACCAAAAGCCAAATTGGAAAAACTCTTTTAATATTTTATGGAACAAACTTTGATTTGAGTTTCATGTTTAAGGATATGATAGGACCATTTTTTAAACCCACAGTGGTCCTTCGCCAAACGCATTGCCTTTGAAGACCTTCAAAATTTTCAATTCCTCACTTTCACTTTTAGCCTATACTTTAAGATTACTTCATTTTGGTTCTTGACCTTTTTCAAATATATATATATATTTTTTCATCTCTTTTTTTTCTTGTTAATTGTTTAATGTATATAGAATATATGGTTTTAAATATGTCTATTTTGATTAATTGATATAGATTTGTATGGGAGCCACATAGTGGTGGAATAATAACAATTGAGTCAAGGGGTAGGTTTTGATCTCTTTTATCTTTTCTAGACATAAGTTCTTATTTTGAGTTTCATGAGTTATTAAGAAAATGGTTGAAATACTCGTTTAAATCTCAAATTGAGAAAATAGAGTAAGGGAACAAAGGAATACTACAAAATGTCGCAGAACCAATACAATTAAGGGGAGTCAAGGTGTTAAACTGGTGGAAATATTCAATTAAAGTGTGTTGATGCTTGATTGTTGCACCAATGAGTACTTAACTTTGGTGACCGCTACTTGCAATGTAGAAAATTTCTATTTAGAAAATATATTTTTTTCATTTGTTTATATCATTTTAGAACGAGACATATAACAGATTAAGGGTGTGTTTGGTGACCGTAATGGGATGGGATTGTGATGTAATATAATAAAAAAATCCATATTTGGATTGAGCATTTTGAATCTGGTTTGTAATAAAAAAAAATATATTCATTTCGTTCTTACTGTTTCAATCTAACCCTCTATTTCATCGTTTTCATGCTTCACAATCTCATTTTCGTTCTGTCTTCGATTACTCACGCTTTCCAATACTCCTCTGATTCCCAGTAATCCTTATTATATTTCAGCTCATCAAACACATCCTAAGAGATATAGAGGTAGTTGTTAGCTACCAACAAACACCAAACATAACTTCACAACTATATGATATTATCCACTTTTTACATAAACTCTCATAAATTTACTTTTAGTTTCACCGAAAAGACCTTATATCAATGGAGATAGTTTGTCTCTCACTAAATTGAAAACAAACTCAAAATTTAAGGACTAAAATAACCGTATCATTTTGAAGCGTAGGAACTAAATGAAAACTAAACCCAAAACTAAGGACTAAAAATATATTTAAAATTATTGATATTTTGAACTTTAAATGTATTTAAGTGGTCTTTATAAACTTTCAATTCTCTATAGAAAAGATCTTTAGACTTAGTCTAATGTATACACGGTTTTTTTTTAAATAATAATTGTATCTAATAAATCTCAGAACTATGTTAAACAATAATCACATATCAAACACAAAATCCTAAGTTCAAGAACTTAGAAAACATTTAAAATAAATAAGAATTTACTTAACACATTAATGAAAGTTTAGGCAAACAATAATAGACCTTTTTTAAAAGTTTAAGATTTATTAAATACAGCCATCTTTTGCCAATAAAAACGTAGCTCAACTGGCATAGTGTTTGTACTATCGACCATCTTTAAACATTCAGAAGAGTAAACAAATATTTCAACCTACTAAGTATACAAAATTATTACTTTCTAAAAAAACAGTTTTTTCTTATTTTAAAAAATAAAATAGACACGTTAAAAATTAAATTATAAATTAAAATAGAACAAATTTAGAATTCGTAGGAGGAAAATGAGGTATGTCAATGGTTTGGCAGGCAAAACTAAGCTATCCGCTAGCAAATGATAAAAATAAAAACTTAGAAAATTTTGGAGCTAAGTTTAAAGAAAGGTTGAAGCTAACTTTGAATGTTTCAATCAACTTGTGTGTGTGTCTATATATATATATATATATGTAATACTTTCCTTTTCCCTTTCAACAAAGAAAGTTGAACTATTATTTGTGAGGATAGATGAAGATGCACAATATTTCCTTAGAGTCCACTTGGATCATAGACATTATTACATAGATATAGATACTAAATATATATTGAATGTCTGGATTTTAAATGTCTTGTGTTTGAATATGCAAGATAATTAATATCTGGAAGTTAAATATGTGTGTTCAATTTTTCAATTTTGTATATAGAAACCAAAATTAAATAATTACTTAACAAATACAAGAGACCAATTATTATATTCATCAAATAAATTTAGCATTATTCAATCAATAAAAATAAAAATAAATGAATATTTTTATATTAAACCTTTATTAAACATAATTAATTAATTTAAATTAATTATTAAAAATAATTCAATTGTTATAAATGAATTAGAATAATAATAATAATTTATATTAAATAGTTAAGATAACATAAAATATTAATGATAAAGATATTAGCTGAAATTTATTAAACCTAATAAATATATTTATATTTAATAATTAATTAAAATTAATTAATTAATTATGTTATATTTTTCCTAGTCATCTCTCAGACATAAAAATGTCATTCTTTTACAGAGTATTAAAAAATCCATGTTAGATGAGTTTTGAAATTCTCCAAATAATATCCTTGGGTTTTAAAAACTGAAAGTTTGTTTTATAAACAATGACATTAAATGTCCATATGAAATCCTATGGAAAAGCTTGTGAGACAAACAAGCGCTTATTGTTTAACATATTTGCAGACTCGTCCCCTCAAAGTTCATAAATAGCTATTTTTCCTATGAAAAATTGCAAAATTACATCTTTCTATTGGAATTTTATGCCTCTTTTTCATGTTAAGTTTGACAATGTTTATAATTGAAAATGGTATTACAATTTCTTAATGTAGGGGTCTCATGGTGTCAGAAGGTTAGAATCTAATCATCAATTAGGCTTGATATAAGTCTATTATTAATACCATTCGTATTACACTATATTAAATAGTAGATGAGACAACAGGCAGATGACGTTGTAGCAGATGAATAGTCATATGAATGTTGTAGTAGATGAACGGTCATATGAACGTTGTAGTAGATGAACGGTCATATGAATGTTGATACAACGTTGTAGCAAATGAACAACCGTGCAAATGAATGGTCAAGAAAATAGTCAACAAAATATTAATAAAATGATTTATTAAAAAAATTAAATAAATAAGTAATAAAAATTTAATTCATTTTTGTGCAATTACAATTACCCCTACCCAACCACCCAATTGAATGGATGATGGCAATAGGGTTATACATCCACCACCAACACATTTTAGACTTTCATCTAGAATGCCTTGGTATTTATACCCTCTAAGTAATTCTAAATCTATCCATGTGGGAAAAGCTCCCACTCTCCTTTAACTTTTCCTATGGGTTTACGTCCAAATGTCATTTCCAACAATCACCCAAAAATAACTGTAAAAGTTAACAGGTAAACAACATAAAAAATTATTTTGAAAAAACTGTTCCAAGCAAGTAAAGGAGATCAAACTTAAACATCAATATCTTGAAGGAATCGAATTTCCACGGAAGCGTGTGAACACCTTGCATTTAGACATTCATTTTTATAGAAACAAAAATAGAAAAATAAAATATGCATTTGTAGGATAAACATTTAAACAAAATTATAAGCATGCTAGAAAAGAGGAAGAAGAGAAGAAATCAAAACTTATCTTTGTTGATTCTTCTACCTTTCCACTTCCACCCTTATCAATGATCTCGAACTTCTCCAATGAAGAAAGACACCACCAACAAAGTCACCTTGCTATTTTCTAGGATTCCAAGGAACTTAGAAGAGTGGTCTCCAAAAACTTTTGAGGAGGAAAATGGTAGAGAATTTTTTAGAGAGAAGTTAGAGAGAAGATGGAGGCTTTAAGGCTAAGTTTTTTTGTGTGATGAAAATCCTTGCCTCAAATGGGTTATAAGGATATATTTATATGGAGATGGGTTAACCCCTATGAAGCACAGATACTTCATGTGAGGTAAAGAATCCCTATCAGACACGTATCGGATATCGATACTTCCTAAATATGTATCTGACATGCGATTTGACGTATCTATTTCTATGCGTACCTTTTTTTTTAAAAAAAAAAACAAGTAACTCATCTAATCTTTCCCAATTTAAAACTAAGCAACCTATTTAAAAAGCTCACTACTCGAGTCCAAAACTAAAAGGAAAAATAAATAAATAAAAGACCAAACCCTAGAATCATTTAATTTTCATCTTCACATTTGAGTCCCCACAAAGTCTACAAAAATATAAGCCATTTGGATATCTTCAACAATTCAATGAAGAAGTTCTTCGTTTATCTTCATACTTCTCCCTCTAATCTTCTTCTTCTTCGTAATATAAGTCACTTTTCTTTGCATTTTATTAACTATTGTACTTCAATATCTTAGATGTTGCTTTTTTTTTTTTGTATTGTATTACAGTATTTGTATTCTATTATGTGCTATTGTTATTAACTTGTATGCTAAATTTATCTATATCCTAGATTTATTTAAGAAAAAGAAAATGTATCTTCAATGTATTAGTATCCTCGTTTTTTAGAAATATATATATTAAAAATATATATATAAAAAAATAACGTATCCTTAGACGTATCCGTATCTAGTTTTTTTAGAAATTGACGAATCGTTGTATCCGATCGTATCTGTATCGTGTAGTCGTATTTGTGTCTATGCTTTATAGGTTAACCTTTTCTCCAAGTATTTTCCTTTATACCCTTAATGGAAATTAATTAAATAACCCTTATTTAATTAATTGGCACAATAATTAAATAACCATATATTAAATCCTGTTTAATATATATTTAATTAATTATCATAAATATCATATATTTATACTAACCTCCAATCTCCATTATTTCTTAATCAATTAATTAACTATTAATTAATCAATTAAATAACTATATTAAATCATATATAATATGGAGTTAATTAACATATAAATATCACATATTTATATGCACACATCTCTTTATGAATCCAGTTCATATAAATCCAATATTTGAGTCTTATTCAAATATATCTCTTTTACATAATTTGGATTATAGATCGTATCTATAATTACCATTATATATTAATCTTATTAATATACAATTTTCTCATTTGATTTGAACAATTTTAATCATTCCTCATTACTATCCTTTAGTGAGCTAACAAGGGGACCTTATGGACCTACAGATTAGAAGCTCCAATGATATGAGATTAATTTATTAAACTTCTTTAATCCAATTAATCAATATTCATTAACTATCGATCACTTCATTAAAGACTAATAGTTGTACTTTCGCACTGAGATATATTTTTGTATCCAATGATGACCCTTCACAAATGCTCATAACTACAGTTGGGTCAAAATATCGTCTTACCCCTGCAGTTACATCAACTTCTTAAGTACCACTAATTTCTTTAATGAACAAACAGTTTATAGTCCAACTATAAACTAACACCTCTCAGGCCAGTGACAGGTTGATGTCTCATGTTCAAGACCTGGAATCAGCTATTAAGGGAGCAATTGATCTACTTTCCCATGGAATGAGAAGGAGTGGATTCCATCTTGTGTAGTTGTATTCCCAGCTCCCTAATCAGACAAGTCCCCAGAACGGTAGGCTTATTGAGTCGGTTATCATGGCCACTCTCACCCATATAGATTAAAGGACTACTAACATAAAAAGAAGTTCACAACTCACTCTGGATTAAGGTCAAGTCTCTCACGGTCATCCTAATGAAATATTAGTTTCTTCAAGTAACGGTGTTATAAAGAGAAACTAATTATTTCGTGGTCCGGTCTATGTATAAACTTTTTATACAGGATACTCTCACTTACATCTCATGTATCAATTACGAAGTGGGACGTATCTGCAGTGTTACCAGGATAAGACACCCAACCTTCATCTATTTACTGCAGACCTTTTAGGTTATTACTTGAACATGAACCACCTGTATGTCAACCATATACTGTTCAAGTGACATCATATAACCTTGGATCTTAGTTTATTGGATTGAATTAATGTTGTCTATGTCAAATAAAATACCTTTGATTTTATTAGATAGATAATTTGTGTTAACAAAACTACAAACTACGAGACACACTAGATTTAGGACATCAATCCCAATATATCTTACGATTGGAATTTATGCGTAATGAAGTAGGGCAATAACCTTGTTAGAGAGAGTGAGTTACCTCTTGAACTTTCAATAACACTAGTTGAGATCCCCACAACACATTTTACTCCTAGCCCTTTTCCCGATTCTGCGATATAGAGTGTGCTTATTATGGCCATACATATAAACCTCGGTCACCGTGAAAGCTCTAGAAAGAGATCTTTAAACTCTTCCATAGAAGGCAATCACACCTTCACTATCACATTAGATGCTTCATAAAGTTTGTTAGAGACAAACCACTCAAACTGAGCTATGAAGACTTCGTTATCTAGTCCGTGTCAGGACCATCTTCATCAAGTCTGTCAAAGGCAAACCAGTCAAATACTGAGCTATGAAGATTTCATTATTATCCATCAAGTTCACATCAGGATCACCTAATGAAAGGACTATGGATCATTAAAAGATTCTAGTATTATTCGTCAAGTCCATCCTAGGACCACCCACATAACGGACTATGGACCATCAAGTCAATGGCAACAGACCACCCAAACAAAGAGCTATGGACCATCGAGTCTATCGCAATAGACCACCCAGACAAAGGGCTATGGAACATTATAAAGACTTAAGTGTATGAAATCTAAATAGAGATCCTTTGAGCAGCGAAAGTGGATCATTCCAAATCCCATTAAGAATGAACACAAACAATTACAGTCTTAACGAAAACAAATTATGTATAAACAGAAATTACAATATGCTATTTAATACGAAGATACAAGGGATAGAGTATGCAAACCTTTGAAGAACTCTTCTTCAAGTATCCCTCGATCGTTCAATAAATAGTTCAATCAGTATGAACTTGAACGCAACAAGTAGAACACGATCTCAATGAACGTCTGAATGAACCTTGATCCCAATTGAGTCCAACTTGATCCTCGAACAAAATTAGAAGACCACTACAAGTGTTACCTTGGAATTCTCGATGTGAGAATCCAAGAGTTGTGGGTTTTGTATGATCTTGGATTGAGGAAAGTAGGAGGTAGATGATCGAGCAGACGATCGAGTAAGTGGGTTGTCTATCGTATAGATGATATACTGGATCGTTTAGTAAATGGAAGCCTATCGTATAGACTTTACTACTCGATCGTGCAGCAACGATTAAGCGAGTAACTATCGTATGGTAAACTCGTAGCTCGATCGTGTATGCTCTCTATGCTATCACTTAGTAAAACCTTCTTACTTCATAGTCTTTTTTTCGTGGGATTTTCCAAATGAATCATCACTCTAATTTTGGAAAACCATTTTTCTTTTTATCTCATAGTACAATAAAACTTCCAATAACCTCCCACTCAATTCGGTTATTAGAGAAAAAGAATAATTAATTATCATATCATTAATATGTTATAAATAAATATAATAACCAACTTATAATATTATATTTATAACCTATCGTTTTAATATTTTATCATATGAAACTTATAAACCATAATTCTTTTTCTATTTTATGGTATTTAATATAAATAATTTTTATATTAATTCCTCCAATTTATATATCTAATACATCATATCAATGATATCATATATAATTGAATTTTCTCTTGTTAATTTGAACACTTCAAATTAACCCAAAATCTGATTCTCAACTTGAACCCATTGAGCTACCGAGGGGACCTCATGGACCTGTAGTTTGAAGCTCCAACGGTACAAGAATAAATGATTAAACTTTTTAATCACGAGATCCACGATCCGTTAATTGTTGGTCTCTCCACTAAAGACCGACAGTTGCACTCTTCGCACTAAAGATATATTTCTGTGTCCATATGACTACAGTGCGATGACCTTCATAAGTCGCTTGTAAGTACAACTAGGCCAATTCATCGTTTTTCCCCGTGTAGTTACATCTAACTCCTTAGGTACCACTGATTCCTCTAATGAACAATAAGTCATAGTCCTACTATGATTAAGTCCTCTCGGGCCAGGAGAGGGTGTGGCCACTATGTTCAAGATCTGGAATTAGCCCTTAAGAGAGCAATTTATCTACTTACCCCTACTTCAGGGAAGGAGTGAATTCCATCTTGTGTAGCTGAGTTCTCAACTCCCCAATCAGACGAATCCCCAAAATGGTAGGCTTGTTGAGTTGNCTCCCCAATCAGACGAATCCCCAAAATGGTAGGCTTGTTGAGTTGGCAATCTAGCCACTCTCACCCATACAAATCAAAGGACTATCCTCATAGGCAGGAGTTCCTAACTCACTCAGGATTAAGATCATGTCACCTATGGTCATTTTAGTGAAATGTAAGTCTTAATTATCAACGACGTTATATAAAGAGACTAATCATCTCGTGGTCCGGTCTTATACAAAGTACTTGTATAGGATACCTTCGCTCGCATGTCTCCACATGAATGGTCAGGATCAGACCATTTGTAGCACTTTACAACACTTGTAACATCTACAAAGCGAGCCGTATCCATAGTGTCAACAAGATGAGGTATCCTTCCTTTATCCATCTGCCACAGACCATTTAGGTTATTACTTAAGGTATGATCCACTTGTATGTCTCACATACATGCTCAAGTTACATGAAATAACCACGGATCTTAGTTTACTGGATTTGAGTAAATGCTTATAAAATAACATTTATTTTATTAATAATAATATGTATACAAAATGTTTACAAACTACGAGACCACCAGGAGAATTAGGACACCAATCCCAACAATCTCCCACTTGTCCTAATGCCTTGGGAGACTAATGTACAATACATAAAAATAGTACAATATACAATAAACTAGGGCATACTCTATATCCCAGTATCATCTCTCACTTTCCCTAGACAAGGTGCCACATGTCCAATAGACCCAGACTCTCCAGATGATCCTCGAACACTTTAGTCGTGAAAGCCTTTGTAAACGGATCAACAACGTTGTACTCCGACGTGATCTTCGTGACTATCACACACCGCGATGCACAATCTCTCTGATCAAATGATACTTCCGTTTAATATGCTTGTCGTTCAGTGACTCTGAGATTCCTTAGAATTTGCCACAGCTCCGCTGTTATCACAATAGAGTGTGATTGGCAAAGACATATTTGGAACAACTTCCAAATCGGTAAGGAACTTTCTAAGCCAAACAGCCTATTTAACAGCTTCACAAGCGGTTACGTATTCAACTTCCATAGTGGAGTCCGCGATGCATCCTTGCTTGATGCTTCACAACATTACAGCTCCTCCATTCAGAGTGAACACTGACCCTGATGTCGATTTTCGAGAATCTCCTATCAATCTGAAAGTCAGAGTCTGAATATCCTGTAAGGATCAAATCCTTATCTCCATACATGAGCATATAGTCCCCCGTTCTCCGAAGATACTTGAGGATCATTTTGACCGTCGTCCAGTGATCTAATTCTAGATTGGACTGATATCGAGTGGCAATCCCTGCTGCATAGCAAATGTCAGGTCTAGTACATAACATTGCATACATAAGGCTACCAACAACTGATGCATAGGAAATCCGTCTCATTTCCTCATCTTCTTGAGGTGTCTTAGGACATTGCTCCTTAGACAAAATAATTCCATGCCTGAAGGGTAATAAACCCCTCTTGGAATTTTGCATCGAGTACCTGATCAACATCTTGTCAATGTACGATGCCTGAGACAAGGCCAACCGTTTGTTCTTACGATCCTTTATGATTTGGATCCCTAGAAAAAACTATGACTCTCCAAAATTTTTCATTTGGAATTGGGCGGCTATCCATTTCTTAATGTCAATTAGAAAACCTACATCATTCTCAATGAGTAGCATATCATCCACATACAACATAAGAAAAGCTACTGAGTTGTTGATGATTTTCTTGTAAACACAAGGCTAATCAACATTTGGATCAAAGCCAAATGATTTGATCGCACTATCGAATCTAATATTCCAAGATCTATATGTTTGTTTCAGCCCATAAATTGACCTATTAAGCTTGCAAACTTTTTACTCTTGATCTAAATCAATGAACCCCTTTGGTTGAGTCATGTAGATAGTCTCCTCAAGATTACCATTCAGAAAGGTAGTATTAACGCCCATTTGCCATATCTCATAATCATAAAATGTGGCTATGGACAAGAGAATCCTGATAGACTTCAACATGACAATAGGTAAGGAAGTTTCCTCATAGCCAATCCCTCGACCTGGGTATAACCCTTTGCCACAAGTCTAGCCTAAAAGGTATGCACCTTTCCATCTACACCTCTTTTCCTCTTGTAGATCCATTTACAACCTATAGGTTTTACCCTATCAGGCTGATCCACAAGTTCCCAGACGGAATTGAAGTACATAAACTCCA
The DNA here is from genome assembly GCF_009727055.1 of Benincasa hispida. Lineage (NCBI taxonomy): Eukaryota > Viridiplantae > Streptophyta > Magnoliopsida > Cucurbitales > Cucurbitaceae > Benincasa > Benincasa hispida. Next base: position 33,759,423 of record NC_052360.1, on the reverse strand, counting down.
TTTCCTAATTCATGGCTTTAATCCACTCATCTTTGTCAACATCCTCCATTGCTTGCTTATAAGACAATGGATCCTCAACTCCATTAGATATGATGTTTTGGGCTTCAGTCAAATCCATGTAGCGTCCTGGTCAGTTCATAACCCTCCCATTACATCGAGGCAATCTCAAATCTTGAGATGGTTGACTAGATGAACCGATATCAATAACTCTTGATTAACTATCAGTCTGTTCAACAACTCTTGTCGAACTCTCAGTAGTCTCATTAGAAATCTCATTTAAAACAAGCTTACTTCGTGGCTTATGATCCCTCATGTGGTCTTCTTCCAAGAAGATAGCATTTTTCGATACAAACACTTTTTTCTCACTTGGATCATAGAAGTATCCACCCTTTGTCTCTTTGGGGTAGCCTATAAATATGCAAACTTTTGAACGCAGCTCTAACTTTTTAGGGTTAGCCACATGCATGTGGGTCGGACATCCCCAAATCCTGAAGTGGCTTAAACTACCTTTACGGCCTCTTCATAGCTCAAAAGGTGTTTCAGAAACACTCTTTGAGGGAACATTTTTCAAAATATAGACTGTAGTCTCCACTGCAAAACCCCAAAACGAGTCTGAAAGATGAGCATAACTCATCATTAACCGAACCATGTTCAACAGGGTTCTGTTTCTCCTTTCTGATACACCATTCTGCTGAGGTGTACCTGGGGCTGAGAGTTGGGATGTGAGTCCATGTTCTATCATATAGTTCTGGAATTCTAGGTCCATATACTATCCACCACAATCAGATTGTAGTGTTTTTATCTTCTTACCTAACAAATTTTTAACTTCAGCCTTATACTCCTTGAACTTTTCAAAAGCGTTAGACTTGTGTTGCATTAGGTATAAATGCCCATATTTTGAATATCATTTGTGAAAGAGATGAAATATTCATACCCACTTCGAACTCTAACACTCATCGAACCACAGAGGTCTGAATGTATAAGCTCCAAGGTTTCATTGGCTCTATAACCTTTTCCAGTAAAAGGTCATTTGGTCATTTTGCCTTCAAGGCATGATTCACATATCAGCAAAGAGTTTTCTTCTAAATCATTTAGAAGTCCACATTTCACCAACTTTTCAATCCTATTGAGGTTGATGTGACCTACCCTTAGATGCAAAAGATGGGCGTTTTCTTTAGGAGAAACCATTGGTCTTTTTGTAATTGTCGCTATTTTGAACATTTCAGGATTAAGCAAGGCTTTTATGACTAACGACCTTAGTACATACAAGTTATTTTCCATTGAACCAAAACCAATCTCCATACCATTCTTAAAAATAAACACTTTATTCTTAGAAAAGGAGATGGAAACCAGGTTCAATCAGAAAAGAAATTGAAATTAGGTTCCTCTTGATATGAGGAACTACATAAACATTATCTAGTAACAAATAACGTTTCTTGTCCAAAAATAACTTTAGCCTCCCTACAGCAACAGCTGAAACAACCTCACCAGTACTGACTCGAAGAGTCACTTCTCCATCTTCCAACTTTTTCCAGGAACTAAATCCTTGGTAGGAAGAACTTACGTGATTAGTAGCACCTGAATCAAGTATCCAGACAGAATCATTATTCTCTACCAAACACGTCTCCAAGACAAATAAATCACATTTATTGTCTTTAGACTTTTTCCTCTTCTGGAGAATAGTGGGATCAGTATCAGAACCTATATAAGCTTCAAGTTCCATGTCAGAGAACGATTCTCGCCAATGAACTTCTTCAGAGTCAGCAATAATTTCTTTCTCATTTAGTCCCTTGACATTCAAGAAATATTGGTGGTTATCTTTGGAACTGATACTACTGGTTTCTTTGTCATCCATCCCTTTTTGCTCAAAAAGTGAGAACTGACGTTCAAACAATTCTTGTAACGAGTCCATGATCTGACGTGCAATGACCATGTTCTTAACCCTTTTGGCTAATGCATCAGGTATGCTAGCCAAAATGTGAAGTCGGGCCATCGAATTAGCCTTCATCCACACCTCATATGCATTACGAACATTTCGCGGTGCATCAAGGTTTGAGACTTGAGGATACTCCTCAACCATGATAAACTCGAGGTCGTTCACCACAACATATGTTTTAAGATGCTCTTTCCAATGTATGTAATCGGTCAAATTAGAAAAGGCAACTAACGAAAAATCATACAATGACATGTTGCTGAAAAAACAAACATATTGATCTATATTAGATTTTAGCAAATACTCTTTTAAAATAATAATCCAATCTGGTTTAGTAAAAACTAAATGAACCCCATGTGACATCTAGTTTTGCAATGACGCTTCAGTGGTTTAAGACAAAAGCCACCGAAGGGTAGTCAATTTATCTCTCCTCTGAATTGAGACACTCTCAACCAATCATTACACCAAAACAACTCTTGTTCCTATAATGACTAGCCATCATTGATTTGGTCAAGAAATCATTAACTTGCTTAACAATTTCCTATAAGTGTGACCCTTCCTTTTAGATCCTAGAGTTTCGCCCCAAGCAGCCAATCCGAAGGAAAAAAAAAATATGATTGGGACAAAAACTAAAGCGACCCTATCCATTTCTAGCTTGCCTTGATATTGACCAACCACACAAACCATCCGAAGGGGGACGCTTCCAGGGCGCCATGAGGCCGTGCAAGAAGATCTCACGATGCAAACCAATGAAGGAGACTGCAGGACATGTTGACACACATCCTTCTCCTACTTACTATAAATACTCTCTCCGTTCACCTTGATATTGACTCATGCAAACACCATCTGAAGATGGATGCTCCCAGGGCACCATGAGGCCAAGCATGAATCTCATGGCGTGAACATTCAGGGAGAAACGTGAGTGGAATTGACATATTATATATATATATATTTCTCCCACTGAATATTTTAAAACCTATGCTTTAGTTTACTTAGAAAAAAACACGGCTAATTATTGTAACTAGGTGACTGTTTAGGTTTGCCCAAAAGTAACTCTTACTTTGGAAAGTTGAACAACTTTTGATCATCATTCACTAAATACTTTAACAAACTCTTTGATCAACTGTTGCATGCTTGCAGTAAATCTATCTAATTCATTTTTCCAGGTAGGTTCCCAGGTAGGGGTGATCCGTTCCTTCAGCTTAAATACCTCAGCCTAGCCAGAACCCGCCTTAGACAAAAGGTCCCTTATAGATAGATTTATAACAAATTTAATATTTTATGAAAATCAGTTTAATCCTATTAAATCGATTTAAAAGATTAAACTTAGGTTTCTAATCACATTAGAACCATGCACTTAGGTCTATCTCAATCAAATTTTAAAACCCTTTTAAAACATGATTTTACCTAAGTTCGCATGCAACTCTTTCTATTGATTTTAGTTCTAATTTCCATTATAACTCTTATAAAAGGAAACAACTAAAATCATCCACAATGCGAAGCAACACATACTCAAGCCATTTATAACTCTTATAAATTAACCTAAGATTCATGTTCCATGCATTGTTAATTCATTACTACTTTTATATAACTCTTATATAACAAAATGAACCAAGCATACATGCTCTCATACACCCTTATATTATAACACTTATAAAAATGATGCATGAATATGCTTCATGCATGTATAAATATAACTCTTATATTATATGATACATGAGCATGCTTTAATGTAATTTGATCATTCAATCTACTATATTATAACACTTATAATATAAAGATGATGTATGAATAAAATGCATAACCTAAGGTGGGTTTTAAAACTATATGTTATATATTATGGCATATAAACAAACATACATCTCATGTACATTAGATAAAAGTTGATGGACGGGATAATTAGCCTCAAATCCTCAAGAATAAAGCTAACTATTACAAAGAGCGTTGAGTCCACCGATTCAAACAGGCGAACCGAGTCTTGAACCGTCTAGGCGAAGCCGTGTATCCTTGATCGAGTAACAGCTCCTTGTGATCGTCTAGCAATGCTGTATGAGCATAAATGATCGTTTAGCAATGATCGAGTACCTTTGATTATGCGATGAAGCATGAAAGTCATGCGATCGTGCAACACATATCGTGTAATGCATACCTTAAACAATCAAGTAGACGACAACGATGCGGTAAAGAATAATCGTTTAAATGATCGCTGAGCAAGTGTCAAGTATCGTATACATGGTGATCATGTAGCCAATAACTATGCGATGAAGCATGTTGGACTACACGATCGTTTAGTGCATGCGCCTATTAAACGACGAGTATAAAAAAAAAACTCTATACGATCGTTTAACCCAAATGTCCATGCGATCAAGCAGCCAACATAATTTGATAGAGTAAACTCTTTACTCATTACTCATTCATTTAGCATTAGCTATACAATTGTTTAGTAAATACTACACGATCGGGTAGAACTTTTCTACACGATCGTTTAGTCAAATCTGAACGATCGTTTAGCCTGGGCTACATGATGCGACCAACCTTTAGTCTTCTTCCTCGATGAGAACAACATCTCCATGCTTCGAAACTTCATCACAAACGACTCAAAACACTTCAAACACTTTGAATACAGACTCGATTGCTTGTTAATTATGCCCAAAAATGCAGGGGCCCTTACAAATTAACACTTTGTAAACTTAAAGAGAGCTTTAAACAGAGGAAATCATCCTGTAAACATCCATCAACACATCCACAAACACATTTAACTCCTCAAAGCATTGTAGAAAACTTAAAACCCACCATGCCTATAAAAGAAGTTCAATATAGCAATGGAATTTGGAATATCATTACAACATGGCTCTAATACCAATTGTAGGAAATCTAATAGAGATCCTTTGACCAGTGAAAGTGGATTGTTCCAAATTCCATTCAGAATGAACACAAACAATTACAGTCTTAACGGAAATAGATTATGCATAAACAGAAATTACAACATGCTACTTAATATGAAGATACAACGGATAGAGTATACAAACCTTTGAAGAACTCATCTTCAAGTATTCCTCGATCGTTCAACAAATAATTCAATTAGCATGAACTTGAATGCAACAAATCGAACACACTCTCAACGAACGTCTGAATGAACCTCGATCCCAATCGAGTAAGTAGGAGATGAAGGATGTCTATCGCATAGATGATGTACTCGATCGTTTAGTAAATGGAAGCCTATCGTATAGACTTTGCTACTCGATCGTGTAGAAACGATTAAGCGAGTAACTATCGTATAGTAAACTCGTAGCTCGATCGTGTATGCTCTCTATGCTATCGCTTCGTAAAACCTTCTTACTTGATAGTCATTTTTTCGTGGGATTTTCCAAATGAATCATCAATCAAATTTTGGAAAACCATTTTTCTTTTTATCTCACAGTTACCATAAAACTTCCAATAACCTCCCACTCCATTCGGTTATTAGAGAAACTGAATAATTAATTATCATATAATTAATATGTTATAAATAAATATAATAACCAACTTATCATATTATATTTATAACCTATAGTTTTAATATTTCATCATACGAAACATATAAACTATAGTTATTTTTCTATTTTATGATATTTAATATAAATAATTTTTATATTAATTCCTCCAATTTATGTATCTAATACATCATATCAATGATATCACATATAATTGAATTTCCTCTTGTTAATTTGAACACTTCAAATTAACCCAAAATCTAATTCTCAACTTGAACCCATTGAGCTACCGAGGGGACCTCATGGACCTATAGTTTGAAGCTCCAACGGTACGTGAATAACTGATCAAACTTTTTAATCACGAGATCCACCATCCGTTAATTGTTGGTCTCTCAACTAAAGACTGACAGCTGCACTCTTCGCATTACAGATATATTTCTGTGTCCATATGACCAATCAACAGAGCAATGACCCTTTATAAATCGCTCGTAAGTATAACTAGGCCAATTCACCGTTTTGCCCCATGTAGTTACATCTAACTCCTTAGGTACCACTGATTCCTCTAATGAACAATAAGTCATAGTTCTACTATGATTAAGTCCTCTCAGTCCAGGAAAGGGTGTGGCCACTATGTTCAAGACTCGGAATCAGCCCTTAAGAGAGCAATTTATCTACTTACCCCTGCTTTAGGGAAGGAGTGAATTCCATTTCATGAGCTGATTTCCCAGCTCCTCAATCAGATGAATCCCCAAAATGGTAGACTTGTTGAGTTGGCAATCTGACCACTCTCACCCATATAAATCAAAGTACCGTCCTCATAGGCAGAAGTTTCCAACTCACTCAGGATTAAGGTCATGTCACCTATGGTCATTTTAGTGAAATGTAAGTCTTAGTTATCAACAGCATTATATAAAGAGACTAATCATCCCGTGGTCTGGTCTTATACAAACTATTTGTATAGGATACCTCCGCTCGCATGTCTCCACATGAATGGTCAGGATCAGACCATTTGTAGCACTTTACAACACTTGTAACATCTACAAAGCGGGCTGTATCCGTAGTGTCAACAGAATAAGGTATCCCTCCTTTATCCATCTACTACAAACCATTTAGATTTTCACTTAAGGCATGATCCATTTGTATGTCTCACAAGCATGCTTAAGTTACATAAAATAACCACGGATCTTAGTTTATTAGATTTAAGTAAATTCTTATAAAATAACATTTATTTTATTAATAACAATATGTGTACAAAATATTTACAAACTACGAGACCACTAGGAGAATTAGGATACCAATCCCAACATTAAGCCCCATGTTTACTAGTGATTCTAAAATTATTTTCCTTGTTAGGCCTTTGGTCAAAGGATCCACCAAATTTTTCTCAAACCTCACATATTCCATGGAAATAACTCCTCCCCTTAGCATTTGTTTCACAAATCCATGTTTAAAACGTATATGTCTCCTTTTGCCATTATGTACACTATTCTTGGCAATACCTATGGCAACCTATGAATCACGGTGCACAAAGACTGGTATTGATGCCCCCCACAATGGTACATCTTCTAATAGGCTTCTAAGACATTCAACCTCCTGTCCTGCTAGTTCTAGAGCAATAATTTCATATTCCATAGTGGGTCTAGCTATGTAAGTCTGTTTTGTAGACTTCCACGATATTGCTCTCCTTCGAGTAAGAATACGTATCCACTTGTAGAACTGACCTCGTCATTATCAGATACCCAGTTTTCATCTCAATAACCTTCTAATACAGTAGGGAATTTGTTAAAATGAAAACAGTAGTTCATGGTGCCCTTAAGATATCGTAATAGACAACGAAGAGCATTCCATTGATTCTTATCATGATTATTTGTATATCTACTCAATCTACTCACAACACATGCAATATCAAGTCTAGTATAGTTCATTCAAAATGTTGGCTTTTTTTAAGGAACACTTGGAGGATGAGTCTAAGAAGAAAAAGAGCATTGCACCTAAAGACCATTTCCTTAGAAATTGATTCCAAAGACGAGGATAGCCTTGATGAAGATGATGTTGCCTATCTCTCACGTAAGTACAAAAATTTCATCAAAAGGAATAAGCAATTCAAAAAACACCTATCAACCCAAAAAAAGTCAAAAGGTGAGAAGAGTAAAAAGGATGAGGTTATTTGTTATGAATGCAAAAAATCGGGTCATATAAGAACGGATTATCCACTCCTCAAATCATCTAAGAAATCCAAGAAGAAGGCAATGAAGGCTACTTGGGATGATAGTAGTGAAAGTGGAAGTGGAAGTGGAAGTGATGATAATGAAGTGGCACACCTTGGTCTCATGGCTCATAGTGACAAAAATGATGAACTTGATGATGGGGTAACTCTAAAACTTCCTTCTTATGATGAAGTTTTTGAAGTTTTTGAAAGTATGCAAAATGACTTAGAAAAACTTAGCTCAAAATATGTTGTGCTTAAGAAGAAATACAATACTTTGACTAGTGAAAATAAGTCTTTACTTGATGAAATTGCTTGCTCTAAAGAGAATGAGCATGTTGTGAAAATTGTTGGAATAAATACATCTTAAGCATATTTGTGATTGTGAAGAGAAAAATGCATTGCTTGATAAAGTTAGGTTTCTTGAGCATGATGGTTTTGAAAAGGATAATTTGATTAAATCACTTAAAGAAAAAAAATCAAATGTCTTGAAAGAACTTGATAATATTAAAAAAAATATATTAAAAAGTTGACAATAGGTGTACAAAAATTGGACAAAATAATTGAAGTAGGCAAGCTTTTTGGTGATAAGAGAGGTTTAGGCTATATTGATGAATGTTTTACTCCTTCAAGTTCTAAAACTATATTTGTTAAAGAATCCTCTATTGTGCCTAATTTTCCTAATGATGTGTCTAATAATGCTAAATCTAGTTTCATGCCTATATGTTATAATTGTGGTGTTGAAGGTCATATTAGACCTAAGTGCTTTAAATTGAAGTATAGTCACACTTCTTCTTCAAGAAGAAACTTTTCTCAAAGAGCAAAGTTTTACAATGTTCCAAGAATAGTAAAGTGCATAAAGTTATTGTTAGAAATAAATCCTTGCATAATGTTGTTTGTTTTTCTTGTGGCAAGTATGGACATAAAGCTTCTTCTTGTTACTTGTCTAGTTTGAATGCTTTTAATGCTAATACAAAAATGAAATGGATCCCTAAGATTATAAATGCTAACACTATTGGACCCAAACAAGTGCGGGTACCAAAGAATCAAACTTGAATTTTTTGTTTGTAGATTTGCTTGAAAGCCTCCAAGAAAAATAAGTGGTACTTGGATAGTAGTTGCTCAAGGCACATGACTGAAGACCGATCCATGTTTATTTCTTTCTCCAAAAAGGATGAAGGCATGGTAACTTTTGGTAAAAACAAGAAAATAAAATTATTGGCAAGAGTAATATAGGTAATGAATCTTCTATTTTGATTTAAAATATGCTTTTAGTTTATGGTTTAAAGCATGATTTACTTAGTATTAGTCAATTATGTGATAAAGGATTTAGAATTGTGTTTGATAAAAAGAATTGCATCACTGAAAATGTTTGTGATAGAAAAGTCATGTTTGTTGGAAATAGGGATGAAAATGTATATACCCTTGATTTGAATGATTGTCCTATTATTGATGAATGTCTTTCCTTGTTGTAAGATGGTTCTTGGTTATGGCATAGAAGACTAGGACATGCTAGCATGCACTTAATTTCAAATATTTCCAAAAATTCTTTGGTTAGAGGTTTTCCTAAATTTAAATTTGAAAAAGATAAAGTTTGTGATGCTTGTCAAATGGGAAAGCAAACTAAGTCTTCTTTCAAATCTAAAAAGGTGTCTCTACTACTAGACCCCTACAACTATTATATATGGACTTATTTGGCTCTTCTAGAATTGCTAGTTTTGGAGGGAACTATTATGCCTTTGTGATAGTTGATGATTTTTCAAGATTTACTTGGGTTTTGATGATACTTTGAAAAGTTTTATTAGTTTTGCTAAAAGAGTTCAAAATGAAAAAGGATTTTTTATTTCCAAAATTAGGAGTGATTATGGAGGAGAATTTGATAATGATGCTTCTAAAGCTTTGTGAAGAAAATAGTTTTTCTCATAATTTTTCATCTCCAAGAACTCTTCATAAAATGGTGTGATTGAAAGAAAAAATAGTACTTTGCAAGAATTTGCTAGGTCAATGTTGAATGAGTATGGTTTACCTAAATATTTTTGTGTAAAGCCATTAATACCATTTGCTATATTTTTAATAGAGTTTTAATTAGATCATCTTTAGATAAAACTCCTTATGAGCTTTGACATGTTAAATTTCCAAATATTGGGTATTTCAAAGTTTTTTGTTGCAAATGTTTATTTTGAATAACAAAGAAAGCTTGAAAATTTTGATTCTAAGACGGATGTTGGTATTTTTCTAGGATATTCCTCTACTAGTAAAGCTTATAGAGTTTTCAATAATAGAACTTTAGTTATTGAAGAATCTATGCATGTTGTGTTTGATGAATCATGTAATAATGTTTCCAATGAATCTATTTGTAGTGATGATTTGGAAAAAGATTTTGGAGATTTACTTGTTAGTGATAAAGACAAAGAAATTATCTCAAGTATGCAAGGAGTGAGCATCAATGAAAAGAAGGAAGATGATTCTTCATCCATGCCTAAAGAGTGAACAAATGCTTCATCTCATCCCAAGGATTTGATTCTTGGTGATCCCAAAAAAGGTGTGAAAACTCGTTCTTCTCTTAATTTATTTAGTATTCTTGCTTTTGTTTCTCAAATTGAACCTAAAAGTTTTAAAGATACCAAATGCAATAAGTTTTGGATTTTAGTTATGCAAGAATAATTAAATCAATTTGAAAGGAAAAAAGTTTGAGAATTAGTCCCTAGGCCTTCTAATGCATCTGTAATTGGAACTAAATGGGTATTTAAGAAATAAAATGGATGAAAATGGAAATATCATTAGAAATAAAGCTAGACTTGTAGCTCAAGGTTATTGTCAAGAAGAATGTATAGATTATGAAGAAACTTTTGTAGCAGTTACTGGATTAGAAGCTATTAGAATATTGCTTGCTTTTGCCTTTTATAAAGATTTCATTTTGTTGAAGTTGCTACCCTAAATCTCGTGGGTCTTGTAGTTTGTAATTGTATGTACAAACAATTTATTTATTTAATAAAATATGAGATGTTTTATTTATCATTTAGTAGCATTAATCCAGAAAACCAACAAACTAACATCCAAGATATCTGTAACTTAAACATGTATGTAGAGACATACAGGTGGATCATATTTGAGTGATAACTTAAATAGTCTGTAGTAGATGGATAAGGTTAGATACCTTATACTGGTGACACTACGAATAGAGCCCACTTTGTAGATGTTACAATTGTTGTAAACTACCATAAATGATATGATCTTGATCATTCATGTAGAGACATGTGATCAGGGGTGTTCTGTATAAAAGAGTTTGTATAAGACCGAACAACGAAATGACTAGTCTCATTATATAACACCGTTCATAATTGAGACTTACATGTCACTAGACTTACATTTCACTAGAATGACTATAGGTGACATGACTTGAATCCCAAGTGCGTTGTGAACTCCTGCCTATGAAAGTGGTCCTTTGATTTGTATGGGTGAGAGTGGCAAGATCACCGACTCAATAAGCCTACAATTTTGAAGATTCGTCTGATTGGGAAGTTGAGAACATATCTACACAAGATGGAATTCACTTCTTTCCTGATGTCGGTGTAAGTAGATAAATTGCTCCCTTAATGGCTGCTTCTGGAGCTTGAACAATGTGGCCCCACACTCTCTCTTGGCCCAAGAGGAGTTTGATCATAGTTGGACTATGACTTATTATTCATTAGAGGGATCAGTGGTACTTAAGAAGTTAGATGTAACTACAGAGGAAAAATGGTAGTTTTGACCTAGTTATACTTACGAGTAATTTATGAATGGTCGTCGCGCTGTTGACTTGTTATATCCAATGGACACAAAAATATATCTGTAGTTCAAAGAGTGCAGTTGTCATTCTTTAATGGAGTGTTCAACAGTTAATGGATGTTGAACAAATTAATTAAAGGATTTCAATTAATTATTCAAATACCATTGGAGCTTCAATCTATATGTCCATAAGGTTCTCTCTGTAGCTCAATAGGGATTATTGGAAATTAATTTTGGATTAATTTGAATTGTTCAAATTAATTGAGGGAATTAATTATATTGATGTAATTAATTTAACTTAATTATATATGATATAATTACTATAATGTATTTGATATATTATAATCTAAAGTCTATTTGAGAAGAAATAAATATATGAATATGATTCAAACATTAATTATGTGAATTGGATTCATGTAATTAAATTTAATATAAATGAGATTTATATTAAATACCATGTATTAATAAGAGAATTAAAACTATAGGTTATATTGTATTGTATTTGATACAATATAAGACTATAGGTTATGTGTTATATATGATATAACATATAGTTATATATATGTGTGTGTATATATATATATATATATATAAATTAAAATTAATTTAATTTAATTTTAATTTTAAAATTAAAGAGAGGGAAATAACTTCTCTCCCCTTAATTCTCTCATGACCTATGTGGTGAATGGGAAAAAATGAATCCTACGATTTTCTTCTTCACAAAGGAGTTACAATGTGGGGTCAGTCATTCTCTATGAAAAAAAAAACTCTCTATCTCTTCCAAAGTCTCAGAACCCACACCTCTTGAGAAATTCTCATCCCAAAAGAATACAGAGGTAACTATTTGTGGTTATGTCCTCACTAGTGTTGCTCTGTTCGTTATTGATCATGATCTTCGTGGAAAGGAGGATTTACAAGAAGAAATTGTTCTTCAAGAGTAAGTAAACCCTAATTCTATTTTTTTTTCCCTTCTCAAGCATGCTGTAAAATTAATTTGTTAATTACATAATTATGTTCTGTAATTTTCATTCTGTGTAAAAACTAAAATTGGGCTAATCCCCCTTCCTCAATGGAACTTCACCGTTGCTTCACATTTTGTATCAAATGGATGTGAAAAGTTCTTTTTAAATGGTTATATTGTGGAGGAAGTTTATGTAGAACAACCGTCGGGTTTTGAAAGCTTTGATTTGCCTAATCATATTTATAAGTTAAAAAATGCTCTTTATAACTTAAAACAAGCCCCAAGAGCTTAGTATGATAGGTTAAGCAACTTTTTACTTGAGAATGACTTTAAAATGGAAAAAATTGGTACTACTCTCTTTATTAAGGATTAAGGATAATGATATACTTAGAGTGCAAATATATGTTGATGATGTTATATTTGGTTCTACTATTCCATCTTTGTCTGAAGAATTTTCTAAGTGTATGCATAGTGAAATTGAGATGAATATGATGGAAGAACTTAGTTTCTTCCTTGGACTCCAAATTAAACAACTCAACAATGACATCTTCATAAGTCAAGAAAAATACACAAGGAATTTGCTCAAGAGATTAAAATTCAATGAAGGTAAAATTGCAAAAACTCCTATGAGCACTACCATTAAGCTTGACAAAGATGAAAAAGGTAAATATGTGGACATAAAGACTTATCGAGGTATGATTGGATCTTTACTAGTAGACCAGATATCATGTTAAATGTATGACTATGTGCTAGATGTCAATCTTGTCCTAAGCAATCACAATTGCATGCCGTTAAAAGAATAGTTAAATATTGGCTTGGAAATATTGATGTAGGCTTATGGTATCCTAGAATTGTTGAATTTAATTTGGTTGGATATTCTTATGTGGATTTCTCCAGTAGTTTACTTGACAGTAAGAGTACTAGTGGGACTTACCAATTTCTTGGTAGTTTCTTAGTATTTTGGTATAGTAAAAAGCAAAATTCAATTGCTTTATCTACTACCGAAGCGGAATATATTGTGATTGCTAATTGTCTACACAAATTCCTTTGGATGAAACAAACTCTTTGTGATTTTGGATTAAAGTTTGATAGCGTGCCCATATTTTGTGATAATACTAGTACTATTAATTTGACTAAGAATCCTATCCATCATTCTAGGACTAAGCATATTGATATTAGGTATCATTTTATTAGAGAGCATGTGCAAAATGGTAATATTACTCTTGAATTTGTAAGCCCTAATAATCAATTAGCGGATGTTTTTACTGAGCCTTTGAAGAAGAAAGTTTCTGCAAAAATAGGCTTGAGCCTGGTATTATTTGTTATGATGCATCTTGATTTCCTATCTTACTTGATATTATTATATAATGCATATTGATAGGGAGAGAATTGGAATTTTTATATATCTCATATTGTTTTAGAGGAAACACTTATATGTTTATCGTTCTTTTTTATGATTCCAGAGGGGGAGAAATATAAGAAAAATATGTTATGATTGTGTTGAATGATTGTTTCTATTGAATGTATTATTTAGGGGGAGAATTAGTTAAAGAGAGAATTTCAAGCATGATCTTTGTGGTGATATGTGTTCTTGTTATTAAAATTACTTGTTAATCATATGTGTTGCTATCGTTATGTGCATTTCAAGTCTTTTTTTCTATGGTTTGCCATCATAAGAAGGGGAAGATTGTTGGCTTTTTGGCCTTTAATCTCAAATTAATTAATTAATTAATATTTTGATGATAATAAATCTAATTTTTTTTACTAGTAATATTATTATTTTGAATAGTCCATAGCGTAGAGCTCGGAACAACATTCTGATGCATCTTGAATCATCTAAATCGGAGTTCGGATGAAAATTATATCACAAAAAGATGCGTAACAGAAAAATACCTGAGATGGTGATGTGGCAAATTAATAATCAAATTGGACTAATTAGAGATTGCCACTTGGAGCTATAAGGTGAGTGACATATGGAGCTTTAAATTTGCAATTGGTGGATTTTAGTTTTTATTGAAAGAAAAGAGAATTAAAAGAAATTGATTTTGTAAAAAAATGATTTTGTTAAATTAAAAAAAAATGAATTTAATATTATTTTATATTTGTGTCTAAGAGTTAGTTTTTGAAAAATGGTGGACTCTTGTTTTTATGTTAGGTTTTAAAAGAAATGATTTTAAAAAATATATATTATTATATTATATTTTGTTTGGGTATATGGCTAGTTGAGTTTAAATCTCCAGCATTCAATTTAACTTTTTTTAATAATCCAACGGCTCAAATTAAAATTCAATTTTTATCCCACTTCCCTTTCTTTTTATACTTCATCTTCTCCAAATTATTTCAACTCTTCACATTTTACAATCCTAAAAAAATTAGCAAAAAAAGCCACCATTGTTACTCTCTCTACAAGCTTCCAAGTTTCTTTCTTTTCATCTTATTCTTGAGAGAAATTTCAATTGTATTGTGAGGATTAAAGTGTGTGAGCTTAAACTTGTTTACCCACTCTTTTTAGATAGTTTTATTGTGTGATTTAAAGCTTAAAAAAATATTGTTATGGTTGGGTCCTAAATCGTGGAAAGGATCGAGTTTACTCTTGAACCCGTAAAAGGAGCGAGGTAGTTGTTTGGCTCTCATCCATGGAAAGAGTCAAAAAGATTTTTTAATCGAAGTCCCAAGATGCGCTTGGGAAACTGGATATAGGTCGTATTTGACTAAACCACTATAAAAATTACGGAGTCTTCTTCTCTATCTCTTTCCTAGCTATTTTTTCATTTAATTTTAATTGCTTGATTTTGTTGATTGAGATTGATTGAGTATATTGTTACATAATTTTTATTAAGCTTTTTATTTAGCATAAATTAGAGTATTTATTAATTTAATTTAAAAATACCTAATTAGATCAAATTGAGCATACTTTAAGAAAAAATTTAATTAAACACTATTCATCCCCCGTCCCCCTTCTAGGATTACTATACAGGTCCAACAAAAAAACATAACATTACCTATGATCTTTGCATATTCAGACTGAGATACACTATCTCCTTTATTTTTCTTAAGACTTATACCAGCATCACATGGAGTTCTTACAAGAGGATCATCAAAACAGTCAAATTTCTATCATAATTTCTCAATGTAGTGTGACTGACACAGTGAAAAACCATTTTCAGTTTTTCTTATCTTAACACCAAGTATTACATCAGCTTCCCCTTAAATCTTTCATTTCGAAATGTGACGATAATAATAATTTGGTATTACATATCGTCTCTATGTTTGTTCCAAAAATGAGCATATCATCAACATACAAACATATAATCACAGACTTAGCTCCAAACAACTTTGAATAAACACATGTATCTGAGGAGTTTACCTTAAGCCCATTGTTTATCAAAGTATCATTGAATTTTTCATACCATCGTTTGGGAGCTTGTCTAAGACCATAAAGATATATTTTCAGTTTACATACTTTGTTTTCCTGACTGGCAACTGTAAAGCTTTGAGGTTGTATCATATAGATTTATTGAATTAGAAGTCCATGGATAGCAGTTAATGCAATCAAGGCTCTAATTGTAGCTATTTTTGTTACAGGAGAATACGTGTCAAAGTAGTCAATACCTTGTTTTTGTGTATACCCTACTACTACCAATCTAGCCTTGTATCTTTCAATTAAACCACCTGGTCTTATTTCCTTTTTAAAAATTCACTTGCACTTAATAGGTTTACTTCCTTTTGGAAGATCTACTAAGTTCCAAGTTTGGTTCATGATTAGAGAATCCAATTCACTCTTAATGGCTTCCTTCCATAAGCTAAAGTCTAAAAAACTTAAGGCTTCTTGATAACTTTTAGGATCCCCATCTATTAGATACATATATGCAAACTGACAATCAATATCATTTGGTCTCTCAATTAAAAAAGTAGTTAAAAAATAAATGCCAATTTTTTTCTCGGTTCTCTGTCTCTTATTTCTTCTAGGTTCTATATCATGCATTCTATCCATAGTGCTAACATCTACAGATTTAGACATACTACAAGAAGTTGTATTATTTCTTGTTTCATGCATACTATTCGATGAGGAAGGCACGAAAACAGATACATTCTCACAATTAGACGTTCTAATAGATTCAATGTTTTCCTTTTTCAATGGAAAAACATGCTCAAAGAATTCAACATCCATATATTCACATACGAATCTATCATTCAAACACATAAATCTGTATGCTGCTTTCTTAAGCATAACCAATAAACACATAATCAAAAGTTTTAGATCCTACCATAGGTTTCTTAAATGCAAGATATGGTACCTTAACTATGTTGGGATTAGTGTCCTAGTTCTCCTAGAGTCTCATTGTTTTGTAAAGGTACACATTATTTAATGAATAAAATAAATATTATTTAATTCTAGCATTTACTCATATCCAATAAACAAAGCTCCTTGGTTGTCTTATGTGAACTTAAGCATGTATATGTGATATACAAATGGATCATGCCTTAAGTGATAACCTAAATAGGTTTGTAGTATAAGGATTAAGGTGGGATACCTGATCCTTGTGACACTACGGATACGACCCACTTTGTAGAGGTTTGCAAGTGTTGTAAACTACTATAGATGGTAGATCCTGACCATTCATGTAGAGACGTGCGAGCGGGGGTGTCCTATACAAAGAGTTTGTATAAGACCTGGACCACGAGATGACTAGACTCTGTATATAACATCGTTGATACTAGAGACTTGCATCTCACCTAAACGACCATAGCTGACACAACCTCAATTCTGAGTGTTTTGGGAACTCTTGCCTTTGAGGGCAATTCTTTGATTAGTATGGGTGAGAGTGGCTAGATTGCCAACTCAACATGCCTACCTTTTGGGGGACTTGTCTGATCTTGGAGTTGGGAACTCAATCCACAAGATGGAATTCACTCCTTTCCTGAAGCAGGGATAAGTAGAGAGATTGCTCCCTTAAAGGCTGATTCCGGGGCTTGAGCATAGTGGCCACAGTTTCTCTTTGGAAGAGAAGACTTAGTCATAGTAGAACTATGACTTATATTCATTAGAGGGATTAGTGGTACTTAAGAAGACAGATGTAACTATTAGGGCATAACGATTATTGGCCTAGCTGTACTTACGAGGTTGTCGCACTACTGATTGGTTAAGATAGACACATAATATATCTATGGTAAGGAGAGTTCAACTGTCGCTCTTTAGTGGAGTGCTTGACAGTTAACGGATGGTGGATCCCATGACTAAAGAGTTTAGTCAGTTATTCACGTACCGTTAGAGCTTCGAGCTAAAGGTCCATAAGGTCTCCTTGGTAGCTCAATGGATTCAGTTAAGAATCAGTTCTTGGTGTTGATTTGAAATGTTCAAATTGACAAGAGGTATTTTGATTATATTTGATATGATTGGTATGATGTATGAGATACATCTAGTGGAGGATTAATGTAAATGAGATTTACATTAAGTACCATGGAATAGAAAAAGAACTATGATTTATATGTTTCATGAGATGAAATATTAAAACTATAGGTTATAAATATAGTATGATAAGTTGGTCATTTATATTTATAATAATATTAATTATTGGATAATTAATTCTTTTTCTTTAATAACCAATTGAGTGGATGGTTATTGGATGGATTTTCATGGTAACCGTGAGTTAAAACGAAAATTGTTTTCCTAATTTTGGTAAGTTTTTTATAAAAGTTTTTTGAGATTTCTCTCTCGCAAAAAGAATCTCGCAGAGTTTTCAAGTAAATATAGATTTACTAAACGACGGCTTGGGCGAGCTAAACGATCATGCAGTAGCGAGCTAAACGATCGTGCAGTATTTACTAAGCGATAGCTTGCCTAAAGTAAACGATCGTGTAGTGTTTGTAGGTGACAGACACTGAGCTATGCAATGAGCTAAACAATCGTTTAGGTTTTGCTAGACGATCGTGTATCATTAGCTAAACGATTAGGCATCGACCTATACGATAGGTCTCCGCCATCTCCCACTTGACCAGTTGTGTACACGATCAGTGTTTCCTCCTTCGTCTGCCTTATTCCAAGTTCAAACAAAGCCCACCCTCTGGATTCTCACACCGAGAATACCAAGGTAGCCTTCTTAGTGGTGTTATACTCAACTCGACACTATCAAGGTTCTGTGGAGGTCGTTCGTGTTGCTAAGAAGTTCGTGACCGAGGCGATCGCTGAGTTCGAGTGCGAAGTGTTCGTGAAATGTTGCAATCGTGTATTTCGAGGCGTTCGAGGTTGCTGTGTTCGAGCGTTCATGAGCAAGGAGTGTGGAGACGAGTCTACAAATGGTTGTAGAGTTTTCTCCTTGTTCATTTGTAGTTGTTCATGTTGTAATTTTTGTATTAATTGCATAATTGTATGTTTTGTTGAAGACTGTAATTTGTAATGTTCATTCATGATTATAATTTGGAACGATCTTTTTTCCGTTGCTAATGGAAATATCGAGTTCGATTTCCTTTAAGCCAAACATCCCCACACCCTCATGTAGGATAGATTAGGTGTATATTCTTTCTAGAGTTTGTAAAGTGTCTTATTCAGTTTCTTCTGAGGTACTATGTTAAGAATAAAACAGGTAGAAAGCACAGCTTCCCCCCACATATTATCAGACAATCCATAACTTAACAACATAGGAAGTCATTTCCTTAAGAGTTCTATTTTTATGTTCTGCTAATTTTGTTGTGGTGGATAAGATACAATAAATTCATGAATAATGTCATTTGATTCACAAAATTCTTTAAGTGTATTATCATTATATTCAACACCTCTATCTGACCTTAACCTTTTAATCTTCTTATC
The DNA here is from genome assembly GCF_009727055.1 of Benincasa hispida. Taxonomy (NCBI): domain Eukaryota; kingdom Viridiplantae; phylum Streptophyta; class Magnoliopsida; order Cucurbitales; family Cucurbitaceae; genus Benincasa; species Benincasa hispida. The sequence continues at coordinate 33,740,274 of NC_052360.1, read as the reverse complement.
TAATTGATTTTCTACTTCTGCTTTATATTTCAAAAGCATACTACCAACTTCATCTTTTGTTTTTAAAAGATAGATTTTAGTACATCTAGAAAAATCATCAACAAAAGAAATATAGTAATTTTTTCCACCTCTACTTGTGGTGTTTTTTAAATCAGCTCAATCAGAGTGAATCAGTTCTAGTAATTCTGTACTTCTGGATGTGGCAGGTTTAAAAGGATTCTTGATAAACTTCATTTCTACAGAAACAATGCATTTACTAATTTCATGTGTTTCAAATGCACTAATCAATTTAAATTCTTAAGTTTCTTAAGCGATGGAATATTCACATGCCACATATCCAAAAACTCAACTATGTAAGCAGAATTAGAAACACTTGCATTCATCAAATTTGAAATAGACAATATTTAATATAAAAAGACCATCAGTAAGATATCTCTTACCAACAAAGTCTCCGTTTTTTGTGAGGACAACCTTGTCAGCTTCTAGGATAACCTTAAGCTCAGGCCGATTCAATAGACTCCCAGATACCAAGTTCCTAAGTAAGAAAGGTATATACAATACATTACTTAAGCATAAAGTTTTTCCAGAGGTTAATTTTAAAAGAACCTTCCCTTTTCCAAGCACTCTTGCTGTGGTAGAGTTACCTATGAACACACATTCTCCATCAGTAGTGTCCTTGTAGTCATGGAAGAGCTCTCGATTTGAGTAGAAATGTCTCGAAACTCTGGTATCAAGTATCCAGTCAATTTTGCCACAAGGTTTGCTTCCACATCAGCAACGATTATGTCATCTTGTACAAAAAGATTAGCTTGTGGTGTGGGTTGTTGATTTGGCTTTCCTTTCCTTTGACCTCATTGGAAGGATTTGTAGCTTGTGATGTCCATTCTTTTGAGAGGAATTTTTCATCCCATACTACTTCTTATGATTTTTGAACCTGTTTTTGTTAACAGTAGAAGATTTAACCAAGTTAGTATTAACTAAATTTAGATTTTCGAAAATTAGCTTATCTTATAGCCTGTTGGCTTATTCCGTGTGCATGTGACTGAACAGTTCCTGGATTGTCAGATCATTCTTTTTGTGTTTCAGATGATTTCTATAGTCACTTTATATTTACTTGGAGAACCTCACACATTTTCATGCCCTCAGTCAGAACGTTGGCCACCAAATTTTCATATTCATGTATCTACTCGACTACCGGTTTCTCGTTCGTCATCTGGAATTGTAGCCATTTACCGATGACGTACTTCTTATGACCAACATCATCTTCTCAATATCGACCAACATCATCTTCTCCATATCGAGATCCAACGTACTCCAAATTACCTTTGCTGACTTTTGGACCACGAACAGATCGAACATTGAATTTGTCATATAATTCAGTAGATAGCCACTAATTGTTTTGTCGTCATTCTCGTACTTATCAGGATCAATTGCAGAGGACAGCTTTGATTGATCAAAAACATCAAGGCGTTGTTTGGAGGATTTTGGATAAAAGACAATGGTCACGTTCTCGGTAGGGAGAGCAACGGAGCCGGAGCGGGGCAGGGATGCACTCCTCATTCCCGTCCCCATGGGGATTTTTAATACCTGTGCCCGCCCCATTCCTCGTTTTAGGAGTCGAGGTCGGGGTCGAGAAGTCCTCGTTTGGGGATTCGGGTCCCCTCGTGGAAAAATCCCTACTTTTTATTTTATTATTTTTATTAATTTAAAATTAACTAAATTTCATATTTATATTAAAATTGTAAATTTTATATAGGAAATTAGTATTACTGTTACATATAGTTGTTTAAATTAAATATTACATGTCTTTTTTGTCATAAATTAAATAAAATAAAATTTATTATATAGATTTTTAAAATTAAAAAAGAAAAAACTGAAACACACTGTTTCAGTAATTATTATTATTATTATTATAATAATAAATAAATAATTAACAATTAAAAAAATTGGGGCAAGGATGAGGATCGGGTTTGGGGTCGGGGATGGGGCAGAGATCCCCTCCCCGTCCCGAACGAGGACCCGATTTGACCCTTATCCCTGATCAAACTGAGGATTTCCCGGATCCCTCGGGAAATTTTGTCATCTCTAGTTCTCAGTATCAGCAGGTGCTTTTGTGGAGAGGATATAATCAATCTCCAACTACTTGAAGAAGATCAATAATTTCTTAGACCAGCAGCGATAATTTGCTTCGTCCAGTGGTTCGAGCTTGGGCAAATTGGGGAGAACCTTACCATTCTTGATCAACATTTGGTTAATTGCTTTCAGATTGTTAGAACATATATCATGATGCCATGGGGAAACCACTACCCTAAAACCAATTACTGTGCGACTTCGGTGCTAATTGCTATGACAGTTGATCCCCAAGGTTAATGCAACATCTAAATTCAGACGTGCACTTGCTGAAAATGGACAAGAATAGATGAGAAGGTTGCTCAGAACAGAAGAACAATTTGATGAAAACAGAAGAGGAAACAAGTAAGAAACAATCAATTGTGTGATCTCTATTAAATAGTTGAGCAGACAATACGCAGATGAATGTTGTAGCAAATGAACGATCATATGAACGTTGTAGCAGATGAATGGTCATATGAATATTTATACAACGTTCAATACAATGTTCATAATTGGGCAAATGAACAGTCGTGTGATAGCACCAAAATGTATTATTTTCTTTTTCTTAACTATAGGTCGTTACTGTTACGATTGGTGTCCTAAATCTCCTTGTAATCTTGTTGTTTGTAAACTTTGTATAAACATATTGTTATTAATAAAATAAGTGTTATTTTATAATCATATACTCAATCCAATAACCTAAGATTCGAGGTTATTTTATGTAAATTTAAACAAGTATGTAAAGACATACAGGTGGATCTTGTTTAAATAATAACCTAAATGATCTGTAGTAGATGGATAAGGTTGGGTACCTTATCCTGGTGACACTACAGATACGACCCGCTTTGTAGGTGTTACAAGTATTGTAAAGTGCTACAAATGATCTAATCTTGATCATTCATGTGGAGACATGCGAGTGGGGGTATCCTATACAAAGAGTTTGTATAAGACCATACCAAATCCCGGGTGAGTTGTGAACTCCTGCTCATTGTCTCTTTATATAACATCATTGATAATAGAGACTTACATTTCACTAGGATGACTATAGGTGACATGACCTAAATCCTGAGTGAGTTGTGAACTCCTGCTCATGAAGGCAGTCTTTTGATTTGTATGGGCGAGAGTGACCAGATTACCACCTCAACAAGCCTACCATTTTGGGGATTCGTTTGATTGGGGAGTTGGGAACTTAGCTACACAAGACAAAATTCACTCCTTCCCCGATGCAGGGGTAAGTAGATAAATCACTCTCTTAAGGGCTAATTCCGGGTCTTAAACAAAGTGGTCACACCCTCTATTGGCCAGAGAGGACTCAGTCATAGTGAGACTATGACTTATTGTTCATTAGAGGAATCGGTGATACTTAAGAAGTTAGATATAACTACAGAGGCAAAACGGTAATTTGGTCCAGCTATACTTACGAGCAATTTGTGAAGGGTCATCGCACTGTTGATTGGTTATATCCAATGGACACAGAAATATACCTATAGTGCGATGAGTGCAACTGTCGGTCTTTAGTGAAGTGTCCGACAGTTAATGAATGGTGGATAATGTAATTAAAAAGTTTAATTAATTATTCACGTACCGTTGGAGCTTCAAGCTACATGTCCATAAGGTCCCCTTGGTAGCTTAAAAGGATTATGTTGAGAATCAGTTTTTGGGTTAATTTGAATTGTTCAAATTAATAAGATGGAATTTAATTATATATGATATAATTAAATTAATTCAATTATATATGATATAATTGATATAATGTATTTGATACATTATTTGGAAGAATAAATATTTGAATGAGATTCAAATAGTTGTTAATTTAATATAAATATGATTTATATTAAATGTCATAAAATAGAGAAAAAGAACTATAGTTTATATTGTATGTGATGCAATATTAAAACTATAGGTTATAAATATAATATGATAAGTTGGTCATCATATTTATTTATATTATTTATTATTTTGAATAATAATCTTTATTCTCAAAAACTACCTTAGTGGGTGGTTATGGAAATTTTATGGCAATTGGAATAAAATGAAAAAGAGTTTTTTCATTTTACTGCTGAGAGGCTAACACACAAAAGAGAACAACAAGAGTGCAAAGTGAGACAATACAATAGTCTACACGACAAACACAGAGCATATACGATAGGCTCTCTTTGTCTATGTGATAGCCTAAATGATCGAGAAGCTAGCTACACAATAGTGCTACTTCGATTGTCTTCCTCCTCCAAACTCACAAATATCCTCTTAACCAAAATAGTCAGAGTCCACTACTCCTAGGTTCTCACCCTGAGCATACTAAGGAATCCGAGTGGTAGTGTCCCTGTTGGTTCGAGGATTGAGTTGTTGTTTGCTTCTTGTTCAAGAGGAGTGATCGTGACTTGTTCGAAGCGTTCATGAACAAGCTGGATCGAGGGATTACTTGAAGAACGGTTCTTCAAAGGTATAATCTCTCAACCTTTGTTTTATTTCAAAAGCATGCTATAATTTACTTTGAGTTTCCCTTCAATTGGTATCAGGGCCAGGTTGTGTTCTGATTTTCAAATTCCATTGTTGTATTGAATTCGTTTACAGTTTTTGATAGCTTTAAGTTTCTGTAATGCGTTTAAGTGTTAAATGTTTGTGAATGTTGTTGATGGATGTTTCAGGATAGTTGTCTCTGTTTATGGCTTTACTTTTAATTTACAAAAGTTAATTTGTAAGGGCCCTTACGTTTTTTGGCATAATTGCTTACAATCAAGTCTGTATTCTTTTAAGTTTTTTAGTCGTTCGTGAAGAAGCTTCAGACGCAAAGAGTTGCAGTTCGCTTCGATGGAGAAGACAAAAGATTGGTCGCATCGTGTAGCTTAAACAAGATGACTATTTAGATTTGGCTATGCGATCATGTAGCATTTGCTAAATGATCACATATCTAATGCTTCGCGATCATGTTACGTTGGCTACATGATCGTATAGGCGCTCGAGAGATAAACAATGTAGTGTTTAATACTCGACGTAAGGCATGCGCGCTAAATGATCGTGTAGGCTATCATGCTCATCGCATAGTCATTAGCTACACGATCGCATTATATATGATACTCGGCGCTTGCTACTCGATCGTGTAAACTATCATGCTCATCGCATAGTCATTAGCTACACGATCGCATGGCATGCGTTACTTGAAGCGCGCTATGATAACAGGAAATTAGAAGTCAGTTTTACTCGATAACTAAAATCCCTTGGACGCGATATGCAATGCATGTTCTTAAGATATGCGTTGCTAGTCATGCATCGATGGTCATGCGTTGGAATGAAGATCTATTAATAAATGTATGCGATGACCATGCGTCCTGTCATAAGTTTTCTTGCGTTCACGCCAAGTATAATATGAACGCAAGTTTCTCGGGTAATCCGAGGTGGAACACAGGGACTTGTAGCTATATGTATGCGGTGATGTGCATGCGGCGGTTTAAATAAAAGAATGATAGAAGGGTTTCTATATTAACACTACTCCTACTCCTAACTAACAGACAATGCAATGAGAATATGTATGAGAGGTAGAGATACGACAACACTTGACATGAATAAATGAATGGGAAAATAGATAAAATGCAAAGATGTTTTCATTGCAATACTTAAGAGTTACCGCAAGAGCAACCTTAGTCAATGCAAGCCATGCGATCATGCAACACACGTACAATAGTAAACCACCTCTCGGTGCGAATGCTACGACTTCTATTGCTAGAACGCATACGATATATGTGATAAGTCTATAGGACCTACACATAAGCCTCTATTCTTATTTATGTGATGACAAAATGACACACACACAAATAAGGCAACCACATAATATCATTCATATTCCTAAGGTGCATGTGATGCAGGTTAACAAACGGAGCTTATCTCTAAGTTACCCGTTCTTGCCTATACGTTTCAATCCGCTCTCTCGAGTCTTAGATTTGTGTTTTAGACTACTCTCCCAAGTATGTCAAAATGATGAATGAAGCGCTCATAGGACAAGGTAACCGCATAAACTTTGCTAACCTAAGATTGTTACTATCCCTAGTGAATAATGCATACATTACTTAATGCAACCAACCACTTACCCGCCCGGGCAGTTGATTGTTGCTGACTTTACTCATAGACAAGAAATGTGTTAGCCTATAGACAGGCATTGCAGCAACTTCACACTAAGCAAATAAGATTACTCACACACTCGCGCAATGCACACCTCTCGGTGGGTTGCTACATGCTTCATATCTCTAATCTACATGACTAAGTATGCGATACCCAAGCAATCCCACTAAGTGTTGCAATGAAAGTAAACATGCTAAGTAAAGAAGATGGAGATGAAGTCGAAGGAAACAGAGAAATGCATTGAAAAAAATTTGTATTAATTCCTTAATCACAAAATGTCATACAATACAATATATGAAAATAAAGGAAAATGAAGTGACCAGCTGGAAGCAAGCGCTGGAAGTAAAGACTTGCTTCCAACAGATGTGCGTCAAGGCTGCCGGTGGTGCCATGGATGGGTGGAGGAGCTAACTCTCTCAAGATCTTGATCCAGTCGAGGGCTCTAGTCGTCTCTCGGAATGAAGGAAGGAGGTGAAGAACTCTCAAACATCTTCTCATGCAGTTTGTCTAGATCATGGGGAAAATCTCCGAATCACAAGGATCATCCCCGGATAACTTGAATTTCTACTCATCGGCTTCTATTTATAGAGCTTGGATTACCGACAGCATTAATTAGACTACTCTGAGTCTGGCGTTCGGCACGTTAGTTCTTTCTAAACCTCTGCCACTAACGGCGTGGTAGGTGAAATGTCCTCATTGCCAAAATATTAAAATAAGTCATGTGATGTTCTAGAATGCGTTGTAAAAAGAGTTTGATAGAAAGCTAACAAACCCCTAACTTCTAGAAATATTTTATGAGGCAACTATCTTAAGACTAAGTTGACTCTAGTGTATACGAAAGAAATAGAAGCATATTTTTCATCATTGAAATCATACTTGGCAAAGAACAAAATGCAGTAAACTACTAAATTTATCTAGGTCAAATGATTGCGGTAATTAAAGAGAATGCGGTGATAAGACTTTTAAAACTAACAAGCGATGTGATAACGCAAAATTTGAAATAAAGATAACGAAGAGTACACCCCCAAATTTTACACTGTTGCCTACATTGTGTATTAACGCATCCATCCTCGCGGCGATCTATGTTCTGTGGATTGTGGTGATGGAGTAAGATAAGTACTTCATCGCACAACATCTCCGCAATCCAGCGCCTTGATCATTGCAACAAAAACAAAGAGAGGGTCAAATTATTTTAAACAAAATAAAACTCGTTATCACATTTTTTTTTAATGTAATAAAGACAGTAATAGTAAAATAAGGATAGATCAGGATTGAAAAGATATAGTGAAAAAATCCGAGTAGTGGAGAAGAATTGAAGAGTTGCTGCTTCCCAAAACTTGCGTCCCTGATCGGTTGCGATCATTTGATAACGCAAAGACCACTTATTTTCGACTGGTTTGTTCATATCCATGGTGGCTTTTCTCTCTTTTCTTTGTCCTCTGGGATCTTTACTACCTTAATCCGAAGTTCTCCCCAAGAATGCCCATTATAATTTCCCCTTTTCGCACATCAATTTGAGCGCGACCGGTTGAAAGGAATGGTCGTCCCAATATGATGGGCGCATCTTCGTCTACTTTATAATCTAAAATGAGAAAGTTTGCCGGCAGGATGAATTTATCGATTGAGATTGCGGCATTTTTCAACTCCCCTTCAAGTTGTATTCAAGACTGTTCGCGAGTAGGAGAGTTTCCTTTCTAGGCATAAGTGTGCCGATATTCAATTGTTTGAAGATTGATAGTGACATTATGTTTATACTTGCCCCAAGATCGCATAGTGCTTGACCACTGAAGGTCCCTCCGATAGAGCATGGGATCTGAAGATTCCTTGGTCGCCCATTTTAAGTGGGATCATAGCATTTTGCACTAAAGCCACTATTGTAATATTCTTCCTCATTTTGTTCCTCTTTCAATCTTTGCGGAGTTGCTAGTGGTTGAACTTCTTCTGTCTCAAGATCTAGAGGCTTAAGGGTGAACGCAACTTCAGGGTCTATTTTCTCGGGCTTCTCCATACTATAGGTCAACGGGCCTTTGGTTATCACCGCATTCAAGTTGGTTGCAATGCGCTTTTCCCCAACTTCCTAGTCATGTTGTCGCTTAGCAAAGAGACTGCTAAGCATTGTTCCTTCCCGTTACCCCCAGCATTGTGAGGGAGCTTAGTTGAGCTCGACAACGCTTCTTGCATCTATTTTTCAGCTCACCCGCAATTTGTCCCATTTAAATTTCGAGATTTCTAATGGATGTAACTTGATTCTTAGCACATATTTGTTTTCTCAATATACTGCTTCAACAAGCTCTCTAAGGACAAAGATTGCAGTGGTTGTGAGCTGCTAGCTTGGGTTTGCGCTAGACCATTGTTTTGCGGGAAAAATCCGGGTGGCCTCATTTTGTGCCACAAGTTGAAAGCTTTGTGTTGATTTTCCACGCAAAATTTGGGTGGTTTCTCCACCCGGGGTTATATTGTTATTGGAATAGGGATTATCTCTCATGAGCATACCGTCTATGGGTTTGTTGAGAATTCCTCCATCGGGTGAGCATTACCGCAAATGACACAACTTATGGTCATTTGAGTGATTGCGTTAACCTGCCCTTTCTTCACTCCTGTATTATTAATTACGATGCCTTGTATTAAAACTCATCATCACAATCATTTGATTTTGCAAGGATGCAATGGCCCCATTATTTGCGTCATTTTCTTTGATTCTTAATTTCTGATCGCTTTCCCTCCAATCTTCGTGATTTTTGGAAATACGATCAAGTATACTCTTAGCCTTCTCATATGTTTTATCGAGCAGGACCACCAGCGGCTGCCGCATTGGCAGTGGTCTGTGAAGAGGGGTTCAATCCTTGGTAGTAAATTTCCATTTGCAAGAAATCTGGTAAGCCATTATGTGGACAGTCTCTTACCAACCGCTTAAACCTCGCCCAAGAATTGTTGAGCGATTTGTCATCTTCTTGTTCAAAATTTGTTATTAATTTCCTTCTCCTAGCATTCTCAGTTGATGGGAAATACTTCTTCATAAACTTTTCCACCACCTATTCCACGAAGTTATCTCTCCGGTTCGAGAGAATATGCCCAATTCCTCGCCTGTTACACCAAAGAAAAGGGAAACAGAGTTAGTTGAACTTCCTCGGTTGAGATATTCGGGAACACAAAAGTGTTGCAGATTTCTATGAAGCTCCGGAGGTGGGCGTGCGGGTCTTCGCCATGCCTTCCTCCAAACTGCCCAGCAACCTGGATCATCTGCAACATTACCGACTTCATTTCAAACTCGATCCACCTAGTGTCGCCCTCATGATTCCTTGAGAGAAATCGTAGAGGTTAGGTGACGCATAGTCCCGGATGGGTCTATTGCGGTCATTCGCAAGAAGAATGGGGTTGGCCATTATATTATTCGCATTAGCGGCCCTTGCGTCTAGTTGCTCCGCCATTCTTGGTGTTCCTTCTTGTTGTTGTTGGCGGTTTCTTAATCTTCTTCTAAATGTCCTCTCAATCTCCGGGTCGTAATTCGTCAGAGATTAAGAGTTCTGCAAAGAAACCAAAAAAATTACCGTTACCTGCAAAGAAACCAAAAAATTTACCGTTACCAAACTATCTTGCCGAAGTCCCCGGCAACGGCGCCAAAAACTTGATGCTTGTATTTATGAAGTGGAAATATGGATGTTATGCGTTGATGGAATTGCATTGTGCACTCAAGTTTTCCCAGCAGAATCCAAGTATAAATTCCTCTGAGTTTCCTGGTAAGTCCAGGGTCGAGCACAGGGACTTGTGAAAACAGTATGCGTTGGTAATTTTTATGACAACTTTGCGGTAACCAAGTAAATAAATAAGTGTTGAGTTTGTTGTTTGCGTTGATGAAAAAGAAATAAATAAAGGTGGTGGATTTGAGAAAAGACAGTTGCATTGGTAGATGCAATGAGTATGCGATGAACGAGTTGAGAAGATCTTTAGCTAGCGTTACTCGGGAATGCATCAGACTATGTGATCATGTTACAACCATGCACAGCAAGTCATTTTCTAATGTAAATGCGATGCTCCTAAATCTAGGACGCATGCGTTGAATGCAAAATGTCCATAGAGCTCATCCTTAAGTCTCTACTCTTGTCCTATGCAATAATGTAAAATGCATGAAAGCAAGGTGACCACATACAATCATATCCTATCTCTAGGATGCATGCGATGCGTTGATAACAAATAGTGCTCATTCCTAAGCACCTATCTCTTGTTTATGCATTCTAATCTGGCTCTTCCGAGTCTAGATTCTAACCTGACCTTCCCAAGTCTAGATCCTATCCTTAGACTACACTCTCGAGTATCTCTAATGGACGAATGAAGCATACATAAACAGATAATCGCAAAGAATGAAGATTCCCTAGTTGTGCTAGCTAAATGCTTATCAATCCATTCAACTGATCTAGCTACTCATGCGTGAATAATAGAGAGTGAACAAATATAGAGAAGGAAATTCCATTTTCATAAATGAGTTAAGTACAAAATGACAATGGAAAGTAAAGGTAGAGAGCTTGGTAGTAATTCCTTGCTGACCGAGGCTTTTCACACTGAGATCTCTATTATGATCTAAAAATGTTCCCGGTTCTGCAAGTGTCGACCCTTTCTTAGTCCTTGGAGCTTCCGGCACTCTCCCAAGCTTACCAGAACGATCTATAGGCACAACTTTCTCCCTCGTGTCCGCCTTAAAATGAAAGAAACCTAAGAACAAAGACAGGTGAACTGGTTAACCCTTTCTCTGAAGATGCCCTTGGTATTTATAGAGCATCTATGGTCAAAGGCGGCTTCTCTCTCCTGGTTGTACATATTGGACAACTTTAATTCCTGATTGTGCGCCGAATAATTATCACCGATAAAGCTGAGTGTACTTTGTGACCGTTATCGACTGTCAACTTAATTTGGATTCGACTGTCATCAGCTTTCTATCCCATTGCTCTTAATTGGCCTTTCACCTAGATGTGCCCATCATGTTGTGCTGACCAAGTTACAACGATCCTTCTTGGGCGAATGTTTGCGAGCACGATCAACGCAAAGCCTTGTGGTGAAGTTGCGCTCGACCAATAAATTCCTATGATCGCAATCTTTGTATTGCGTTAACGCATATTCTGCACAAAAATACAAAATTTAACTGTTTCAATGCGCTGAACGCATACGACCGCAATATCATGAAAACGATGCTTAATGGACGCAAGTTAATATATTTCATCAACGCAATCCAACATTGTTTAATAACTTAGCACTATGATAACGTGCATTTTTGTCCGTTATCACTTGGGTCGCCGACAGCATTAATTGGACTACTCTGAGTCTGACATTCAGCGTATTAGTCCTTCCTAAACCTCTGCCACTAACGGCGTGGTAGGTGAAATGTCAGCATCATCTTTTGGTTTTTCTCGAGGTAGATACGTTGATGCATTCATTCCACCAACCTTGCGTTGATCCCATTAGTATGCGTTGTCGTGTAGCCGATTTCATTTAATGACCACATTCGCTTAATACTGCAACTCTACACGATGACCGCAATCATTAGGCGAGCGCAACTCCCATGCGATGGACGCATACGGCTGATTATCGCAACATCCATGCGTTGATCGACACGTTCGGCCTTGCGATGGAGTGTTTCTCCGCATGCAATCATCTATGCGGTGGTCTGGTTTCCACGTTTGTGTCAATTTCCTATTTTAGCTAGAAAAATAAAACATCGAACGCATAATAATGAAAAATAACAGGTTAGCTGAGATTCAACATGTTGATCGACGCAAGCTCATTTTCTCGTGAATTCCTAGCACAATTGCCGCATATTCTACTTAACAACCTTCATAATTCTAAGTAAAAGGCCTAAGATGACATGCAGAGTACACGATCACGTGGACTTTCATGCTTATCACATAGTCCTAAGCTACGCGATCATTTACACTCGACGATCAAAGGATTTGCTACATGATCAAGTGACGAGGCTTTAAAGGCGGGCGGTTCAAGACCCGGTTCACTTATTGGAATTGGTTGACTCCAACTTTTGTAATAGTTTAGCATTTTTTCAGTTTTGAGACAAATTATCCCAATCCATCAAATTTAATTAAATATGCATGTGATGTATGTTTATATTATATGCCATAATGTATGTCATATAGTTTTAAAATCTACCATAGATTATACATTTCTTTTTTCATGCATCATTTTATATTATGAATGTTATAATATATTAGTATGCATGATTTAAATTACATAAAGCATGCTCATGCACATATAATATAAGAGTTATAGTATATGTATGCATGCATTATAGCATATCCATGCATCATTTATATTATAAGTGTTATAATATAAGGTTGGAATTGATGTATGGTATGTATGCTATTACATAGTTCATTACTTAGTTATATAAAAGTTATATATTAGTAATGAATGAACATTGTATGAAGTTTGACACTTAGGTTTATTTATAAAAGTTATAAATACCTTGTGTATGTCTAGCTAGCAATGTGAGGTTTTAATTATTTCATTCTTTATAAGAGTTATAATTAATGAAATTAGAATTAAAATCAATAATAAAGAGTTGCATGCAAACTTAGGTAAAATCATTTTTTAAAATGTTTAAAAATATGATTGAGATAGACCAAAGCTCACAAATTTCTAATGAGATTAGAAATTAGATTAATCTTTTAAAACGGTTTAATAGGAATAAATTGATTTCAATAAAAGATTAAATTTGTAACAACAATATCTATAAGGGACCTTTTGTCTAAGGTGGGTTCTAGCTAGGCTGGGGTATTTAATCTGTCGAAAATGGAATACCTCTACCTGGGAACCTACCTGAAAAAGTGAATTAGATAGATTTGCTACAAGCATGCAATTGTTGATTAATATTTGTTAAAGTGTTTAATGAATGTTAATCAAAATTGTTTAACTTTCCAAAGTAAATGTTAATTTTGGGCAAAATTAAACAATCACTTAGTAAAAATAATTAGCCGTATTTTTCCTAAGTAAATTAAACCCTAGGTTGTTAAAATACTCGGTGGGAGGAAAAGATATATATGATATGTCATTTTTCCACTCACGTTTCTCCCTTAATATTCACACCGTGAGATTCATGCTTGGCCTCGTGGTGCCCTGGGAGCATCCCCCTTCAGATAGTGTTTGCATGGATCAATATCAAGGTGAATAGAGAGAGTATTTATAGTAAGTGGGAGAAGGATGTATGTCAAAATATCCTACGGTCTCTTTCATTGGTTTGCACCAATTTTTTCATCTTCTCACCTCTCCCACCTATAATTTTCTCTAATTTCTTCCTTCCTCTCATGTAATTAGTTGAGATGGAGCCCAGATTTATCTTCTTCATTCCATGGGAAGGTAAGTTCTATGGTTTTCTCTAGTTTAGAGGATTTTAGATTAAACTCTATGTAATCTTTGGAGTTTTATTTAAATATAATCTTTATATCTTGATTATGAGTTTCCTTTTTGATTAAGTTTCTTTGTGATCATATTTTCTCTTGATTGTCTAACAAACTACTTGGGATTTTATGATCGAATGCTTAAGAGATTGGTTTGTAATATGTGACATAAAATTATAAGTTGATTTCTAAAAAGTGAAAGATTAGATAGGCTTGCGATTTGTTGTCTATAATGATTAGTATTGTTCCTATTGACCTAAGGGAAACTATATTCAATGCTTGGTTAGACGTTGGAAACTAAATATTCATCCTAGCGTAAGCCCTATAACATAATGCAGTTAGGTAAATGTGTTTAGTATGGATTCATCTAGCATGTTTAACTAATTAGGTAATTAGGATCATTGGTTAGATGTCAGATCAATTGGGCCAGGCATAATTAAGAACCACAAGATTGCATTCGAATAATTCAATGAACAAGATTACATAAAGTCATTCCAATATTCATCCTCTATACTGGAACATCTCAATTGATTACATTTCTATCTTTTGGTTTCATTGCACTTTATTTTCATGTTCCCTATGGTTCAACCCCATACTTTCCACTTGTACTACTAGTTAGTATAAGTTGTTTGTTCGGTGAATTATAAATATTATTTATTGGTGGTCTTTTAGGAGTGACACCAAAAAGATCTTCTTATCACCGTGCAAACGAATGGTCAAGAAAACCATCAAACAAAACAGTCAACAAAATATTAATAAAATGATTTATGAAAAAAAATTAAATAAGTAATAAACCTGATCTTGAACTTAAACCTAAACCCACCCATCCGACCGGATAGATGGCGGCGGCGACGTGCACATGTGGTGAAAGAGTTATACTTCCACACCAATATACTTTGGACTCTCATCTAAAATGCCTTAGTATTTATACCCTCTAAGCAATTCCAAATCTATCATGTGGGCCAAAGCTCCCCACTCCTTTTAACTTTTCCTATGGGCCTAAGCGTCATTTCCAACAGTTTTGATAGTGATGTTATAGACCTAGGAATAGGATCGAGATTTGAAATTTGAATTTGGCACATGACGGTTTCGGTAGTTTCCATCGACTAGGCGATGTCATCCTTACTTATCTATTTCTGGAACTATTTGCATATGCTATAAATGGTGTCATGTTTAGAATAAATCCAACACTTAAAGGAATGTTAACGTGAGCCAACATAAATTACATGCCTACCTAAGAGTGTTCATGGGTTGGATTGGATTAGGTTGAAACATTTTTTAAACCCAATCCAATTATTTTGGTTGTAAATTTCTTCAACCCAAAGAACCATTATTAAATAATGAACACAACCCATATTTGTAAATAAGTTTACTCATTTTTCTTTATTTGAAAATAGTCCTAAAAATTATTGCCTTCGTTTTATCAAATTTGACAAAAGTTAACTTCAACTAAGAAGTAGCTTCTGACATAATATTCTTTGAAAAATATATTGTACCCCTTTTAATGGGCCCCAAATGAAAAATGACGTTTAAATTTGCTTGAAAAATCGTATTTTTCTTATATGAGTCACATGTGAAAGTATCAATTTTTCCCACAAACGCACATGAGGGCCCAAGGTCTCATTCCTTCCTCTCTGAACTCTTAATTCCTACCTTTTTCTTCTTCCTCTCGTTCCTCAACACGTAATTTTTGTTCTTTGATTTTTTTCCCTATTTTTCCTCTCTTACGTCAATTCCAGCCTCTTCTTGCTTCTCTCTCTTCACTTCTCTCCTCATTTCTCTCCTCATTTCTCTCCTTGTTTCATTTTTCTCTCTCAAGATCTTGCGCTCAGAACCCTGCGAGTGGTAACGACTCGTGCCGGCACCAGCACCAGCACCAGCAGTTACATCTTCGCCTTCTCTATCTCTTTATCTCTTGTTCCAAATCTCTAACATAATTATTTTGCTATTCCAACAATTATGATCTTACTACAATTTATAACTAATGTAACTCTTAGAGTTTATTTTCAAATTGAGAGCGTGTGCCTGTTTGTGGATAGGGATCTACATGGATAAATAAATTCAATTTTCAAATCATAAGGAAGTTCTCATTTTTCTTCTATACTTTAGATATTTTTGTTAGAGTATTTAATATTATTATGTAATAGTATTTGTTAATCAGCTTAGGTATATTTCCTTATGTAATAGTTCACTTGGCCTCTTTAGTGTGTAGTATTTAGTGCCTTCATCTTGTTATAATAGTTTTAGAAACCCTAATCTAATTCTCCAATGTTTCTCCATCTCTCTATTTCTCTTTATATCTCTCTAAAATCTTCAAAATTTTAATAAACAATAGGCACATATTTCATGCAAAGGTTGTGTATTAGCCTTGTCAATTTTCATATAATTATTTCACACTGTCGAAGATATTATTTTACTAGAATGTGGAAACATTCAACAAATTAGTTTGGAAGTTCCATTTCATCATCTCAAAGAGTATAAAGTGAAACCTATTTGTAATGACTTTTCAAGTGTTTAAAAAAGTCTTTTTCAAGTGCGAAAAAGTGGATATTTTCAGATACTTGAAAAATCATTCTAAATGGAACTATAAATTTAAGAGCAATGCATAGGTGCAAGCTAGGCTGCATCTAAATCCATATCCCCTTCTCCTACACACATGAAAAATAATATTTTAATATCTTTTAAAGAAAAAGCGATGTGATAACTTTTAATTGGGTGCAGTAGGAGGCTGCACAATAGATAGGTGCGGCATGATTACACCCAAAAAAATTTCCTAAATTAATTATATAACTAGACCTTAGAGTACATTAGTACATATAGCTCAAATAACAAACTAAAAAAGCCACAAAAGTATTGGACAAAGTGAAGGAATCGAATTCCTTGTGTGGTTACGTGTGATCGTTGTTTGCCTTAATTATGTTATATGAATTTTAGAGAGAACAGTAACAAAGAAACAAGATTAAGCATAGAACACTCCACTAAAGACCCATAGTTGCACTTCTATGAACTACAGTATATTTATGTGTCCACTGGATGAACCATATTTTGTAGTCAACTGGATTAACCGTTTTACCCATGTAGTTACCTCTTTTACCTTAAATACCACTAATCCTCCAACAAACAATTTTGTTTATGGTCCAAACATAAACAAAGTCCTTCTTGGGCCAGCGAGAGGATAAGGTCTCATTAGTCAAGTCTCAGAGTCAGCACTTAAGGGAACAATTTGTCTACTTTCCCTAGAGTCGAGAAGGAGTGAATTTCATCTCATAAAGCTACGTTTCCAACTCCTCATGCGATGTCATCCTCAAAATAGTAGACATACTGAGTCAGTAGCTAAGGTCACTCTCACCCAGACAAATCAAAGAATGACCCTTATGAACAAGAGTTCATAACTCACTCAAGATTAAGATCGAGTTACATGGTTATTGTTTGAAATATAAAACTCTTCAATTAATGGTGTTATAAAAAGTAATTATATTTCATGGTTTGGTCTTATACAGACTCAATATATAAGATACTCCCATTTACATGTCATCACATGAACGATTTGGATCAAATCGTTTGTAAAACTTAAAACTATTGTAACATTTACAAAGTGAACGTATCCATAGCTAGGATAAGGTACCCAAAGTTATCCATATACTATAGAGCTTTCAGGTTCTTCCTTGAATGTGATCCAATTATATGTCAACTATATACTGTTTAAGCTACATTAAATAACCTCAGATATAGTTTATTGGATTTTGAATTATGCAAATAATGTAGAATACTTTATTCATTAAATAAACACTTTTTTTATTTATTAATGATTTATTTACAAAATACACAAACTGCGAGATTTATGACATAAATCCTAACAATCTCCCACTTGTCCTAAAGCTAATGGGATATACAATACATGTAATAGACAAATACAATAAACAATGGCAGACAATATATCAAGTCATATCTCCCCCTTCCCCTAG
The DNA here is from genome assembly GCF_009727055.1 of Benincasa hispida. Taxonomy (NCBI): domain Eukaryota; kingdom Viridiplantae; phylum Streptophyta; class Magnoliopsida; order Cucurbitales; family Cucurbitaceae; genus Benincasa; species Benincasa hispida. The sequence continues at coordinate 33,722,684 of NC_052360.1, read as the reverse complement.
TTTAAGTGATGCATATCCAGTAGACCTAGACCTTTTAGACGACCCTCAAACACTTTAGACGTTATAGTCTTGGTAAATGGATTAGCAATGTTGTGTTTCAATGCTATTTGCATGACGATCACGTCCCCCCGTTGCACAATCTCCCGTATTAGATGATACATTCATTCTATATGCTTTCCTCGCTTATAGTTTCGAGGTTCCTTTGAATTTGCCATAGCACCACAGTTGTCACAGTAAAGAGTGGTAGGCAAAGACATATTTGGAATAACTTCCAAATCAATTAAGAACTTTCTCAACCAAACAACTTATTTAGCAACTTCACAAGCAGCTACATATTTTGCCTTCATAGTAGTGTCTGAAACATAACTTTGTTTTATGTTGCACTAGACTACAACTTCTTCAGTTAGAGTGAACATTGATCCTGATGTAGATTTCCTAGTATCCTTGTCAGTCTGAAAATTAGAGTCAGCGTATCCTGTAAGGATCAGATCCTTAGCATAATACACAAGCATGTAGTTCCACGTTCTTTTAAGATTTTTGAGGAACGTTTTTACTATCATCTAGTGATCAAATCCTGAATTAGATTGATACCTACTGGCAATCCTAATTGCATAGCATATGTCTAGCCTTGTACACAACATGACATATATAAGGCTGCCCAAGACCGATGCTAATAGAATCTGTCTCATTTTCTCAACTTCTTGAGGTGTCTTAGGACATTATTTCTTAGACAAGGTAATTCCATGCCTAAAAGGTAAGTTACCTTTCTTGGAATTTTGCATTGAATATCTGACAAGTATTTTGTCAATATATGATGCATGAGACGAGGCTAGCATTTTGTTCTTCCGATTTCTAATCATTTGAATACCAAGAACATATTATGCTTCTCCTAAATATTTCATTTGGAATTGAATAGATAGCCATTTTTTAATGTCAGTAAGAAATCCTATTTCATTATCGATTAATAGGATCTCATCTACGTACAACACTAAAAAAGCAACAGTATTCTTGATGGTTCTTTGGTAAACACAAGGTTCGTCAATATTTATATTCAAAGCCATGAGATTTGACTGATTGTCAAATCTTATGTTCCAAGATCTAGATGCCTACTTCAACCCATAAATGGATTGTTTTAGCTTACAAACATTTTGCTCCTTACTTTATTTTATGAATTCCTCTAGTTTATTCATGTAAATGTTCTCATCAAGAATGTCATTCAGAAAAGCAGTCTTGACATCCGTTTGCCATATTCATAGTCATAATATGTGGCAATGGATAAGAGAATGTGAATAGATTTTAACATGCAACAGGAGAAAATGTTTCTTCGTAACCAACTTCTCCTACTTGGGTATAACTCTTTGCCACAAACTTTATTTTGAAGGTTTGAACCTTTCCATCCATACCCTGATCATCTTGTAGATCCATTTGCAACTATAGGTTTTTCCCCATCAGATCGATCTACAAGTTCCCAGTCTGAATTGGAATACTTAGATTCCATTTCAAGATCCATAGCTTTGACCCATTCATCTTTGTCAACATCTTCCATTGTCTTTTTAAAAGATAATGGATCCTTAATGTCATCATCGGATATGATGGCATGGGCTTCTGTTGAACCTCATATATCACGTAGGATAGGATATAATCCTCCCACTATAACGAGACTCTCTCAACTGTTAAGAAGGATTTTGACTAGATATGTTAACACCATCAACAACTCTTGTTGTTGTACCAGCACTATTAACATCTTTCGTTGAAGTATTGTTATTTTCATTGAAAATTTCACATAAAATTAATTTACTGTGTAGTTTGTGATCTCTTATATGATATTCCTCTAAAAATGTGGCATTTGTCGATACAAATACCTTATTCTCCTTTAGATCATAAAAGAGATTCCCTAGTTTCCTTGAGATAGCCTAAAAATAGACATACCCTCGAACGAGGTTCCAATTTCTTTGGGTTTGTTGTCAGCACATGCACTGGACATCCCCAAATTCTGAAATATCGTAAACTCCCTTTATGTTCTTCCCATAATTCAAAAAGTGTTTCTAAAACACTTTTGGATGGAACACTATTCATGATATATATTGTAGTCTTTACTGCATAACCCCAAAAGGAATCAAGTAAATGAGCATAACTCAACAGGTGTGTGGATGGGCCAGCGAGAGGATAAGGCTTGTTGAGGTGTACAAGGTACTAAGAGCTGAAATGTGATTCCATGTTCTATCATATAGTCTTGGAATCCAAGTCCATATTGAAGGAAATCACAAATGGGGATCTCCATGAGCAGCGGAAGGGATCGTTCCAAATTCCATTCAAATTGAACACAAATAGTTACAGTCTCAAATGGAAACTAACAAGTTATGCATAAATAGAAATTACAGCATGCTACAAGAGATTCAAGGGATAGAGTATTGAAGAACCATTCTTCACGTATCCCTCGAACAGTCTCCAATGCGTCCACAATAACAATTGAATACAACAAACAACCCACCAACACACGAATAGCCAATAGCACCTCGAACCTAATCGAGTCCAACTCAATTCACAAACGAATGTAGAACACCACCACAAGTGTTACTTGGTATTCTCAATATGAGAATGCAGGAGTTCTGGGCTCTGTATGATCTTGTATTAAGGAACAAAGGAGGTATGCGATTGAGTAGACGATCGAGTAACTGGGAGATGAAATACTGTCTATCACATAGATAAAGTACTCGATCATTTAGTAAACGGAAGCCTATCGCATAGACTTTGCTACTCGATCGTGTAGCAACGATCAGCTGAGTAACTATCGTATAGTCAACTCTTAAACGATTATTTAGACTCTCAACGACTATCGCTTAGTAAAAACAATTTTCACTTGATAGCCCTTTTCCGTGAGAATTTTCTGAATGGATCAACCACTAAATTTGGAAAACGATTTTCCTTTTATCTCATGGTTATTATAAAACTTCCAATAACCTCCCACTCAATTGGTTATTAGAGAAAAAGAAATTAATTGTCATATAATTAAATTGTTGGAATGAAACATATAAACCATAGTTCATTTTCTATTTTATGGTACTTGATATAAATCATATTTATATCAATTCCTCCAAATAATATATCTCATACATCACACCAATTATATCACATATAATTGAATTTCTTCTTGTTAATTTGAACACTTCAAACTAACCCAAAATCAGATTCTCAACTTGAAACCATTGAGCTACCAAGGGAAGCTTATAGACCTGTAGTTTGAAGCTCCAACGGTATGAGAATAACTAACTAAACTCTTTAATCACAAGATCCACCATCCGTTAACTGTCGGGCACTCCATTAAAGACCGACAGTTGCACTCTTCTCACTACAGATATATTTTTGTGTCCATATTAACCAATCAACAATGCGTTAAGCCTTCATAAATCGCTCGTAAGTACAGCTGGGCTAATTTATCATTTTGCCTCTATAGTTACATCTAACTCTTTAAGTACCACTAATTTCTCTAATGAACAATAAGTCATAGTCTTACTATGACTGGGTCCTTTCTTTCAAAGAAAGAGTGTGGCCACTATATTCAAGACCCGAAATCAGCCCTTAAGAAGCAATTAATCTACTTACCCTTGCTTCGGGGAAGGAGTGAATTCTGTCTTGTGTAACTGAGTTCCCAGCTCCCCAATCAGACGAATCCCTAAAAAGGTAGGCTTGTTGAGTTGGCAATTTGGCCACTCTCATCCATACTAATCAAAGGACCGCCCTTATAGGCAGGGATTCCCAAAATACTCAAGATTAAGGTCATGTTACCTATGGTCATTTAAGTGAAATATAAGTCTCAATTATCAATGGTGTTATATAAAGAGACTAATCATCTCGTGGTCAGGTCTTATACAAACTCTTTGTATAGGACACCCCCCGCTCGCATGTCTCCACATGAATGGTCAAGATCAGACCATTTGTAGCACTTTAGAACACTTGTAAATATCTACAAAGCAGGCTGTATCCGTAGTGTCACCAGGATAAGGTATCCCTCCTTTATCCTTATACTATTGACCATTTAGATTATTACTTAAGGCATGATCCACTCGTATGACTCACATACTGTCACATCCCGCCCCAAACCACCTTCTTAGTCTAGAGAAAGGCATGACTGCAGTAGTTACCAACCCTTGGGCTGACACTTACTGCCTAATAACTCTTGTGGAATAACTCTGATACCAATTATAATACATATGCAACGGGACGTCTTTAGGCCCACAATTTATTAACTTAGATACTTAATATGTTTAGAGTATTTACAACATTAGATTTACAAGTCCCAAAACCCACAAACCCTAGTCTCTAGATGAACAATAGTAACATGTGTACAATATTAACAATAACCACCTAGCAAACGGTTACAAGTCTTTTGGTCCTTTAGTGGCAGAGTAGATACTGAGCTGTCTTTAGAGGATTTGACCGCTACCTGGGGGGGGAACAAAAATATTTGAAAATGGGGTGAGCTTACGCCCAGTGAGTGACCGAGAAAACATAGTAAATTCTCATGCATAATTTCAAAAAATAGTTTTATCTGAAATATAAACTTTTGCAGCATAAATATTTTCCAAGCGTAATGTATATAAAACTGTTTTAAACATAAAATAGTAAAATCATTTCTCAAATCAAAGTACTGTATAACTGGTAAAATAATCCCAACACCAATTACTAGTCCAGAGAGAACCCTTTTGCTCAATCTCTGACTTTATTCACATGTGGCCACACTAAGTACCTTCACACATTAGGTACTACTACTCAGATACCTTCTCCTTATACTTCAGTATCGAGCTACTAGGATACCTTCTCCAACGTACTTCAGTATCCCGTTGGCTTGTTACCTTCTCAAACGTACATCAGTACCAATAGATACCTTCTCCTTGTACTTCAGTATCTAGTTGGGTGGATACCTTCTCCTTGTACTTCGGCATCGCATTTTACCAAAACTATTTATAAACAACTTTTCTCTTTAAAGCATGTAGAGTATAACACATATACAACATGGCTTTAAAGATGGTAACGCATGCTGGATAAAATCAACGTATGTAATTAGTTTTTCAACAATAGGCATGCGTTCACAACACAATTCAAATCTTGCTTGGAAACCATTTTATAAAACTAGTAGGTATGAGAATTATTTTCGCAAACATGCTTTCTGTACAACGTTTGTAATCAAAACAGTTTAAAAAAACGTTTTAGTTTGAAAACATTTTAGCCACTCACCTCGAATTCTTAGGAACTTTTCACTCTAGTAGCTCCTTGGGTCCCTTTTTCATCACTAGAATCCAGATTCAACTTACAACTTAGATTACTCATAGCTCCGAATCTTATCTGGAAATACTTCCTTCTACAAATTTATTCTAAAATGTCTTAGGAATCTTACCCTAAACTTTCAGCTCATAATTCCTCGTGTTTTGCTGGAATCTCAAAATCTTTAAGACTGGCCCAGACTAACCCGATAGTCTGACCCTTCTGCATTCTTCTCAACCTCCAGCTTAGTTCCTTTGAGCCTTTTCCTTCGGCAGCTCTACTCTGAAAACTAGACTTCTAGGGCTTTCAGATGGATTTGGAATCACTCCAAACGCACGAGTAGATTGAAAGATCTTCTCGTCCAAATTTGACACATTCCTCTGAACCCTCACTGCCCTCTACTTTCTCTATGAAATTTATGATTTTTGTGTGATTTGAAAATGAAATCCCAACTCCCTATTTATAGACGTTCAAATTGCTCGTGGGATTGACAGCACCTACTTGGCTGCATGACCAAATGTTAATCCCCCTTTTATCAGTAAAGCTAAACTTCCACCTTGGTTCAATGTGTTCTTCCCAAACGCATCCAACACAGTTTCTTAGGGTTTTAAGAATTTCTCTTAATCAGACACCTAGATTTTAATTGACGTTGTCTTTACGTCTTCAAGCTTTGTTTGTATTCAATTAGGGTTTTTAAATGCATAATCCACCCCAACGCGTCCAAATACATTGCCCAGAAGCTTGCTCGGTCATTCAATGCATAGGCGAGGCGTGGGCGTGGACATTCGAATTCGGATAAAAGCCAAGGCTAACGCATAGGCGCTCTCGCTCTTTCCGCTCTCGACAGTGTCGCTCACTCCACTCTCGATAAGTCACTCTTCTCCCACTTTCTCTCTTGTCTCGCTCTCTTCACTCTCGCTCTCTCCAGTAATCTCGCTGGTCAGCTCTCTCCAATCTCGCTCTCTCCAGCTTTCTCTCCAACTTTTCTTTCCACTCTCACTCTCTCCAGCTTTCTCGCTGGTCTCGCTTCTCTCATCTTCTATTCAATCTCGCTCTCTCCCATTTCCTCTCCAATCTCGCTAGTCTCGATCTCAATGATCTCGCTCTCTCCATCTTTTCTCTCCAACTTTTTCTCTCCAATCTTTAGCTACTGTGACAAATGTTCCCCGTATATTTTTTTTACCCGTTTACTCACCACTTAATGATATTTTTACACGGATCTTCCAGGATAATTCCAAAATAATATTTCTATATTTTTCTTAATTTCTTAACTCCGTACTTCACCTAATTTTTCATACTTAACCGTATTCTTCCCCGAATTTTCCAAACTCAATCTTCATATTATTCCACATTAATTCACGTACTTAATTTCTATATTCCCACTTAATATTTTTCCCCAACTTTCCAATATTATTTTCTCCTTTCAAATCTCCATTCCTTCTTTCACCAATCACACTAACTGTTTTCAACAACCTATTTATTATACAAATCTCATTACAATTTTACTAATTAAAGCTCAACTTAAATTATTCAAGGAAAATCTACTTAACACTTAGAAATTTCCTTCCCCTTAACTTAGGATTTAACTTTCACTTAGTTAATTCCTTTTATCACTTGCTTAAATAAGGAAAATAGAAATCCGGGTTTCACACATACATACTTAAGTTTACATAAAATAACCATGGATCTTAGTTTATTGGATATGAGTAAATGCAAATAAAATAACATTTATTTTATTAATAACAATGTGTACAAACTGTTTACAAACTACGAGACTTCGGGAGAATTAGGACACCAATCCCAGCACATATAATCTCCACCTCGATCAGATCAAAGTGTCTTAATTGTTTTAACTAATAAATTTTCAACTTCAATCTTATACTCTTTAAACTTTTCAAGAGCTTCAGACTTGTGTTGCATTAGGTAAAGATACACAAATCTCAAATAATCGACTATAAAATAGATGAAATATTCAAAACTTTCTCTTACTTGAACATTCATCGGACCATGAATGTCTGAATGTACAAGTTCCAAAGGTTCTTTGGCTTTATAGTCTTTTCTAGTAAAAGGTCTTTTAGTCATTTTGCCTTTAAGGTATGATTCACATACTAATAATTAACTTTCCTCTAACTCAATTAGAAGTTCATTCTTTACTAATTTCTTGATCCTATCGAGATTTATGTGACCCATTCTTAGGTGCCAAAGATGGACATTTTCTTTAGGAGAAATTTTTTGTCTTTTATTTTTAGTCATTGTCGTTTTGAATAATTCAATATTGAGGAGCATTGTCGATGGTAATGGTCTTAGCACATTTAAATTATCTTCTAATCTTAACACCATTCTTGAAAATAAACGATTTATTTACAGAAAATGAAATTGAATACATCTGTTCTATAAGACATGCAACTGAAATCAAGTTTCTTTTGATATTAAGAAATATAAATATATTATTTAATAATAAAAATATTTATGGAAAGATAATTTTATGCTCCCCACGGCAACGGTTGAGATGACCTCTCTTGTTCCGACCCTCATGACTATCTCACCAGCTTCCAACTGCCTCCAAGAACTAATTTTCTGTAAAATAAAAAAAAAAAAAAAAAAAAGAACAAACGTGATTAGTAGCTCCTGAATCAATTATCCAGGTAGAGCTATCATTCTGCACCAAACAAGTTTCTAAGACAAGCAAATCATATTTACCTTTTTTGGCTTTCTTCTTCTCAACCAAGTACATCAGACAGTTCCTCTTTCAGTGCTTGTCTATGTTGCAATGGAAACAGATTCCATTTGAAGGCTTGGCTTTCTTTCCCTTTTGGGCAGCAGTAAAAATGGCAGCTTTATTTCTCTTGCCACTGTTTTTCTTCTTCCACTTATTTGAACCAGAAGATGGTCTAGGTTTAATTCCAAAGGTCAAACCTTTATGGAAGTTCTTAGAAGAGCTGACAATATTTTCTTCCTCATGTTGCCCTTTAACTTTCATCAAAGACTCATAGGTTTATAGCTCATTAAGAAGAGTGGTTATGTTGTAGTCTAGATTGTTCATAACAGTGTTACTAAAAAATTAGAGGAAACTCTTCGAAAGAGTCTCTAGAATAAAGCTGACCTGGCTGGCTTCGTCAATAGTTGACCCATTCATCTCAGCCGCATTAAAGTGAACCATCATATTGAGAACATGTTCTCTAATAGAGGTCCCTTCTTGCATCTGAGCATTAAAGATGAATTTGAGGGCATCATGCTTGACTTGTGTCGATGGCCGTCCAAAGATATTATGCAGCGATTCTTTGATCTCAATTAAGACGAATTTCAGGTCATCAATTACCAGCATAGTATTGATTGTGTTTTTCCACATTGTGTAATTATTGCCAGTAAGCTTGTCAACAGAAAGCAAATTAATTACCGCACTAGTCATTTTTGCTTAAATAAACAAATTTTAATCTAAGATAGATAATTGCTTAACTCTTTGAAACCAATCTAGTTTAGCAAGAATAATAATGAAATCCCTCAAACTCATATTATTTTGCAATGATACTTCAATGATATAGAACAAAAAACCACTGAAGGATAATCAGCTATTCCTCACTGAATTGAGACACTTTCAACCAAATAATACTCCAGAATAACTCTTATTCCTATAGTGTTTAATTACAATTATTATAGTCAAGAAAACATTAACTTATTTAATGGTTCTCGTGAGTGTAACTCTTCATTTTAGATCTTAGAGTTCCGTCCTAATAAGTCAACCAAAGGAAAAAACCATATTGGTGCAAAAACTATCCACTGTTGGAGTGTTTCCCTCATGTTGACTTTATATAAACATCTTCTAAAGGGAAGATGCGCTCAGGGCACCATGAAGCCAAGTATGAAATCTCACTTTGCAAAGTAATAAAGGAGACCATAGGAATTTTGACACATATCCTTCTCCCACTCACTATAAATACTCTCTTCATTCACCTTGGTGTTGACCCATACAAATACCTTCCGAAGAGAGGATGCGCCCGATACACCACGAGGTCGAGTATGAATCTCATGGTGTGAACTTTTAACGAGAACGTGAGAGTAAATTATCAAATATACTTTTCTTCCCACTGATTATTTTATAAATTAGGGTTCATTACTTAGTTAAACTTAGGCTAAATCGTTTTTCTAAGTGATGTTTAAATTTACCTAATATAACACTTATATTGGATAATTTAACATAATGTCTTAATTCACCAAACACTTTAATGAATTAATGCATTATTGCATGCTTATAAAATGTTAACTAATTCACCTTCCAGTGTGGTTCCTAGATAGGAGTATTCCGTTACCATCAACTTAAATACCTCAATCCTTAGACGGAACCTTCTTTAGACAAAGGTTCCTTATAGTCAATATTTTATGAATTTAATATTTTATTAACTTATTTTAATCCTATTAAAACAAGTAAAAGATTTTCATATTTTTAATCTTATTAGAAACATTTTAGCATGGTGTTTTAATTTTAATTTTTAAACATTTTTAAAAAAAATTAATTAAACCCTTATATTTGCATGCAATTTTTATTTAATTCTATGTCATTAACTTTTATATCAAAGAAAGTAAAGTCTATCATATGCATATTTTATTTTCCTTAACTAATATAATACAATTATTGTATAAAAATTAATGAAAAACAAAACAATATAATAGGCAAATTTTAATCATACATTAAACTATATAATATAACAATTATATTATAACAAATATATTATCTCATATACATCATACACACACACACATATATAATATGCATGATCATGTGACTTCATCAATTAATATAACTCTTATATTATATTAGAGTGGTATTAAAAACAGGCTATCATATTATATAACAATTATATACTAATATAATGTATGAACATGTTTAATCGTATGATGTGAAACTATATAGCATACAATATGCAACATATGAACAATATAATAAAAATATACATCTCATGTACATTGGTAAACTATATTATTAAAGCAAGGATATTTGTAATAGATAAAACAATAAGAAAATAAATCTAAAAATATAGTACCTCTTTAAAATATTTACAAACATGAAAGTGTTGACCAGTCAACTTTTGATTTTTTTTTTTAATTCCCAATTTTGCTCTCCTTTATCTTATTGCATGTCTTCTTCTTCTCTTTCTTTTCTTTTTATTTTCTTTCATTGTCTCCAGTATTTTATTTCCTTTATTTCCTTTCTTTTTTTTAATTCTCTCCTTTTTTTTATTTTTTTCTCCGGTTTTATTTTTTATTTTCTTTTCTTTTTCTGATATTTTTTTTCTTTGATTTTTTAAATTTTTAAATTTTTTTCATTTCTCTGGTTATTTTTTATTTTTTATTTTCTTTCATTTCTCTAGTTTTTGCTTCTATCTCCCCAATCTCCTCATCTCTCCAAATATTTTCCTCTCCCTCATTTTCCCATTTTCCACTAAAATCATTAAAAAAAAAAAAAGAATTACGAGACTAAGTTTCTAATAAGACTTGAAAGTGTCTAACTCATAAGCGACTTAACACCAATAAGCCAATCATCAAATTTGATTATTATAAAAAACCGTTAAATATAAATAACAAATGAAAATAGATTTCAAAGAAACTACTTTTTTTAGTCCTCATGTGCACCATTTTTAGAAACATTTATTAAAAGTTTGAAATAAGAAACAATAATAGTTATTAAACAAGTTTATTTCTCAAAAATGAGAAACAAAAATGTTATCAAATAGGACAATAGTTTTTTTTGTCTTTTTATAGGACTTTAAGAGTATGAAGTCTATCAATAGTATCACTGATAACATGTTATTATGGATAGTATGTTAACAGTGATACTATGGTATCATGCTATCAATGAAAAGTTTTATGCACAATCAAACAATCTCGAGGAGTCATTTATCTCAAATACTACATTACATAATACACAAATACTATCAGTGATATCATTTACATTAATAGCAATATAAAGATATCACTGACAGTAGCTATCAATGATATCCTTTATGACTATCAATGTAAAAGGATATCATTCTATACCTATATACGTCAATAACAACATATAAACACACTACATGTATCAACAAATTAATCAAAAGATCCCGATTACTTACAAACAAGTATAACATAATAACAAATTCAAACAACAAAAAACATCAAAACATTACCATTGATAAAAACATATCAGCAATAGCCACTATTTGGCTACCTTGATAGAAACATATCAGTGATAGCAACTGATAGCCAATTTCTCAAATTGAAAGCTATAACTAATACCAGCATCACTAATAACAGTTAACAATTATAGCAACTGATAGCACATTTCTCAAATTGAAAGCTATTACCGATAACAGTATCACTAATTGCATCTATCAGCGATTGCAATTAATAGCACACTTCTCAAATTGAAAGTTATCACTGATAGCAGCTATCAGTGATAGAAACTGATAGCACGCTTCTCAAATAAAAAAGCTACCACTGATGGTAGCTATCAGTGATAGCCACTGATAGCATACTTCTCAAATTGAAAGTCATCACTAATAGCAGCTATCAATGATAGCTTTCAATTTGAGAAAAATGGGAAGCGGCGCACAAAATGGTGGCTAGGCGTGGTTTTTTTGGTCTTTTACTATTTTTTTATTTTAAATCTACAATTATTTTATCCTTGTACTACATATTCTATTATTTTGGGCTTGAATCTCATTTATGCAACTAGTCCTTAAAGCAATGATAGATCTATTGACACCCTAAAAGAAATAATTAAATTAATATAACAAAATTATATTAATTTAATCATTTTTCAAATATTAATAAATAAATAAATAAACTCTTATGAGCATCTGCATGGAAAAAAAACATTGGAGCATTGCAATGTTGGTCTCCATCTGTCGTAGCGTAGCACCTCACTTCATATAGTGTTGCAAGTGCTCTGCCTTAAGTGTCACAACGTTGGGCCTTCTGTGTCGTAGCGTAAAGTACAACGTTGCAACACTGTACCTTACACTCTAGAACAGAATCCAAGTTTTGGCTTAACTCTTGTCAAAATCATGTTCTGGATTTACAGACTCGATTACATAATATAAATGTCCAAAACACTGGGTCTTACATCGATCATATCAATTAAATTAATTCTGAAACTAAGTAACAATCTTGCAAACATTTATTATGCAAATAAATCTCATGCACTAAAATGCATAAAGTACCCACCATACCATTCTATAAAATCCAGAACAACAAATCAAGGCAAAAATTAGACTCTAATACCAACTGAAGAATCGGATTCTTTATGCAAAACCGTGTGATCATTGTTTGCCTCAATTATGCTATATGAATTTTAGAGAGAATAGTAATAAAGAAACAAGATTAAACAAGAAATTAAGAAATTTATAGGAAAAGGATGTTACCTTTGAAAAATAGCCTTCACCCTTAAAGAATTGAATTCTCACAGCATTTTACAAACCGATTCCACGTTCAGAGCACCACCAAAAGAGACTTCTCTGCTATTCTCTTGGACAAGGAAGAGTTTGTAGAAGTGAAAGGAACAACACAAAGAACTCTTTTCTTTGATAATGTGAGAGATGATCAAATTGTGAGAGAGAGTGAGAGTATAAATTTTTTTTTACGTGAATCTCATTCAAGCAACCTCTTCAACTGCAGATTACTATAGATTTAAAGATAGTGAGGGTGAAGGTAACTGCCCTCTCTCCACTCTCCCACTCCCTTGCAATTCAGGGAAGTTTAATTTAATTTAATTAATTTAATTAAATAAAATCAATTAATTAATTTAATATCTAATATTTAATTTAATTAATTTTAATCATATTCTAATGTGCATTTCTCACATAACCCATAGTTTTAATATGAATTTTATTCATATTAATTATAATCTATAGTTTTAATATAAATCTAATCTATATTAATTTGATATTTGAATCTTATTCAAATATTAATACTTCATATTACATAGTTTAATTTTGAATCTAATTAAAATTTAACTTTATATTATAATGTATATTAATTGTATCACATGTAATTAACATTATATTATTTTTGTATATATACAATCAATTCCCTTTACAATAATTTAAACTCTTCAAAATCTTTCCACTTTAAAATCCTTATTTAATCTGTTTATAATCTAGCAGAGGAGCCTAATGGACTTACAGTTATAAACCCCAATGGTTCATGATTAATTAATTAAACTTTTTAATTAAGTTAATCATCATTCATTAACTAAGGGGCACTCCACTAAGGACCCATAGTTGCACTCCTGTGAACTGCAGTATATTTATGTATCCACTGGATTAACCATATTTTGTAAGTCAACCCTTCACAAATTGTTTATAATTACAGTTGGGTTAAATTACAGTTTTACCACTATCGTTACCTCTTTTACCTTAAGTACCACTGATCCTCAAATGAACAATTTTGTTTATGGTCCAAACATAAACAAAATCCCTCTCAGGCCAACCAGAGGATGAGGCCTCATTCTTCAAGTCCCAGAGTCAGCAGTTAAGGGAACAATCTGTCTACTTTCTCTAAAGTCAGGAAGAAGTAAATTCCATCTTGTGAAACTATGTTCCCAGTTCCTCACACGGTATCATCCCCAAAATGGTACGCATATTGAATTGGCAACTAAGCTACTCTCACCCATACAAATCAAAGAATGACCCTTATGAACCCGAGTTCATAACTCACTTAGAATTAAGATCGAGTTACATGGTTATCGTTTGAAATATAAAACTCTTCAATTAACAGTGTTATAAAGAGAGATTATATTTCGTGGTCTGGCCTTGTACAAACTCACTATATAGGATACTTCTACTTGCATGTCATCACATTAATGATTTGGATTAAATCGCCTGTAATACTTACAACTATTCTAACATTTACACAGTGAGTGTATTCATAACGTTACCAGAATAAGGTTAAGACACTCAACCTTATCCATATACTATAGACCTTTCAGGTTATTCCTTGAACACGATCCAGTTGTATGTCAACTACATATTGTTCAAGCCACATTAAATAACTTTGAATCCTAGGGTGTGTCTGAAATACATTTTCGATGGTTTAATTTAAAAAATAAGTCATCTTGAAGAAATTAAAGTGTTTGGTAACCACTCCAAAATATATTTTCAAGTATATTTTAATAAGTTTTTGTCAAAAGTGTTTAAATAAAAATGAGTTTTTTGAAAAAACATTTTTTCTCTAGTCAATCCAAACGAGTCCATAGTTTATTGAATTTTGAATTATGCAAATAATGTAGAATACTTTATTCATTAAATAAATACTTTATTTGTTTATTTATTAATAATTTGTTTACAAAATACATAGACTACGAGATTTAGGACATAAATCCTAGCACAAAGAACATATTAAAAGGTATCCTTAATTTCCACAAAATAGTCATATATCTTGCAGCCACAATAACACTCAACAACCAACCACACACAAATATTCAATAAAAACATATCAAAACCTAAACAATAATCAAACATTCATCTCCATATATACATTTTATGTAGTAGCTTAAAGAGTACGAACATAGATACAAGACATAGTTATGACACGACATAAACATAGTGATAGTTATGACACGACATAAACATAGTGACAACGTCATTTTTTTAAATTCTAGGACACATATATGTTCGGACACGACAATGACACGTTTGATAAACTAAGTGCTCAATGTGTGTTATAGGTAATATCGGACCTACAAAATGTCAAAAGTCAAGATTGAACCAAGAGAGTTACATAGCCCAGGAAACATACCTGAGATTGGCTAAGGAGAAGGCCATGAGAGTTCCAATAAATAAAGGGAAGATAAGTTGGGCTCAAAAGAGCCCACTTGGCTTGCCTCGACCTCGGAGGCCGAGGCCGAGGCCAAATGTGGGCTTGGGAGCCCAAGGCCCACCTCGGCCCTAAAGGCCAAGGCCAAGGCCATGAAATCTCTTATAGTGAGGCCGATCCGGATCAGCCCTCTTCGTTGGAACATCCTCAGTGGCCCGATCCCAGGACCCACGTGTCTTGTTCCAAAGTAGGAAAAGGAAATAGATTTCCTTCTCCAATTGGGGTAAGAAATACCTCTAGGACTCAACTAATAAATAGAGCACGGCAGCCCCATGAAAAGGTAAGCTCACTCCTCCCTAAAAACTACTTGCCACTGACATTTGTGCAAAGTATTGACTTAAGCATCAAAGTGTCTGTGGCAAGCACCACACCAGTATTACCTTTTGATTATCTTGCAGATGATTTCTTCTCCTGAATTATAAATTTATCGTTGAAGGCACGTGAAAGTCAGGTGAGTTCCCTTGACCGGGTTTTGCCATCAACAATATGCAAAGTCAATAAGCTTATGCATTTATATGTTTAAAATGAGTTTGATGTATATTTCACTCTCAAAATTTATTCAAAGCCAAGTACTCAATAAGCAATAATATCTCATTATTGTTCATCACTTTGCAGGGGTTTAGTTCCCTTTAAGTCTCAAGGAAAATGCATGCAAGGACAAAAGAAAGATCCTTCAATTTCTCTCGGACTTCAGCATCAATCAAGTTGTTCATTGCTATTGAACTTGGGGGCTGGCTGATATTGCATTCAAGAAAAACTCAGGCTTGTTTATGAAATGAAGGTCAAGAAATACTCCAATTTGGAAGATGGTACTGTGATCTTACACGACCAGATCCACCGCTTGCACTCATTATTGCTGCTGCTTTGTCTTCCTCATACATTTAGGGGTTGTTTGGGGCGCTAAGATTATATAGGATGTGGGGAGTTCTGATGTCTGGAGAGTTTTGATGTATGGGGAGTTTTGACGTCTGTGTTTGGGTATGCAGAGTTGTTATATCTGAGTTCATATGTCTGTATTTGGGTGTGTAGAGTTGTTATGTCTGAGTTCATATGTCTATATTTGGGTGTGCAGAGTTGTTATATCAGTGCTATCTGGTTCAGTTTTTGTACACTATAATAACTTGCCTGTATGAACACTATTTTTTAAAATATTATAATCCAATTATTATATCCATCCTACTTTGAATAAGACATTGATTGCATTTTTTTTTTATTCTTTCCAATCTCAAGATATGGTATAAAGTTCAATTTTATATTATTCATTCCAAACTCCTCATCAAGGAAAGCCAAATGGTTTTACAAAATAGTGTTAATTAAGACTAGATATAAAATTCACTTAATTCATTCCACTGATTAAAAAAAAAAATAGATTGGATATGAAATTCATTAAATTCATTCCCTTTAAAAGATTTTACATAATTCGATGGTCTTATACATGACCATTTTACAGTTTTTTTAACTCTAAAATAATATGTTTAAATGATCTACTTTTGTTTTGAAACTTTTTATTCAATAATTCTACCCATAATTTATTTGAATAAAATGTGGTTAAATTTTTTATTAAGTATACATATATTTTTTATAATTCGCAAATATGGTCTAGGGTTTACTTTTACATTGATCTGTAGGGGGTCTAAATGAGACAATAACGATGCATTCCATGTAATTTCTTTTTTCAACTTATTTATTCCTCTTCCTAATGTTGAAGATTTTGTCTCATTAAAATGAAAATCAGCAAATTGTACAGTAAATATATCACTCGTCAAGGGGGTCAAGATATTTGATAATTGATGGGGAATCATATCTAACATATATTCCTAACCTCCTTTGAGGAGTCATCTTAGTACATTGTGGTGGAGCAATTAAAATATATACTGCACTTCCCAAAAATCTCAAATGGGAAATATTTGGTTCATGGCCATAATATAATTGTAAGGACGAGTAGAGATGTCCAAAAAAATCCACGGGGTCGGGGCACGCGGGGACCCGCCCCGAATGGGGCGAGGAATCCCCGAATACATGGAAAATGGGGGAGGGAGTGGAGAATTTTTTTTCCCATTTACAATTCAGGGCCAGGGCCAGGGAATATATTCCCCGTCCCCGG